>NC_089584.1:39010816-39371144 GCF_019320115.1 Miscanthus floridulus | reverse complement strand
GTCAATTTTTAGGTTTTGGAAAAGAGTGATGAAACTCGTAACTCATTATTGGCTCTGGTACCAACTGTGGCAGAACCGCCTGAAATAACGCACTTACGGATACGCTCGTCTACCACTAGACACTAAGCACCCCGAGAGCGAGCTACATCAGGCGGATTCTATCGGGAACACCCCAAGGGAGAGCCCAGATCATCCACATTTTCTTGTAGGATACAATAAGGAGAGCGAGTTTACATTACTTAGTCCATTTCATACACCCAGAGTTCTCAAAAATATATTATTACAGTACCAAATTCAGAGTGTGGAAATTTAACAGCGGAATGAAAAGAAACATTTATCGATAATATATACAAGGATCCATCTGTGCCCACTAGAGGAATCCTTCACACAATGGATACTCCTCAAGTAGTACCAGCAATAGGGGTAAATAAACCCTGAGTACACAATGTACTCGCAAGACTTATCCGACTAGTGGGAATAATTTCCTGACTCCAAGGAATATGATAAGCTTTATGGTTTGCTGGGTTTCCTTTTTGCAGAAAGCAATACTAATAGTGAATCCTTATTTATGTTATTATTAGGAGTCATGATTAATTCATTATCTAGCCATTCTATGTAAGCACATGTTCTACTTTCAAGCAAGAGTTGACCAAACAGTTCCATTTCATCACCTTTCATGTTTCAGTTCTTACTACGGTGCTAGACTGTAGACAAGCCATACCAGAACGCCGGCGATTCATGAATCAATATGCCCAGCTAGGTACCCCAAAACACACACCCCGCTTGTACCCCAGGCACAAGCAGGACCAACCCATCACTCTCCTATCACGGGGTCCCCGTCCAAACTTGGAATCCAAGCACCCGCTCCTAAGTCTTAGACTCAATGTGGTGCTTAGACCTCCACCATCCCCGCCTCCAATCAATTAGTCTGGAAAGAGGTAGAACCCACGACAAGAGAGCAACAAGTCTTCTTTGCGCCCATACCCAAGTATGTGCTTGGGATAATAAGTCTGTGACTTGCCTAGAACCCAATGCAACAACCGGTCCTTAACCGACACAGATAGGGAAAAAGTGTAACCAAGCTATGCCCTATTGGCCGCAGGACACAACCTCTTACACCCACCAATACCCAAACCATATCCCTACTCGGTCTCTATTTTTCCTTTCCACCATTTTATCATGAGTGATCATAATAATCACCTATTGTGAGTAATGACAGGTTACTCACGCAATCGAAATCCTAAGCATAGCAGCTACTCGACCTATACTAGTAGGACTCGTAGGTAAGTTTTATCTATGCATGTGGTTTCCATAAAATGCCTATAACATAAATGCACATCATATATATATTTAGTAATCATTCAAAAATAAGGGTTATGCATCGGGGCTTGCCTTGGGCAGACGGGGTGTCAACAAAGTCAGCAACTGATGGCTATGGGGCTCCCTCCTATATGAGAATCTCCTCCTCGTACTCCTCAATGATCTCCTCGTAGTCTAGTTCCCCTATAGGCACGAACTCTACCAACTCGTTATCTACATGCATGAAATGATAATGCAACACTTAGTAATATGGCAACAACAACTCTTAAAATAAAAATACATCTATCAAGCTACTAAGCTAGCTCAACCGACTGAGATGCTAAGTTACCTATTGTTACCACTAACAGGTATGAAACATTACATGCATTAACTTAACAACTAAAGGCATTCTTACTCTTAATACCGATTTACTATATATATACTTAAACAAGGAGTACTAGCTACCATATTTATCAACCTATTCTAAGCTACAAAAATTTCAGTGAGCACATAATAATCTAATGAACCTACTATAAAAATTTCATGGCTAAAGCTATTACTGATTTGCCACAAAAAATCCTACAATTATTAATCTAAATAACATTAATACTTCCAAATGATTTAATGGACCTTAGCATCAACACAGATATATACAAACTAAATGTACCATCAGATAGACAACATTTTTTAGAAACTCAACAGAATTTATTTCACAATTTTTGGCTACATGTGTGAATTGATAGTAATTTCCAAAGTTCACTTAGAATGTAAATTATAAAGCTAATTCTATCCTTTATAAAATGGAAAATGAATTCTAACTCGTGCGGCTCACGAGCGAGCAGCTCAGCCCACTCCCGCGCAACGCACGCACGCTCGTGACCCACCAGCGTGGCCCAACTACGTGGCAGCAGCCCGCGACTGGGAGGCCCACGTGCATCGGTCAATTATGCGAAAACCCCCTTGACCTACTGATGAATCAACCTAAGACCCATGACACTATTCCTACAGTCAATACTTAAGCAATCTAACCCTCATAATATTCTATCTTCACCGCGGCCAGACCCTCGAGCACTCGCACGCGCACCGGCATGGCAGCACTGGCACAGGACGGTTACACCAGCCAGCCTAGCCCCTCCCTGCCCCCGATAGCGAGCCGATGCTCACCTAGATGCAAACTCGAAGCGATGGGTGGTGAAGCGACGAATGTTGACACAGTCCAGAGCTTCCTTCTCGATGGCGGACCTCCTACAGCGGTGGCGGCCATGTTCCCATGAGTCAAGGCACAAACGACGTGAATGCACCAAGGAATGGGCATCAGCGACTCACCTCGAAACTACCTATGGCGATGGATTGGCTAGGGACGGACCGGGTGCGTCCGACCAGCTTCGTGATGGCGACGATGGTGCGGCCATGTTAGTGGTGCCGAGAAGACAGTGGTGGTGAAAGAGGGGTGCGCACGGGATGGAGGGGATCAAGGCGGAACTCGTGGTGTAGGTGACTTGGCGAGAGGTGGTGCGATGAGTAGCTATCCTCGATCGTGGCCTGGTTCCGGCCTTAATGGCATGGTGGAGGGGAAAACAGCCAATCAAAGCATGGCTGAGCACAATTTAAGGCCAGAGGTGACTGGGCGGTTGCAGGGCTCCAACACCAGCGCTTGCCGCGAGTAATTGCTCTAGCAGTGCCACGCATGGTGAATTTTACTCAGGTGTAGCTCAGTCTAGCCTACCATCCTCGGCGGCTACAGCAGTGTGTGCGAGAAATGTAGGGACGAGATGGCACAATGCATCGCGAAGCCATTTAACACATGAGGACAAGGTGAGGGGATGGCAGCTCCATGTGCAGTGTAGTGCGAGGCCAGCAACGGCGCTGTGTCACCTCGACGGGACGTGGACGCTAGGTAGAGCAGCAGCACATGGGGGTGCTGCGCGCCTGTGCGTGCTGTGTGCCTGACGTGATGACACGGCACAGAGAAACATGAGCGTGCTGTGGCGCGACGATGATGGCACAAGGCAACATGGTGATAGGATGGCTGTGGTCCATGGCGTGGCAGTGACAACGCTAGGCGGACATCTAGGCGGCAGCGGACCGGCTAGAGCGATTGGCCCACGATGCAACGGCAAGGACACTACGGGCTGGGCAGCCAAGCTAGCGCGGTGGCACGCGTATGCATGCGTGCGCACATGCGTCGAGCGGCTGGCATAGCGACGCCGAGTGCCAAGGCACGGTGACCGCGTCCACGTGAGGATCTCATCCCAAAACATGCCATGCACGCTTTTTAAAGCATCCAAAAACCCAATTTGATGCTTCAATTGCTAAACCACCTCTGCCATTCATAAGAGGGCATATTGAGCTATCAAAACCAGCCATGAAACCAAACCACTAATTAATCCAATTCTCCTACAAAAATTGTCAAACTTGGCCTCGTCAAACCCTTTTCAAACATACAAAATCGACTAAGTCTTGATCGGGTTCGCGTCAAATTCAATCTCCAAGCTATTAAGTATGCTAGCTAGTGAATTCCTTTCTCGACCGCAGGTATTTCATCGCCATCTACAAAGTTCGTACTTCTAACTCTACTAAATTTTCATATATACATTGTATAGTGTTTTCGCTTAATAAAAATTGATTTAAAACCCTAAGTGATATAACTTGACTATGACATGTAGCTTTCGTTTCACGTTTCCGATGATCATTTCAAGTTACAGAAATTAATTTACACACTATATCACATGCATTAACACATAACCATGATGCTCATGACATGTCTTAGCAAAAGATTTACAGTGTAACACCGAGGGTGTTACAACAAGTGGTTCATGGGAAGAGATTTAACCAAGCCACTAGATGCACAAGTTAGCAAATAACCCAACTAACCTTACCCTAGCATATCCCTAAGATCATCCTAGAAGTTAGGTACACATGCATGGATGTCAACCACCCCAAAATAGCAATTAACCACCCTAAGACATAGAGCATAGGTTTTGTCGCCCAGTTGGTGGAGTGTCCGATAAACCTCCCCAATCTAGTAAATCTCCCAGCAGAAGCACCTAGACTACTATGAGCGTGAACAACAAAAGGTCCGACTATCGATCAGAGTATCCACTAAATTATAAAGACGCCAGAGAACCCAAGAGCACCTAGTTCCCACCGGATCGTCCATCACACACTTCAGGGCATCTAAGGAATTACATACATGGAGTAACACAGTAACCCAAGAGTGCCCAAAACCTATTGGAGTATCCATAAAAACAAGTGGAGCATCCGCTAGAGCCGAACAAAGTCACCCAGAGACAACCCACCTTGGTACCCAGTACAACAGAATGTCCATCAGTCATAACAGAGTAACCGATAGTCATAGAGAGTGTGAGTTTAACCAACAAGTTACCCAACAGTCAACCTTTCTAGTTAGTAACCCAAGTCAGTAGCACAGTAGTAGGATTATTATTAGAGGTCTCATCATAGGATCCCATGGTGATCTATTCATGTTCCTTAGCGTCGTTCTGAATCATCAGTGAATCTCTCTAATCGGATCTCTCTCATCCTTTTCAAGAATCATTCCAATGTGAAGCGTGTATAGGATGTCATCGTGTAACACCCTAAATTTGCATTTTCTAGAAATAGCCAAATTGATTTATTTTAGCAATGTTGGTGAGCATTGAAATATAGGAAACAAATAATTTTTATAAAACTAAAATCAAATATAGTTTAAGATTTGAAACTTTTGATGCATACATGCTGCTGCAATATTTATTCATGTGATGATTGTTCTTGAATTAGAGTCCAAATGAATTCAAAAATTATTTGAAAATGCCTTTGGGAAAATTTGTTTGGAAAATAAAAAGGAAAAATGAACATCTCCTCCCCTTCCTGGTTTTTGGCCTGCGAGCTATCCCCTGGCAACCGCCGGCCCAGCTCCCCTCTCCCCTTTCCGCGCTCAGCCCAACAGCCGCTCGGCCCAGCAGCCGCGCCAGGCAACCACCCGTGCCTACCCCCTCCATGCCCTACCGCTGACGTCCAGGCCCGCTTGTCGGCACCGTCTTCACCCCCGCGCGACTCGGCAACCGCCCGCGTGTGCGCTTGGGCAACCGCCGCCGCGCCCGGCCTTCTCACGTCGTGGGAGCACCCCTCCTCGCGCCTGGCTTCTTTAAATCGAAGCCCGCACCTGAGCCGCCCCCCTGCTGCCCCTCTCCACTCCATTTTCGCCCACACCTCTGAGTTCGTTGTTGCCGCACGGAGGAGCTTCGTCGACGCCGTCCGCTGTCTTCTCCCTCGCACAGACCGTCGCCGCCGGGCATCGCCGTCCCCTTTCTTCCCCGTGGTGAGCACCCCCCGGCCTCCCTCTATCTCCCGGTATATATTTTTTCTCATTTTTTTGGCTTCTCGAGCCTTGGCCGCGAGCTCCGTGAGCCATGGTCGCCGGCCATGGCGGCCACCACGCTAGCCGCCGTTCTCGACCGCCGTAACGGCATGGCCGCAACCCCCCTTCTTCCCCCGCGCTCACCGGTGCCCTTGGACGTCCGTTTGGTGAATCGTAGGCCCCTAACCGCGCGCTCCGGTGAGTCCACTGCCGCCGGCCATGGCGCCTGGCTGCCGGTGACCCTGTTCCGGCCGGCCATCCCTCCCCAGGCCGATCCTAGCCGCCCATCGTGAGATCAACGGCCAGGATTAGAAGTTACCCCTTCACGGGTAATTTTGCTAAAGAGTCCCTGGACTTTTCTAAGTCCTAACCCGCAGCCCAAAGCGTATTTCCCGAATGCGCAATCCCGTTTGGAAAGCGTAAACCCCACAGCTTAAGTCAAAAATACGTTTTCAGTAATTACAGAAATACCATTTGAACTGTTTTGCTTATAAAATTGTCGTTTTAGCTCTGAATTGATCCATTCAAATGCGTTAGCTTCGTAATTTCATAAGCTACATGTTGGAGCTACTGTTAGTCAAGTTTGTAACTTTTTAATTTCATGATTAGATTTAATTAAATATATGGCTATAGGAAAACCCATTTAAATCATAACTTTCGCATTTTAGCTCCGTTTTTCGTGAACTTCGCGTTGATGTGATCGTAGCGAGACGTAGATTAGTTTTACAAACATTTTATCTTGATTTCAATACTATTGGTGCACTGTTCTAATGATAGGAATGTTTGCTTTGCATGAATGTTTTTGGGATGTTGTATGTTGCTGTGTTGGTCGCGTTCAGACGGTGAGGAAAACGTGGGAGACCAAGAACTCTTCGACAACCAGCAGGATCAGCACGAGTTTGTGAACCAAGGCAAGTATAACATGGGCCTTCCTTGATGTCCTATTTCACTTTAATCAATTACTCATTTGCATGTGTCTAATTTTGATACCCGTAAGGACATCCTAGTGATTGTTTATCCTGTTCCTTGTCTCCTATGGGTTAAATGCATATGGGTAGATTGCTAGTGCTCTAACTGAACTTGACATACATGTTGATGAATGATACTATGGAACAAAGTGAGTAACATGATTTATAACAACTGTTCCATAGGGCAAAAGTGCAAATGACCTTTGTTCATGTTGCTCCCGGCCCTCCATAAGGACTTATCTGTCGGCAAAAGCTGGGACTGACAGTGCAACCGGGAGAGTCATATGGCTCTGACTTTAGCTCAATAATAGGACCTTTCCTAGCTGGTTAGAGGTTACCTTTTTGGCGCAAATGGGGCTTGCCACTTTGGGTATAGGGCTGCCTCTGTTCCTATGAGTATAGCCACGATGGATATGTGCCATAGGAAAGGGGGTCCCTACATCTGCCTGCCAAGGAAACCTAGCGGCCCTAACTTGTTAGGGAAACCTATGAAATGGCTTCATAGTGTACCCTGCCCACTCACCTTGGTAGTGACATGAGAGTAATTAACCTAGGCATATGGGGATCATGACTCGCGGTGAATGTGCACCACCTCTGCAGAGGGTAATAAACTGTTATAACAGTCGTGCTCACGGTTACGAGCGGCCCGGAAAACTCACAGAATAACTGTTTAATTGCTGATGATCATTTAAAGTTGTTCAATAATGATATATGGTACACCTGACCTCGATATTTGTTCTTGTGGGAATTAAATGGGAGCTTAAGCAAAACTTGATAATACTTGAGAATAAAAGTTTGACCTATTAAAAATGCTAACTGCAGTAAACCAGATTCTATCCTTTTTGAGCTTCATAACCCCATGTTAGCTTGCTAAGTACGGAATGTACTTACACTTGTTTATTTTCTTTACTTGGATAAAAATCCCGGATGGGTAACAGATGACAACGGGTATGAGAATTTCCCGGAGGATTATTAGGCTTGAGGTCAACCAGTTGACCTTCCCTGTGATGAAGCCCACGAGAGTTTATTATCTTTCCGCTGTGATGTATAAGACTAAGTTTTATTATAACTCTGATGTATGAGACACCGTGATGATCCTATATGTAATTTGTCAGCTTGTGTGTGTGATTGTTTCCTGGGCACACACGAGTTTTGTGCATTCAATTTTATCCTTAAAATTGGGTGTGACAAATTGGTATCAGAGCCGTGTTGACTGTAGGACGCAAGCCTAGTTAGAAAATGATCGTTTTAGCATCTTTGCTCCTCTGGTTTCTTGCTTACTGATTTATTCTTGTTATTTTATTAAAACATTTATGCTTTTCATACCTTAATCTATTATTTAAAATTGTTGATTCTAATTCTATCTCACTTTAAATCCATAGATGTCTCATAATCCGAAGACTGCTCGACTCAGCACCGCCGGCTATCGTGCCATGTTCACCCCGCGTGCCCCACCGGCGGAGAGGGAGATTGTGATCATCTCCGACGACAAGGAGATGGCTACACCGACGCCTACACCTACTCCTACACCAGTCGCTGTGCCAGTCTATCCTGTGGTAGCTACACCTGAGGAGTCGATGGCTACTTCCCCTACACCTACACCCTCCCCCACTGCCCCCGTGGAGGACGAGGAGATTGGCTAGAAGTGCAAGTACTACTTCAAGCCAGCTCCAGAGACAGCCTACTACCATACTCTCCTCACCCCACGTGCTGGACGACTACTTTCCCGACTTGCACGCCTCCATCAGCTACCACTGCGCCGAGTACAAGCACCCACTGGAGGCTACCTTCTGGAAGGTGGAGCTGGTGGTCACCGCATGGAACGATATCATTAATGGACATGAGGTGGAGACTGTCCACTGTGCCCCTGCCAGGAGAGCCCATGCTTTGGATGGCATGGAGGATGCAGCATAGAATGCCTACATCCACTACCATAGTCGTCGCTTTGAGGCCATGAGGGAGGATCACTTCAGGTTCCTTCCTCGAAATGATCATGAGGGTGTTTGGCAGGTTTTGGCTCCACCAGAGAATAACCCAACTCTGGAGGCGACGGTGCAGCATGTCCACGCTATGCAGGGAGTGGATGATGAGGTCAAAGGAGAACTGCGTGCATCTCAGAGGGCGCAGAGACATCTTCAGAAACAAGTGGATGAACTTTGAGCACAACTGGAACAGCCTTCCATCTACAAGAAGAAGCGCCGTTCCTTCACCATGATTGACACCGCTCCATAGGTGTTAGGTGCCTTGATCTAGATTACCACGTCGTTAGTTCGTGTTCTTATTTAGTCTTGTTGGTCTTGTGAACTTGGTTGATTAGATGTTTAATTTGTGAACTTGGTTGATTTGGTATTTTGCTTGGTTGCTGGAAGTTTGTGGGCATGTCCACAACTTCCTTAGATGGGAACTTTAAATTTAGAATGAAATCTTAATGCAGATGTTTCATTTTATCTTATCTCTGATGTGCTGATTTCTGGAGCAGCCTGTGTTCTTTATCTGGTATCTCGAAATTTGGAATGATAAAAATTCTGAAATTTTTGTGGAGATAACTATACCTCTGTATCTTTCAAGTGTCTTTGGAATCACATCAATAGCTGTTCAGGTTGGAGAGATCTAGCTGTCACAAGTTGATGTTCCTGCGCTGTCTGGAACTCAGAACAGTTTCGGTTTAGCTCTACTTTTGACTATGTGTGAGTCCGAATCTGTAAAAGTGGTCTATATGAAAGTTGTAGCTGATGTCCTAAGCTTTCTAACAAATCTTGGTGCACCTCTGTTGGATCTCTGAAACTCGAGTTATAACAGTTTTACTGAACTGCTGAATTTGCACCTTGTCCAGAAAATTCTCAGCATTGTTTCTCATCTTTTGTAAGCTCTCTATAATTGGAAAAATCTCTAAATTTTGCACATTTGTTGGAAAACAGATGGCCGCAAGAGGAGGAAGAGGCAGAGGCCGTGGTCGTGGGCGTGATGCTCTTATAAATCCACCACTGCCACCTGTGACCATGGAACAGATATTAGGAATGCAAGCGCAGCTGATGCAAGCTATGATGCAGCGCTTGGACAATGAACCTGCAAGAGGGCCACCGCCTGTCCAGGTTAGAGATAAGCGTGGAGAGTTTATAAAAGGTCGTCCACCGGTGTTCACCCATGCCTCAGACCCTATGGAGGCTGATGATTGGTTGCGTGCTGTGGAGAAACAACTGAACATAGCACAATGCAATGACCTTGAGAAGGTGTTGTACGCTTCCGGGCAACTCCAAGGAGCTGCTCAGGATTGGTGGGAATCATTCCAGTTTGGACATCCCAACAATGCTCCTGCTATCACTTGGCAGGAATTTAAGGACAGTTTCTGGTCATACCATATTCCTGATGGACTAGTGGAACTGAAGCAGGAAGAATTCAGATCTCTCAAGCAAGGATCAATGACTGTGGCGGAGTACCGGGACAAGTTTGCACAACTATCACGCTACGCTCCTAATGATGTAGCGGACGATAAGGATAAGCAATGCCATTTCCTCAAGGGACTCTATGATGGACTGCAGCTCCAGCTGATGTCTAATACTTATCCTAACTTCCAGTCTTTGGTGAATCGCACAATCGTGATTGATGATAAGCGCAAGGAGATGGAAGCTAAGAAGAGAAGGCTCCAAGGGCAAGCTTCTGGAAGCAACACTCGCCCACGTGCTTATCCCCAGCAAGGCTTCCAGCAGAGGAATCAAGGACCAACTCACCAGGGAAACCATGGTCAGTATCATCAGTGGAACCAGTTCCAGCAACGCCCTCAGTATCAGCAACAATTTGGAAATCAGCATCCCCCGCAATAGACTAGCAATCCTGCAACACGCCAGGGAGTGCCTAACAATGCTCCTATGAATAGTGGTGCACCCAACAATCCCAATGCCTGTTACCGATGTGGAGAAGTAGGTCACTATGCTCATCAGTGTCCTAAGAAGTAGAATCAACAAGCACCTCAGAACCAGACCAACAATCAGAAGTTCAACGCCCGACCACCTCTCACAGCGAAGGTGAACTATGTGTCATCTGATGCAGCTCAGGAGACGCTTGAGGTCATGTTGGGTACGTTCAGCGTCAACTCTATTTCTGCTACCGTACTTTTTGATTCTGGTGCTTCACATTCTTTTATCTCCCAAGCTTTTGTTAGAATGCATAGCATACCTTTGTGTGCCATGAAAAACCCCATACTAGTGAATTGCCCGGGAGGTAGTATGCCCGCTTCTTATTGGAGCCCCTCAACTAGCATTTCCTTAAGGGGGGTAGACTTCAAAGTGAAGCCTATTGTGTTGAGAACAGCGGGAATTGATCTTATCCTGGGAATGGATTGGATGAAACAACACCGGGCAGTGATTCAGTGTCAGGAGAAATCTGTGGTTGTGACATCACTCAATGGGGATAGAATCTGTGTAGAAGTGGTAGTGCAAGCTCAGCCTATAGCCACAGTGAATTAGCTAGAAGGTGAAGTCAATGAACAAGATCGTGTCGTGGACGAGTTCCCGGATGTCTTCCCCGATGACTTGCCAGGTATGCCACCTGACCGAGACATTGAATTCATTATTGAATTATTATCTGGAACTGCACCAATAGCTAAACGTCCATATAGAATGGGAGTTAATGAATTAGAAGAGCTTAAGAAACAACTAAAAGAGTTGCAAGAAAAAGGTTTCATATGCCCCAATTCTTCCCCGTGGGGGGCACCTGTGATCTTTGTGGATAAGAAGGATGGTAGTCAACGGATGTGTGTGGATTACCGCTCACTTAATGAGGTTACCATCAAGAATAAATACCCTTTGCCTAGGATTGATGATTTGTTTGATCAGTTGAGGGGAGCTCATGTGTTCTCCAAGATTGATCTCCGATCTGGTTATCATCAGCTTAAGATTCAGAACTCGGACATACCCAAGACCGCATTCACTACACGGTATGGATTATATGAGTACACCGTTATGTCTTTTGGATTGACCAATGCACCTGCATACTTCATGTATCTGATGAACAAGGTGGTCATGGAGTTTCTAGACAAATTTGTGGTAGTATTCATAGATGACATACTAATATTCTCCAAGACTGAAGAAGAACATGCGGAACACATAAGGTTGGTTTTGCAAAAGCTTAGAGAACATAAGTTGTACGCTAAGCGGAGCAAGTGTGAGTTTTGGTTAAAGGAAGTCTCTTTTCTGGGTCATGTTGTCTCCAATGGTGGAATAGCAGTGGATCCAGGCAAAGTGCAAGATGTACTGAATTGGAAACCACCAACTACTGTAAGTGAGATTCGTAGCTTTTTGGGATTAGCTGGTTATTACCGAAGGTTCATTGAAGGTTTTTCCAAGCTAGCCAAGCCCATGACAGCTCTGTTGGAAAAGAGTGCTAAGTATGTATGGTCGGATAAATGCCAGGCAAACTTTGAAGAGTTAAAGAAGAGATTGACTACAGCTCCAGTATTAATTTTGCCCGATTTAAGCAAGAACTTCTCTATATATTGTGATGCATCCCGTTTGGGTCTTGGATGTGTGCTTATGCAAGAAGGAAGAGTGGTTGCATATGCATCTAGACAACTAAGGAAGCATGAGTTGAATTATCCTACTCATGACTTGGAATTGGCAGCTGTGGTTCATGCTTTAAAGATCTGGAGACATTATCTGATTGGACATAAGAGTGATATCTATACTGATCATAAGAGTTTGAAGTATATCTTCACCCAATCAGATCTGAATCTAAGACAACGTCGTTGGTTGGAATTGATCAAAGACTATGATTTGGAAGTGCATTATCACCCGGGAAAGGCAAACGTCGTAGCTGATGCACTTAGCAGAAAGAGCTATGCCAATGGAATTCAGATAACATCTATGTCAATAGAGTTGTGTGCTGAAATGGAGTATCTCAACTTGAGCCTGGTCACTAATGCAATGGAATTGGTGATAGAGCCTACATTGGAGCAGGAGATACGCAAAGGACAATTGGAGGATGAAAAACTTAAGGAGATAGCAGAGAATGTAGTGCTTGGAAAGGCACCCGGATTCAGAATGGATGAGAATGGAACTCTTTGGTTCGGGAAAAGGATATGTGTACCGGAAGTGAAAGCTATCCAAGATGCAATTCTGCAAGAGGCCCATGAGTCTACTTGTTCTATACATCCCAAAAGTACCAAGATGTACTTGGATCTCAAAGAAAAGTATTGGTGGTATGGTTTGAAGAGAGATGTGGCAGAATATGTGGCTTTGTGTGACACTTGTCAAAGAGTGAAAGCTGAGCATCAAAGACCTGCAGGGTTACTACAACCAATGAAGATTCCTGAATGGAAATGGGAAGAAGTTGGTATGGATTTTATTGTAGGATTACCCCGCACTCAAAGAGGTTATGATTCAATATGGGTAATAGTGGATCGACTCACCAAGGTTGCTCACTTTTTACCAGTCAAGACTACTTATAATGGTGCAAGATTAGCAGAGTTGTACATGGAAAGAATAGTGTGCTTACATGGTGTTCCCAAGAAAATTGTGTCGGATAGAGGCACCCAATTTACATCGCAATTCTGGCATAAAGTGCATAGATCCTTGGGGACAAAGTTGAATTTCAGTTCTGCGTACCATCCACAAACCGATGGACAGACTGAAAGGATCAACCAGATTTTGGAAGATATGTTGAGAGCTTGTGCACTTCAGTATGGTGATAGTTGGGATAAGAGTCTGCCTTACGCAGAGTTCTCATACAACAACAGTTATCAAAAGAGCCTCAAGATGGCACCTTTTGAGGCGTTGTATGGACGTAAGTGTAGAACGCCTTTGTTCTGGAATCAGACTGGAGAAACTCAAGTGTTTGGACCCGATGTCCTTAGAGACGCGGAAGAACAAGTGAGAATTATTAGAGACAATTTGAGAGTAGCTCAGTCCCGACAGAAGAGTTACGCTGATACCCGCAGAAGAGAGCTGACTTTCGAGATTAGTGATTATGTGTACTTGAAAGTGTCACCAATGAGAAGTGTGAGAAGATTCAATATGAAGGGAAAATTAGCACCAAGGTATATAGGACCTTTTAAGATCCTAGAGAGACGTGGAGAAGTAGCTTATCAGTTGGAACTGCCTGAGAGCTTGTCCGGTGTGCACGACGTGTTCCATGTTTCCCAGTTGAAAAAGTGTCTGAGGGTACCAGAAGAACAAATTCCTTTGGAAGAACTTGTTGTCAAGGAAGATCTTACTTATGAAGAGTATCCGATAAAGATCTTGGAAACTGCCAAAAGAGTTATGAGAAGCCGAACAGTAAAGATGTGCAAGGTGTAGTGGAATCATTATACAGAGGATGAGGCTACTTGGGAAAGAGAAGAGGATCTGAGAAAGACTTATCCCCAACTGTTTGAGTAAGCAATCACCCGAATCTCGAGGACGAGATTCATCTTAAGGGGGGTAGAATTGTAACACCCTAAATTTGCATTTTCTAGAAATAGCCAAATTGATTTATTTTAGCAATGTTGGTGAGCATTGAAATATAGGAAACAAATAATTTTTATAAAACTAAAATCAAATATAGTTTAAGATTTGAAACTTTTGATGCATACATGCTGCTGCAATATTTATTCATGTGATGATTGTTCTTGAATTAGAGTTCAAATGAATTCAAAAATTATTTGAAAATGCCTTTGGGAAAATTTGTTTGGAAAATAAAAAGGAAAAATGAACATCTCCTCCCCTTCCTTGTTTTCGGCCCGCGAGCTATCCCCTGGCAACCACTGGCTCAGCTCCCCTCTCCCCTTTCTGCGCTCAGCCCAGCAGCCGCTCGGCCCAGTAGCCGCGCCAGCCGCGCGCCTCGGCCACACGGCCCAGCAGCCACGCCAGGCAACCGCCCGCGCCTGCCCCCCCGTGCCCTACCGCTGATGCCCGGGCCCGCTTGTCGGCGCCGTCTTCACCCCCGCGCGACTCGGCAACCGCCCGCGCGTGCGCCTGGGCAACCGCCGCCGCGCCCGGCCTTCTCGCGTCGTGGGAGCACCCCTCCTCGCGCCTGGCTTCTTTAAATCGAAGCCCACACCCGAGCCGCCCCCTGCTGCCCCTCTCCACTCCGTTTTCGCCCACGCCTCTGAGTTCGTTGTTGCCGCACGGAGGAACTTCGCTGACGCCGTCCGCCGTCTTCTCCCTCGCACGGACCGTCGCCGCCGGGCATCGCTGTCCCCTTTCTTCCCCGCGATGAGCACCCCCCGGCCTCCCTCTATCTCCCGGTATATCTTTTTTCTCATTTTTTTGGCTTCTCGAGCCTTGGCCGCGAGCTCCACGAGCCATGGTCGCCGGCCATGGTGGCCACCGCGCTAGCCGCCGTTCCCGGCCACCGTAACGGCATGGCCGCGATCCCCCTTCTTCCCCCGCACTCACCGGTGCCCTTGGACGTCCGTTTGGTGAACCGTAGGCCCCTAACCGCGTGCTCCGGCGAGTCCACTGCCGCCGGCCATGGCGCCTGGCCGCCGGTGACCTTGTTCTGGCCGGCCGTCCCTCCCCAGGCCGATCCAAGCCGCCCATCGCGAGATCAACGGCCAGGATTAGAAGTTACCCCTTCGCGGGTAATTTTGCTAAAGAGTCCCTGGAATTTTCTAAGTCCTAACCCGCAGCCCAAAGCGTATTTCCCGAATGCGCAATCCCGTTTGGAAAGCGTAAACTCCACGGCTTAAGTCAAAAATACGTTTTCAGTAATTACAGAAATGCCATTTGAACTGTTTCGCTTATAAAATTGTCGTTTTAGCTCTGAATTGATCCATTCAAATCGCGTTAGCTTCATAATTTCATAAGCTACATGTTGGAGCTACTGTTAGTCAAGTTTGTAACTTTTTAATTTCATGATTAGATTTAATTAAATATATGGCTATAGGAAAACCCGTTTAAATCATAACTTTCGCATTTTAGCTCCGTTTTTCGTGAACTTCGCGTTGACGTGATCGTAGCGAGACGTAGATTAGTTTTACAAACATTTTATCTTGATTTCAATACTGTTGGTGTACTGTTTTAATGATAGGAATGTTTGCTTTGCATGAATGCTTTTGGGATGTTGTATGTTGCTGTGTTGGTCGTGTTCAGACGGTGAGGAAAACGTGGGAGACCAAGAACTCTTCGACGACCAGCAGGATCAGCACGAGTTTATGAACCAAGGCAAGTATAACATGGGCCTTCCTTGATGTCCTATTTCACTTTAATCAATTACTCATTTGCATGTGTCTAATTTTGATACCCGTAAGGACATCCTAGTGATTGTTTATCATGTTCCTTGTCTCCTATGGGTTAAATGCATATGGGTAGATTGCTAGTGCTCTAACTGAACTTGACATACATGTTGATGAATGATACTATGGAACAAAGTGAGTAACATGATTTATAACAACTGTTCCATAGGGCGAAAGTGCAAATGACCTTTGTTCATGTTGCTCCCGGCCCTCCATAAGGACTTATCTGTCGGCAAAAGCTGGGACTGACGGTGCAACCGGGAGAGTCATATGGCTCTGACTTTAGCTCAGTAATAGGACCTTTCCTAGCTAGTTAGAGGTTACCTTTTTGGCGCAAATGGGGCTTGCCACTTTGGGTATAGGGCTGCCTCTGTTCCTATGAGTATAGCCGCGATGGATATGTGCCATAGGAAAGGGGGTCCCTACATCTACCTGCCAAGGAAACCTAGCGGCCCTAACTTGTTAGGGAAACCTATGAAATGGCTTCATAGTGTACCCTGCCCGCTCACCTTGGTAGTGACATGGGAGTAATTAACCCGGGCATATGGGGATCACGACTCGCGGTGAATGTGCACCACCTTTGCAGAGGGTAACAAACTGTTATAACAGCCGTGCTCATGGTTACGAGCGGCCCAGAAAACTCACAGAATAACTATTTAATTGCTGATGATCATTTAAAGTTGTTCAATGATGATATATGGTACACCTGACCCCGATATTTGTTCTTATGGGAATTAAATGGGAGCTTAAGCAAAACTTGATAATACTTGAGAATAAAAGTTTGACCTATTAAAAATGCTAACTGCAGTAAACCAGAGTCTATCCTTTTTGAGCTTCATAACCCCATGTTAGCTTGCTAAGTACGGAATGTACTTACACTTGTTTATTTTCTTTACTTGGATAAAAATCCCGGATGGGTAATAGATGACAATGAGTATGAGGATTTCTTGGAGGATTATTAGGCTTGAGGTCAACCAGTTGACCTTCCCTATGATGAAGCCCATGAGAGTTTATTATCTTTTTATCTTTCCGCTGTGATGTATAAGTCTAAGTTTTATTATAACTCTGATGTATGAGACACCGTGATGATACTATATGTAATTTGTCAGCTTGTATGTGTGATTGTTTCCTGGGCACACACGAGTTTTGTGCATTCAATTTTATCCTTAAAATTGGGTGTGACACATCGTCAACCCCTAGCTGTCCGAATGGCAGCACTATCAGGCAGGCACCCCAATATTATAAACCCTACTTTGGATACTTATAAAGTTGCATTATGAGTCATGCATCGCATGTTGTCTTAGATAATGATCACTCTTAGACTACACCTAGAGTAACCTAATAATCTATAGAAGCATCTCATCTAAACAATAGGAATGGGAACGCTTAATGCTTATTGCTTAGTTGCTTGGGCAACAGTAGAGGTTGAGCTTGAGAAGGGAACTCATACTCACGCGTGTAGGATGTTACACCTAAATAATTAACCACTAAAACCAATGAGGGTACAACTTGACTTACCTAACTAATCTGGCTAAGGACTAATATCCCTAATATGATAATCTTGATGATAACTTCGATATCTTGCCCATACGAGGGGTAGGTTGTCGTGAGTGTGGGATCTCAGATGACGTAGCTCATGGAGTAGTAAGGACCGTGTATTGGGATACGTAAGTCCGAGTAACCACCCATACATACCACATGTCACGGATGGGGTCGACAAGCCAAGTAACTAGTTGCAACCTATTTATCCGTGAAACTAGCAAGGGGGTTGGTGTCAGTTAGGAATGTCCGTTACATTGATCGGGCAATCGCTCAAACCTTTCGTCGGACACTTAGGCCAGATTAGGGAAAGGTTAGAGAAAGTGAGGCAACCCTTACAACTAGACTTGGTGTATGGTGGTTAGTCTCATTTTCCATGTGGGTATAGTTGTACACCTCTACAAAGTCTTGAAATCCTGGAGTCCCTCGGGACAGAACTATTTGGTCATTCTTTCTTTCTATACCCATGGTAGCATGAACAATGGACTATGAGCATTTTTGTTATAATGATGAATACCTTTACTTCTATGTTGAGCATAGCTTGTCATATTCTTAATAAACATAATTGCTTTCTATACTTATACAAATACCTGATAACTACCTTATGCATCCACTAAATACTATATGTTGGAATTAAGTCCTGCGAGTACGCAATGTACTCACGGTGCAGCCATTAAGTTGTTTACAGGAAGACAGAGAATCTTCTCGGATCTAGCTTTGGCGAAGACGATAGTTAGCAAACTTTGGAGTAGACATTCTCCAAGTTGAGCTGTGTGTTACTCAATGAGTAGTTGAGTGACAAGAGTGGCAACCCAGTGTAGAAGTATAGTTGTTCGAAGTAGCAGACTTAGTGGTAATCTTATGTTACTGAATCCTATATCATATTAACTATGTTTTCTAAGTGAGTGGGAGGTTGAAGTGTGTATGTGATTAGGTTGTTTGGTTTTCATTGTACTGGAAATGTGTGTGTAACTCAGTGCAAAGGTCCTAAAGAGGAGTTGCTACGTGCGCTCCTATGGGGGTCTCTCGTTGTGGTTTACTTAAATTGAGTTGGTCAAGTGGATGACACTCGGTTTAGGTAAACTATCACGTCAAGATATCTAGGTCCCCAACACACACCACATATATTTGTTGCTCCTACACTAGGAGTACGCAACAACATGCTTTTCATCGACTCATAAATGTTCTATTCCTACAATAGGAGTAGACAAAACATGCTTGTTAGGTCTTTCATTCATCAAGTAAATGCTCCAAGATCTTGTTAAATATCTCTCTTAAAAAGTTCTATTGCAGAAAAGAGTCTTGGGCTAAGCAAAAAAAGAGTTGAGAAAAAAATGGATGCAAAAGTGTTCGAGTTATTTAAAACAAGGGGTACAAAGATGCCTGCCTGAAAAAAATGAGAAAGAGATAGCCGCTGCTCTTGCAAAGTGTTTCAAGTTTTAACAAGAGTGGCATGTTTCAAGGATCATAGTAGAACTAGGTTAGTGTTGGAGGTCCTTAACTCACACTCTATACCACCAACATTTCTATAAAACTCATCAAAAACAACACTAAACCTAAAAATAGGACTTTGAATTAACAAAATTCCATAGGTTTTGGAGAATTCTTTGCTTTGTAGGGACAAACATGAAAACATACCAAGTTGGGCCAAAAGTAAAGGGAAATATAAAAGAAATATTCGATCTTCATCTTGGCCCAAGCAAGTAGAGGAAAAGCCCACATACCTGATCAATTCAAGCACAAAACCGACAAAGGAGTGGCCTGGGTCCAGTCACCAGCCCACCTGCCAAAGGCGGTGGCCAGACGAGGCAGAGCTGGTGCGACCGCACCTACCGCACCCCACTTGCTGCCTCTTGAGCCCACCTTTGTCAGTGTGGTTCCATCAATGCTCCCAAGGATGGTTTGGGTGGTTTCCTATTTTATCTCCCACCAAACTGACCCCAAGCATGTATAAAAGCATGGGTAGAGCCCTCCCCTAAAAGAACAACACACCAAGGGAAAGAGCACCACACTTGAGCATCACTCCAAGGCTTAGGCCATAGCTAGTAGAGTTGAGTATTTGGGAGAGATGTGAGGGAAGAGTACGGGGAAGTGCCGGACTTATCGGTGTCTCCCTGAGCTTGTACCTCGATGAACACTTGTGCCTCAACGGAGTATCCTTAATGTGAGTGTTCGTGGATCTTATGGTTACAAGTCTTTTGATTAGTTAATCTTTACTATTACTTGTTTGCCGGATTGTCATTCGTTCTTGTAGTGGATACTCTAGTAAAGGGCCCTGATAAAGACAGATAACCCTGTGCGATGCTAAAGTAGTAGTCGATAGCGTAGACGTGGTGTCTAGCCTAGAGGCTACCTTTGTTTGCCTCATGCCCTATAGTTGAGGGGTAGGCGGCAGGTGGTGATAGCCCTATCCGTCCCTCGTAATCCCCCACATCCGGGTATGCCATAGAGCTACAAGTCGGTATCGCCAGGCAGACTAGGTGTGCTGTAGTGCCTAAAGTAAGCAAGTGAAAGTAGAGTTTACCTATTGTGGGGGGTATGACCCTGGATACCCATGGCAGCCCACATGGGCAGCACCCTCAGGGGTGGCCTAGCCCACAAGACAAAGCCTTGCGGGGCACAACTCTGGTCGGTGCCTTCTGCAAGGCATCTAGAAGATATCCTGAAGATACAATGAGATCTGTTAGGATATGTATGATCTCAAGATTCCTATAATCAGTTATTACTTTCTGGTTATCTCTCAGATCTAACCGACTTGTAACCCTACTCACCGGACTATATAAGGCGGGCAGGGACCCCCTCTAAACTTATGCAATATCATACAATAGCTAATACAAACCAACAGACCACAGGAGTAGGGTATTACGTCATACTAACGGCCTGTGTCACAGAACCGACCAATTTATAAGAGCACAAGCACAAAAACAATCACCAAAATGATCAAATTCTCGCACTTGAGCCCATATAAACCCAGTAGTCAACTGAAACCACGAAGGATTTCAAACCAACTTGCATACAACCAAGATCACAGTAATTCAACATAACATATCACACGTTACAACATTTCACAAACAGTTTGCAGATAGATTACAATACCTCAGAGTCATAGTTATTATAAACCAAGTCTTGTAAAGTAGCAGAAGTGAGTTCAAATACAAGTACCAGCTTGCTGATCACATCCCACAAAAGCATTCGGATAAGATAAACAGAGATCATGCCCATGATCTAGTCTTCGTCACCCGGTAGGTGGAGACAATACTTACAGAAGCCCTAATAAAGAAGGTCATCTGCAACAAGAGGGAATAAACCCTGAGTACAAGAATGTACTCAGCTAGACTTACCCGTCGGAAACCAAAACAAATGACACCAAGGATCATGCATAGCTTAATTTAGTGGATCTGGCTGACACTTCCTTTTTGTGGAAAAGCATAAGTAATAATGATCAACTCTTAACCTGAGCTAGCAGTGACTTTTAGCCATTACCTGTCATCTATATTAGCACCTGTACTAAGCAATCATTTGATTAAGATGCAAACATTAATAACCATAGCAAGTATAAATTGTGGCAACATTATCATCATCATCCATTTAACCATATCGTTAAATTAATTGAATCTACGTTGCCGCTGCTTAGTCAAGTTCTCACTATCCGGGAGAGATGGCGATTCGAATCGATTTCTATCCAGCTAGAGGGGTATTCCTAAACACAAACCCTGCTTCCCCCGTCAGGGTCGCAATCAAGTCACCTTTGACACAATTCAGGAGTCACGAGTCCGAACAGATTGGCATTCTTAGAGAACTACTCTACCAAGGTTGATCGGGACTCTAACCCGCCTTAGGCTTATGCCAATGGCTCTCTGCGCATCCTTACTACCTCCAGAATGTGCACCACTGCTCATGTTCTTGGCCTGAGTCGAGCTACTAGGCTTTGCGGTCAGAACGAGTTATCCGGACAGCTAAGTGTTAGGCTACGTTCAACATGACATGAGGATGTACAGCGTATCGGTCCTTAAACAACACAGATGGAGTCACTAGGTCCAACCCTACACAAGACTTCACCCGGTCTTCATTCATTATTAACATGGTTCTTTTCCACGACAAATATAGCCAACCGTGATCCACCTCATCCTAAAGCTCGCAGGTGACAGGAAATCACCTGACTTCTACCGCACTAAGCATGGCTAAGCATTTAACCCGTTCCTGAACTTAAATAGGATTCAAGTGCGATATCTGGACAAGGTTAGATCAATAATGCAACAATTGGTTCCAACCAATTCCTATACTTAATGCATCATCAACAATAAAAGATACTCAAGATATTTGTAAAAATATAGGAGACTTAGAATGCTCCGGGGCTTGCCTTTCAGGAAAGAGATGGGCGGCTGCTTCGTCGATTGCCTGAACCTTGGGCTCCTCCTCCTGGCTCGCTCCCTCGAACTCTAGAAGCGTCACTCCCTTTGGCACACCTATTGCATGTATGCGCAAGATAAATATCATGGATGCACATGAACGAAGTTAGGAATGCTCGGGGAATACACATGCTTACTGCAGTCCGCATTTTTCGACTTAAGCTCTATTCAAATCACTTTAACTTGCCAAGTTTATACAACCTAATGTACAATTGCTCATCTTCAGTTAAGGACCTAGTACCTGCACCTAAGCATGTTCTCAAGTTAGACTAGTACCTAATCAATCAACAAGAACATTGCAACAAAACATACGCACAAACATTCGTATTTTAGCAAAATAGGAGCTATGCAGTGGTACAGTAAACTGATCATAACCGAAGATCTACAATTTGAAATGACAGGAAACAAGACAATTTGGAAAGCTTATGAAATTGCCTACAATTCATTTTCATACCTCAAGGCATGATTCCAACCTTTACCAGGTCGAATTTATAGAACCTCATAATCAGGTCCAAACAAGACAGAGAGCAAGCAAAACTGTGATCCAACTTTGAACGACTGTAGCTCCTAAACTACTAGGACAAATGCCACCAAATTTTGATAGGAGCTTGATACATAATTTATCTACAACTTTTGTATTCACCACTTTTCCAGCAAACCAAATTATCATGGTGAACTTTGCAAAGTTCCCAGAACTGTCCAAAAAGACATAATGCAAGGAAATATTTATTAACTTATGTTATAAACATATAATTGGACAAAACCAACTTTACTCACTTATCAAACATATCACAAGAACACCAGAAAGTAAAGTGTTCACCACCAATTCATTTCTTTTAATGCTCTTCTTAATTTATTTAATTATTTAATAGGAATGATAAACATATATGAAAACTTCCCCATTTACTCTACAAAACTTACAGTAGGTACTACATGCTCCAAGTAGGCTACTGTAAAAATTTCACATCATTTGAGCAAGTATAACATCCTACACAAAAATGAGAAGGCATAAAGGCTTAAAATGACATAAATAGGAAACTCTAGTGAAAAGTGTCAAGCAACAGATTTTATATTTTTCCTAGCATCCTTAAGGGACTAGGACATCCTCCAATAAATTTCATGGTCATTGGATTCATAGATAAATTACTAAAATTCACACAAGGATCATCCAATGATAAAAGGAAACTCTATAACTCAAACACTATACATGTATTGTCCCTAAAATTTTTACCATAGCTTCTACTCATCAAGAAGAGCTCACCAACAAAATTTCATAATTTTTGGAGCAAAGGAACTCAAGATATAAATTAAACAATTTTGCATTCATTTAAAAACACATTTTAAATTTCAATTTAATTCTTCCGGAAATTCTACTACAAGTGTTCCTGTTATATTTTTCCTAAATACTACACTTCTCCATGATCCTAACAAAATTGGAACCACTCAATTTTGATCTACAAAACTGGAGATACAAATTTTACAAAACAGCACTCAAATCTGAATTATTTGAACTAGCTTTCAATTCCACAGTCACTGACAGGCGGGGTCCATCGGTCAACCGGGCCCGCACGTCAGTGAAACAAAAACAGGGGAGGCGGCTTGCACGATGCGGAACCGGCGGAGCTCACCGAAGGCGGTGTCACCGGCGATGAGGAGGGTATCTCCGTGTTCACCATGACCTCCCGCACCAATTGACATCCTAACCCTAAACCCTACCGGCCCCTAAGTACCCCGGCCATGGCACTTGGCGGCTCGGCCATGGCGCACGGTGGGGCACGGCCACGTTCCGGCTCAGCTAGACTAGCGTTGATGGTGGCATCTTCACTCGAGCATCTGTACGTGATGGAGAAGGCTAGATGAGAGCTAGGGAAGGAGGAGAGAAGCAGTGTTGTGCTAGCCACGGAGAGCACAACTCCGGCGAGGTCCGGCCGGCGGCGGAAATAAAAATGCATCCTCTAGCTTGGTTCTTTAGCTCAACGGTGAGGTAGACGAGCTAGAGGAGACTATGATGGAGTTGTGGGCTAGCTAGAGGCAGCATTATTGTAGTGGCGAAGGAGCTCGACAGCAATGGCGGAGGCGGTGGCTGTTGCGGTAGACGCTGCGGGAAGAGAAGGAGAGTGAATGAGAGCGAGCTAGGAGGGCAGAAGAACACGGCTTCATGCGGTGGATAGTAGGCAGTGGTGCCAAGCCGGCCACGGCACGTGGCGGCCATGCGGCGGCAGAGGCCTACGGCCGGTCGGCACTGTAGCATGTCTGAAGTTTTCGATTCGGTTGTTCAATGGTGCCGACTGACAGTGCCATTTCCACGATCCATAACTTTCAAACCGTGATGATCTAGCTCATGGCATAGTTGACAAAGTTGGAGATCTACATGCGGGCTACAACTTTTACAATTGGAGCTCGAGCTGGTTTGGCTTGGTTTGGGAGATACAAGGCTCCAAACATCAACACATGAAACTGAAACTTGCTTTGTGACTTAGAAAATTTTCAGTCTCCATTTAGACCTCAAAACTGACTTGTGGGCCCTTTTTGAGCATGTTCTACACATTTTCATGAGATGGTCATAAAATAACTTTTGTTCCTTATAAAATTTTCTACAACTTTTCTTTAGGTTGCTTAGACATGCAAACACTCTAAGCTATACTTTCTAAACAGTCAAACAAAAGAGCTCTAGGGGTCAACACTAGTCAAACCATGACTTGAAAGCATAATTAGACAATATGGTCAACATGAACATTGTTCCTAATGACATTCTAAGTGTAGATAAGTTGTTTGAGAGGCTAATTAGCCACACCACACATTGATCACACAAAAGTCAAGCATCACATGTATTGAAACAAAGAAAAACAAGTGACTTGTTACTTCTGTTTCAAAACCATGTTTCATATGTTTCATGAGTTTGTGGCATAGTACTAGCTAACTATGTTTCACTAAAGTGAGTTGCACATGTTGCACTTGAGTGTTGCACACTATTTATTTCCTAAAACAAACACACATAGAATATAACAATATGTTGCAATGTTTCAAAAGCATGTTTCATACAATCTAAGCTCAAGAATGGATGTATGATGCTCATGTTTATGAAATGCAAGTGCAAATGTGGAAGCCAAACACCTAGGGTGTTACAGCCTGAACCTGTCTAACTCATGTGTCTCTGTTGCCTTCTTATTCTTGATCTCACGCTCCCCTGCCGATCAATTTACCTTCGTGGGATACCCCTCGGAGGACTGCCAACGATATTCTATCGATAGTTGGCATGCTAGGTAGGGGTGTGCGTGCTATTTCCTTGTCAAACAAGATGATTTTTTCCACAGGCTCTTCGTCTCTTCCGTAGCTTGGCTAGATCTTCATGGTTGGATCCATCTCGTGGGTCATCAATGCTGACGGAGTCGGAGAGCCCCTCGAGCCGATGCAGATCAGTTCTGCGTCGACCACCCCCGCACCCGTAACTATAGATTCGATCTTGGAACTACTTCTGAGGTTACCTTCATCAATGACCCGCCGCCTGCTTCCTTGCTACTAGATGAGGCAGGTCAATAATGATGATCTGATCGAATCCATCGATCGGGTTGGTCTGAAGCTCGCTGATTGCCTCTCCGTCGTCGAATCGGCCCTGGACACTTTGGTTCAACGCCGACCACCCTCCGATCCAAATCTATCGAAGGCTGCTCGGAAAACTCTAGGAGTTCTAGCTCTGCCCTTTGGGCTCACCAACGTCGCCACTACTTACCAAGATGCCCTGAGGGGAAAATTCGCTGACCAGGTGGGAGATGCCCATCCACTCGCCGACCAGCTCACCGTCCAGCCTTCGCCAGCCATCAACATGCTACACATAGGCCGGTGCCTTGGGGTGTCCCTCTAGACCATCTCGGAGGAAAATCTAGGCTTCGAGTCTTAGGGCTCTACGGAGACCCTTGCCGAAACCTTCACCGAGAACTCCTTCACCCACCCTTTCGGGGTGGCATGATCTTCAACGTCAGCGTTGACAACCCTCCTCGGAATGGCGAAACTGAGGAGGAACATGTCGCTCATGAGAACCGAAACATCAACCACGCGCAGCACCGAGAAAACGAGGCAGCTATTGTGAGGGCCAAGGCTGCTCGAAATAATTAGCTCGACTCACAAGGAAGGCCACTCCCACTCCACCATGACCTCGAAGAAGAGTTTCTCTGCATCCACGGCCATGACGTTTCAAGACTCCAAGCACCAATTTGACAGTAACCGCCAATGAGCTCGCCCGCCTCCCACAGACGCCCGAGCTCGCCAAGGTCGCCGCCATGCTTAAAGCAGCACACTGTCAGGTTAACGAGATTCACAAGGATCAAAGACCTTTGTGGTCCACGAGCACGATTTGCCGATCAGCTACGCTGAGATCCAATCGCCGCCCCAGTCAAAGCCATTCCGCCGACCAGTCACTGCCTCTCTAGGGGGGAGCTAGGGGACACCATGCCGAACACCATACCAACATGACCAGGAGGTCGAACAGGACGCTTGAGTGCACCTTAGTAACCTCTAGGATGCTCGATGGCGTATCGAGCAACGTCGCTTCGGTCGCCATGAAGATGAAGAACGCCACCGCTAGGAGTACGAGTAGGAGTATGGAAACCCGGACTCAGCTCTCGAGCAAGTCGACGCCGACAACGCTGCAGTCGATGTCGACCACAACCCCGAAGGGCCCCCAGTGTTTACAAGGGCACTTCGAACACTTCAATGGCCCCATGGTTTCAAAATCACTTGGGTCGAGCCCTATGAGGGAAGGATGAATCCAACACAGTGGCTATAGGCTTACGCCACCGCTGTCCACGCCGTCGGAGGAGACACCAGTGTCATGGCAAACTATCTCCCCGTCATGCTCACACCTCCCACCATGAGCTGGTTTACTAGCCTTGCCCCAGACTCCATCGGATCCTGGGAAGAGCTAAAAAAAGTCTTCACCGATAACTATATGGGTATGTGTACTCGGCCGGACACCAAGCATGATCTCAACCACATCAACCAGAAGCCGTTCGAGCTCCTCTATAGCTACATTCGATGCTTTTCTGAGATGAGGAATTCTATTCCCAACATCACGGAAGCTGAGGTCATCACCGCCTTCACTCGAGGACTCCACCATCATGAGCTTTGCTCCAAGTTCAACCACAAGCCGCCTACAGGCATTGGCGAGATGATCACTACTACCAACTAGTACACCAACACCAAGGAAGCCGAGGTATGCTTCAATGAGGATGCAGGCACCCATCGCCCACCTCGCCGCTACGATGACCGCCTCGACGACCGACGCCACAACGACCGCCGCTTTGACGACCACAGTTACCATCGTGACAGTGGCCATGATCGAATAGAAGGACCAAAGCCTGATCAAAATCACTGCCGCTGGCTAGACCACATCATCGCCACCGTTAGTCAACCTCACGCCAAGCGCAACTACGATAAATAGTACCAAAAAATCCTCAACGGCCCGTGCCCTCTTCACAAGAACGCCAAACACAAGATGAAGAACTGCCTCAGCTTGGCTAAGGAGTTTTAGGACAAAAAGCTGGAAGACGACGCCAATGATAGAGCTAGAGACCACCGACCACCCGGGGGCAAAAACAATGCCTTCTAGGACCACGACAAGGTGGTCGCCACCATCTTCGGGGGCCTCGCCTCCACCGAGAGCAGAAGAGAACAGAAGCTCGCCGCACGGCGGGTGCTCTCTGTCACTATGGACGACGCCACTGCCAACCCTAGTTATCACCCATGGTCCGAGGTACCCATCACCTTCAGCAAGGCCGACGCAACTGTTTAGAAGGTGCTTTTCAGAAAGGTGCTCTTGATGGTGGGAGCACTCTAAATCTCCTCTTCGCTGGAGCCCTAAAGGAGCTAGGCCTCAGGTTATCAGATCTCACACCCTTTGACTCCTCCTTTTGGGGTGTGGTACCTGGCAGGGCCTCCAAACTGCTTGGAGAGATCACCCTACCAGTACAGTTTGGCACGGCAAGCAACTACCATGTCAAACACATCAACTTCTACATCGCCGACTTCAACACTGCCTACCACGCCATACTTGGTTGGCCAGCTTTGGCCAAGTTCATGGCTGTACTGCATTACGCGTATTTGGTGCTGAAGATGCCTTCGCCTGCAGGAGTTCTGGCCCTATGGGCCAACCTCTCCATCGCCTACACCTACGAGATAGAGAGTCTCGCTCTTGTCGAAGCCACTGACCTCTCCATCCAGATGGCCAGCGTGGTCATCGGAGCCAAGATGTTGCCTACCGATGACATGGAGATCCTAGAGCTGGAGCCCCCCATGCCTCCACCAAGTCTAAGGAAATAAAAGAGGTCGGCCTCGGCCTCGATGACCCCTACAAGACCATGAAGATTGGGGCTCACCTTGACTCCAAATAGGAAAGCGCGCTCGTCTCCTTCCTACGTGCCAACGCCGACGTGTTTGCTTGGAAACCTGTAGACATGCCGGGGGTACCACGGGAGAAGATCGAGCACTCCTTAAATGTCTCGCCGACCGCCAAACCGATCAAGTAGAAACTCTGCCGATTCACGCCAGACAAGAAGGAGGCTATTAGGGTAGAAATAAAATGGCTCTTAGCTGCCGGATTTATAAAAGAAGTGTATCATCCTGAGTGGTTAGCTAATCCTATTCTCATTTGAAAAAAGAATAAAGAATGGAGAATGTGCATTGATTACACTAATCTTAACAAATACTACCCTAAAGACCCCTTCGGTTTGCCTCGGATAGACGAGGTTGTAGACTCCACCACCGGCTACGAACTTCTCTCCTTCTATGACTGTTACTCCGGCTATCACCAGACCTCCCTCAAGGAAGAAGACTAGATCAAGACATCATTCAGCACGCCCTTCGGTGCATACTACTACACCACCATGTCCTTCGGTCTCAAGAACGCCGAGGCGACCTATCAAAGGGCCATCCAGATGTGCCTCGATCAATAGATTGGCCGCAACATCGAAGCTTACATTGATGATGTGGTCGTCAAGTCTAGGACCACCGACAATCTTATCGCTGACCTCGAAGAAACGTTCGCCAACCTTAAAAATATCGATGGAAGTTGAACCCTTCAAAGTGCATCTTTGGAGTTTCATCCGGTATACTGCTGGGCTCCATCGTCAGCGCTCATGGCATCGAACCCAACCCTGACAAGGTCTCCGCCATCACCAACATGAAACGGCCAACATGCATCAAGGATATACAGAAACTTACAGGCTGCATGGCTGCTTTAAGCCGCTTCATATCGCGCCTCAGCGAAAAAGGGCTACCGTTCTTCAAACTCCTCAAGGCCTCCAAGCGCTTTTCCTAGTCGAAAGAGGCAGATACAGCTTTCGAGTAGCTCAAGGTGTTCCTAACAAAGCCTCCGATCATGACAGCACCATGGCTAGATGAAACTCTCCTGATCTACATCGCCGCTACTTCCTGCGTCATCAGCACAGCTATCGTGGTCGAACACGAGGAGGCTAGGCATGCCTATAAGGTGTAATGTCTGATATACTTCATTAGCGAGGTCCTTAACGAGCCCAAAACTCATTATCCTCAGGTCCAAAAGCTTCTATATGCCATCTTGATTACATCACGTAAGCTCTGCCACTACTTCGAGTATTACAAGATCACCATGGTCACTGAGTTCCCTCTGGGGGACATCCTTCGTAGCAAAGAAGCCAACGGCCGTATCATCAAGTGGGCTATCGAACTCAGCACTTACTCAATTGAATTTAGAAGCAGGCCTACGATCAAGTCTTAGACGCTTGCTGACTTCATCGCTGAGTGGACCGAGATCCAAGAGTCCATTGCCGCCACCTGCCCCGAGCACTAGGTGATGTACTTCGACGGTGCCCTTAACATCAACAGTGCTGGTGCGGGCATCCTGTTCATTATGCCGACCAAGGATAAGCTCCGATACGTTCTCTGGATAAACTTTTCGGCCTCCAACAACGCCGCCGAATATGAAGCATGTCTCCACAGACTTCGTATAGCCCTTGAGCTTGGCGTCAAACGCCTCATGGTATACGGGGACTCCACGCTGGTCATCAACCAACTTAACAAAGATTGGTCTTGCTCTAGTAAGAAGATGGATGCATATTGTGCTGAAATCAGGAAAGTTGAAGGAAAATTTTATGGCATCGAGTACCACCACATGGTACGCGGCCAAAATCAGCTCATCGACCATTTATCCAAGTTTGGCCTCTTCTCGTGCCACGATCCCACCGGGGGTCTTCATTCAAGATCTCCTGGCACCATCCATTAAGGAAGATAAGGAAATTAAGGAAGTTCCCCCTGCCGAGCAGTTGGTACTATCGGTACCTTCGTCGACCGCCGATTGGAGGAAACAATTCATCAAGTACCTCACCAGCGTCGAAGTACCCACCAACAATACTAAAACCGAACACCTAATTCATCGTAGCAAGCATTACGTGTTGGTAGACGACAATTTGATGAGGAAATGTGCCAAAGAAGGGATACTGCAGAAATGCATCACCCAAGAAGATGTAGTGAAGCTACTTCTCGAAATTCACTCTGGTTCCTATGGCAACCACATGGCCTCGAGAACACTTTTCGGCAAAGGCTTTCAAGCTGGTTTCTCCGGGCCCACAGCCATCTCCGATGTAGAAGACCTCGTACAACATTGTGAAGGATGCCAATTTTTTGCCAAGCAAATACATGTGTCGACACAAGAGCTGCAAACCATCCCAGCTTCCTGGCCCTTCGCATGCTAGGGACTGGATATGATTGGGCCTTTCAAGCCAGGGCCAGGTGGTTTTTGGTACATATACATCGCCATTGATAAGTTCTCCAAGTGGATTGAGTATAAACCGCTCATCTCGGCTACTACAAAAAAGCAGTCGAGCTCTTCCAAGATATCATCCATAGATTTGGTCTCCCAAACAGCATCATCACTGACCTCGAAACTACATTTACTGGCCATCACTTTTGGGACTTCTGCGAAGACTGTTGCATCTTTGTCAAATACGTCTCTGTTGCTCACCCTAGAGCCAACGGCTAGGTCGAACGAGCGAATGGCATGATCCTTGATGCCCTCAAAAAGAGACTATATCAGGAAGAAGAAAGGCACCTAGGCAGATGGCTCAAGGAGCTACCAACTGTAGTCTAGGGGCTGTGTACTCAAGCTAGTCGCAGTACCGGTGTGTCTCCATACTTCTTGGTTTATGGCTCAGAAGTCATACTACTAGCGGACATTGCTTTCTGAGCACCTAGGGTGGAAAACTATGATGAAGAGCAGGCCACAGCAGTTCAAACAGAAGACGTCGATAGGGCCGAGGAAGAATGCCTAATCACCTACGTCTGCACAGCCAAATATGTGGAAGGCTTGCGGAGGTACTACAACCACAACGTCAAAGGTCGTTCATTTGCTGTCGGTGACCTCGTTCTCCGTAGAAAACAAAAAACCGAAGGGATGCACAAGCTCTCCTCCCCTTGGGAAGGGCCTTACGTCATCAAAGATGTCACTCGACCAGGGTCTTATCGCCTGTGTGACTTAGAAGGAATCGATGTTTCCAACTTGTGGCACATCGAGCACCTCATACGTTTTTATCCTTGAAACACCCCAGATATGTACCATCCACTTTATGATGAACAAAGTTTTGGTCTCCATAAATTGTCTCCACTTTTTCTCCATTATGGTTTAATCTCCACTTGTGGTTGCCAAGCTCCATGCTACTCCATTACGAACACCAATACGAAATCGCCATAACTCCACGTTTCTCCAAATCTCCAACGTTATCGCCGATGGGGTTTTCTCCAATATCGCCGAATGATTTCTCCTATTCGTTGACACATTTTCACCTAAAATCACCAAATAAGTTTTCTCCAAGTCACCGAACACTTTGCTCCAAATCTTTAAGATATTTCATCGATCAGCGAGCAGCATACTTTCTTTTTTGTTCTCTTTGGAGAAGACCCTGTCTCCGATCCCTCCCTACACGTGCTACGAGCTCTGCACTCTACATTATGGGTGGTCGGCTATGGTTCCTTGGTCATGTCCGTTCATCCTACACGTCCACGGGCTCCGCCGCGCCCAACATTATGGACTACGGGCTAGCCAAGGCTGAGAGCTCAGCACAGAACTAATTGTTCTGACGCCGCTTATACTATCTATATCTCCAAGTTATTTCGATAACCACCGAGCAGCACACGTTCTGCTCTTTTCTTTCTGGAAAAGACCTAGTCTCTGATCTCTCCCAACATGTGCCACGGGCTCTATGCTCTGTGCTATGGGTGGTCAGCTACGGTTCCTTGGTCACGCCTGTTCCTCCTACACGTGCACGGGCTCCGCGCTCGACGTCATGGACTATGGGCTAGCTGAGGCCATGGGGGTCAGTAGCGAACTAACTACTCGGACTCTACTTATACTCTGTATAAATACCTTATGGTCGCAACTACAAAGATTTTTTCACCAAAATACAATCTAACTGCATGCACATGCACTTTATAACATTTATCATGTATATAAGTGTTTTTTGTGCTTTCACGCATTCTAACTACACTATCCATAAATTACAGACGATATCCACCAAGCAGATCATTGTGCCCCATCATTGTCATCCATCTCGCCGAACAGGTCTATATCGCTGGCCAACTTCTTCGCCGAGTCTTCTACCTGATCCTCTAGCTGCTGGGTCTCCGCATCGCTTAGTCCTTCGGTGAACCCGCCCCCTATCGCCTGAAGGTTGATAGTCGGATAATGGGACTGAACCACTGCAAGGACATGAGTAGCGACGGACAGTATGGTGTCGCGGTTGAAGCTCTTGAAGTTCTCCCATGCTATTTTGCACCTCTGCATGATGGTGTCCGAACGTTGCCGCCTGCCATCGAGCTAAATACCCGGTTCCATGTCGAGGCAGTCAAGCACCGGCTTAATTGCAGCAACTACAGCGTCGAAGTTATCCCTTTGGGTCCTGGCCTCCTGCACCAGCACATCAAACTATGCCTTGGCTTTATAATGGTAGCCTGCAAGCGTTACAATGTTCCATCATACAAGGAAACAACTTAAACAGTAATTCTGACCAGGAGGTATTCACCTTTCAGCTCCTCGGCCAGTTTGTCTCCTTGCTCAGACTCCTTTGCCTTCTCCTGTTGAAGTTGTTCAACGGCTTGGCGTAGTTGGCTGAGCTCCACATCTTGCTCTACAAGCGCAACAGTTACCACTAAAAATATGGCTGTTCAGCAATACCAAGTGCATTTGCCGATATACTCTACTTGCTTTCTGCTCGGATACACTTCTGAGCTCCTCGGTTTTCTATTCCAACTGCTCGGAGGCACTCCTCAGTTGTCCAGAGATAGTAGCCAGCTGCTCGGACTAGCTCTGCAGCTGCTCGGACTGGCTCCGTAGCTACTCGGATGTCGCCGCTAGCCGCTTAGATAGGACCCACTCTGGTATTCTAGGTCCCGTGCTTTGGACTCTGCTAGATCTCATTCACGCTGGGCCCACTAGATGTTTCTCTCTGAGAGGTTCACCGCCTCTTTGAGTTTTTCGTTCTCCTCGGCGAAGGGCTCCGTCCTCTTTATCAGTTGATGGCGCTGCTCGTCAGTCTACATTATCTCCTATAAATGCACAATGACATTGTCGAAATCCAATTCCCAATGTCAAAAAAGGAGCATTCCAGACGTAGTACTAACCTTGATCTATTTTGTCACCCCAGCAAGGGCGGTTTCCAGTCTCCTAAACTCCCTAGTGGTGTCCTCCTCTTTGATAATTACTATGTCATCGCTGCACTTTTAGAGGATTTGGACAGCTTGGGGTCAAGGCTCCTCACGCTCGATCTCCTCCACCTCGTCCTCCTCTGCTACAGCCGGAGGCACCACCTAGGGACTCGGTGGCCGGATAGCGGGTTCGACCATTCCCTCCGATGCCTCGGGGAGCATCGTCTGCTCCTTCAGCACTGCAAGATTCTTCGCCCCAGATTCCGGCGCGATGCTAGTAACTATAGCTTCTACTCCATAGGACCTTGCGGTGCCTGTCGTTGTCAAGGGTGTTGTCGCCGACTTGTTCGCCATCGACGACAACTGTTCGCCGCCGTCAAGTCCACCAACGGGGCCAATTGGCTCCCCCACATGCTGATGAGTACCCGGGGACTTCAGGATGGGGTCCACCGGCATTCCCTCCATCCCAAAGCCAGCCTTTGGCTGCTCGTTAGTCTGGATGAGCAGGACTGGATCTATCGTATGGTTTTCCCTACATCAAGTCAGCTCGTCAGTCACCATAAAAGTTAATAAACTCCAGCAAAGTAACTCCAAGACAAGGATACTTACGGTTTGGTCTGTTGGTTCAATTTCTTGAACCGGTGGTGCCTGCCTGAGCCCCCAGGCGCAGGAGTGGGGTCGACTCCCGTGCTCTGCGGGGGAAGTCTCGGCTCCTCCATAGTCAACCTCTTTTCTATCTAGGGCTCTAGGGCCCTCTCCGCCTGCTGCTCCAGGTTTGCCTCCTCCTATTGCTCAGGGACTCCCATCGTTTGCCCCGTAGGGACTCTCGTCATCTGCTATGCGGGAACTTCCCTTGTCCACTGCTCGAGGACTTCTCTCATCTATGGCTCAGGGACTTCTTCGCATGCCCTTGATTGATTCCCCGTGAGAGTGCTGCGTGGAGGCTCCTGCGTGCTCGGTGGAGGATCTGTTGGAACTTCATCATCATCTGACCAGTTGAACACAGCGGTCCTCCACATTCGACTGGTCTAATCATTGCCAAGCGAGATGCCGCCTGGTTTGATGGAAGCAGAACCCGCTGTCTTCCTCCTCTTCTAGGTCAGCTCGTCTACCGCTGCCTTCTTCCCCCGGGTTTTCTCTAACACCGAGGGAGAACTCTCCGTCTGACCAACATCCACGCCTCCAGAGTCCAATGAGACGCCGATGGCACTTCCTTCAGGTTGGGTTGCTGGTCGTGCATCCATAGTAGGTGGCCAATTGCCCTTTGGTACACTTGAAAAGTACACTGCCCTATCCTGTGAATGGATCTTCGCATAGGTAAATCAGTCTGTTACTCGGCAATGAAGAAGGACAAAATGCATCAGGAATACACAACTGAGATATTTACCTAAGGAGGCAGATTTTTGATGTTAAAGGGCCTTGTATACCCTAACATGTTGAAAGAGGAAAACAGAGCAGTTAAAGGCTGGATGCGCTCTCTCCTTACAGGGCTGCATGTGGCATACTATAAAGCTAGCCGCTACCAATCTGCTGTTGGTTCTCATGCCCTTTATTAAGGCAAGAAGTTCCTTCACTTGCTCCATGTCAGCGCTGTTCGGTGTTTTCGACCAGCTCCTCTGGTTCTCCGGGATGTGGTCGGCGTCGCAGCGGACGGCTGAGTGGCTCTATTTCATGTAGAACCACCTGGTGTTCCACCCCTTCAATGATGTGTTCAGCGGCACAGTAAGGTACTTGCCTGCTATCCCATCACTCAGCTGAAGGTACACCCCGCCTACCACTTTGGGACCACCGCCACCTCTCTTTTTTAGCCAGAATAGGTAACGGAAGAGATTGAAATAGGGGAGGATTCTGAGATATGCCTCATAGAAATGGATGAAGATTGAGATGTGCAGAATGGTATTGGGATGGAGGTTGCACAGACTGACCACCCAAAGCTCCAACAGATCCCTTAGAAATGGGTGAACAGGAAATCCCAACCTGCGTCAGAAATAATCCTCGAATACCACCAGTTCATCGGTATGAGGTGTTGGGAAGGACTCACTGAGGGCCGGCCGCCATCCGATGGTAGCACAATCAGGAAGAACGCCAGCCTCCACCAATCTGTTAAGTTTCGCCTCTCCCGTTCGTGACAGCACCCACTCTTCATCCCGCTGGGCACCGGCGCTCACCTTCTTGGGGCTTGTTTTCTTCGATTTGGCAGCTCCTTTCTTTGGCGCCATCTCTACGATGTGATTGGGGTTTGGCAGCGGAAGTAAATGTGGAAGCGAATCTAGAAACACGAGGATTGAGGATGAAAATGGACTGGCAGAGTGGCAAAGGTATGAATGTAGGATGCGGTGGCGCAGTTATAAAGCACTTTCCCCACCCTCTCGCATTCGAGGGTTTTTGGGAAACCATGCCCATGGTTTGCGCCCTTCTGAATTCTCCGACGTGGATTAATGGGTCATAGCCTGGTCTTTCACATAACTGCAGCCATGTTGCTTATTTATCGCCTCTGTTGGTTGTTACTCGCCGAATAATCACCGACTTCTCCACCATTTATTGAGGCTCAGTAACCGTTACTATACAGCCGTTTCTCCAGTTCTTTCTCCATAGTTGGATTCCTCCGATACCTCCGCTTGTGGCTTGGGGACTGGCTGCCTGGTCGGCTAGTCTTTCAATATTTCTTTGTTTCTAACCCTGGCACCACATGACTCTATCACCTACTGTCAGGCTCAAGGACTAAGTGGGCACACTTCACCTTGTGGTGAATGTGCTTTCTAGGTCTACGCCCAGGGACTAGCTGTCTACTCATCTGGTCCTCTATTCTTCTACTTTGGACCCTGGCACCAAATGACTACGTCATCTACTGTTAGGCTCGGGGACTAAGTGGGCACACTTCACCTCATGGTGAATATGCTTGCTTGTTTCTATAAGACTCTGTGCCTCTTGAAGCTGAACAAGACTAATTCTTTCTCTCGTGGTCAGACTCTAAGCGGGCACACTTGGTCCACTGTGAAGGAATTTTCGATTCTGAACTTGAGCTCCTTACACCCTTATGGCAAGCTGTGTTTGGGTTATGCTGCTCAGCTATGGTTCATGCTGCTCGGTAACAGCACACACTGCTTGGCAACTCCTCACAACTACTTGGCAACTCATCACGGTGGTCGAACCATGAGTTCGACTGCTCGGCTTTGTTCGCACCTGCTCGAACAAGCTCAAGATGGCATTGCACAATGGGTACAAGGTGCTCGGGGACTAGCTATGGGGGGCATAACCCCAGATACCCATGGCAGACCACATGGGCTACGCCCTTAGGGGCGGCCCAACCCACAAGACAAAGCCTTGTGGGGCACGACTCTGGTCGGCGCCTTCTGCAAGGCATCTAGAAGATATCCTAAAGATACTATGAGATCTATTAGGATATGTATGATCTCAAGTTTCCTATAATCAATTATTACTTTCTAGTTATCTCTCAGATCTAACCGACTTGTAACCCTGCTCCCTGGACTATATAAGGCTGGCAGGGACCCCTCCAAACTTACGCAATATCATACGATAGCTAATACAAACCAACAGACCATAGGAGTAGGGTATTACGTCATACTGATGGCCTGAACCTGTCGAACTCGTGTGTCTCTATTACCTTCTTGTTCTTGATCTCACACTCCCCTACCGATCAATCTACCTTCGTGGGATACCCCTCAGAGGACTGCCGATGATATTCTATCGACACCTGTCCTTAGACCCAAAAGCCATAAGAATCCATCTCTACCCTTTTCAACTTTACCATTGTGTTGTCCTTGGATGAATTAGCTAGAAGAAGTACCTCCGTTCCCTGTGAAAAATATGATACCCTAAATACTTCCGGGTGAAGGCTACAATGGTAATTCCATGCACTTGCAAAATCTTTCTGTTTGCATTAAGAAATACCAACAAGCTTTCTGGCACCGTTGCTGGGGAACGGTTGTTATTTTCTTCAAACCTAGTTCATCCTCATATCTATATCCTTTATTTTTATAAAAATAAAAATATTTCTTTTACCTTTTTCACCATGAACACAACTCTTATAAAAAAACCCTTCCACTTCAAAGCCATGGTTCGGGAACAACCCTTCTCAGGGCATGACCATGAAAACCCATGCCATCACCTCCTTGAATTCGAGGAGATGTGTTCGTGCCTGAGCATCTCAGGCAAGACACAAGAAACTCTAAGGTTTAAATTATTTCATTTCTCTCTCACAGGGAAGCCAAAACAATGGTACACATTTGTCATAGAAAGTACACATGTCCTGCATCGGCTCTCTACCAAGGGCAATCCTCGACTTTGAGCAGTACGAGAAGGAGTCTATAGGTGCAGCTTGAGCCAGGTTTTTAAAGTTAATTTATATCAGCCCAGACTTGTCTTTACACGACAGTATTTTGCTGTGACTCTTTTGTTTGGGTATTGACATGGAAGTTGACTTGTGCCTCAACATGACCACCGAATGTATATTTACATATAAAACCATGATAGAACAAGTAGAATTACTTGAGCAGTTCATATCCAAACATGCTTCTTCCATCATAAGAACCAAACCCCTCTAAGCCAAAGTCATGTCAAGTGTTGAGGAATCCTCATCATTCAAAACCAACCACATATCATCCCTAGGTTCAACTTATGAGCCCTCATCCGAACCACGAACACCGAAGGAACGAGTAATTCACCCTTCGGAGTTTGCGATCGAATTCGAGGATTATGGCAATACCTCAAGGTTATCATGACATAAAAAGCACATAAAGGAATTTTCCCATAGAATGGAACCATCAAAGGAATGGTTAATGGAAGTGAAACGTTCTTCTGAAGCAATTCAGATTTTTTCACCTTCCATGACCATACCTTGCTCATTAAGGGGAACAAACATAAACGCCCTACATAACCCCACAATCAGGACTAGTATCATGTCAGAATTCCTAGCGAAAAACCTTTTGGGTAACATGTCGCTAGTCCTGACCAATAAACTCTTCAAAAGTCTTTTGGGACTATTTTTCGAGTGTTGTGGGAACGCCAGGGCCATGCTAGTCACAATTAACGAAATTGAGATTTTCATAGATTTCCACATCTTTGCCATCCTTGAGTTCGATCTTCTCATAGGCTACCCGTTGGACAAACTTTTTCAAGAAAAATATCGCCACGGGCGCCATAGTGAAAAATTTGGGAAAACTATTTTCGCCACTCACCTAGAAATCACAATGGCAGAGCATATTCTCAATTAGAACCTGTTCGAGGAGGTGAAGTTCATATCCCCGTTCATTTCACATAGGTTTCCATATGAAACAGAACATCCTTCATCACTCTCACTCGAACTTGAGCCATGTCCCTCTAGCCACTAGAACATTGTTCTCGATAGTGGTCAAGATTCAATGTTGCCCTTACATGATATATCTTGTAAGAAAGAAAATAGTGCCATGGACATCCCTGTAGCACCAACTCTGGAATCCAAGAGGAAGGATTACACTTACGAGCATGAAAGCTTCGCTTTCAAAACACCTTTTGATTCTTGCTCACTTTTGGAGTCTCCAGAGTTCGTGTTGCTTAGGGCCACGTGCTTCTACGAGGATCACAACCATCTCTTGATCCTTGTCTCCAAACTTTTTAAGAGGATGGTTGTCAATGCTTTTGTTTATCATAAGTATTGCAAATCCTGTAGTTGCACTGTGGCACTCACCTTGCAGCTTGAATGATAATGCTAAATGCTTGGTGGTGAAGTTAGGAACTAAACCACCATTGATAGCTACAAGATGAAGTTCCCAAGGTCGAGCCTGTGACCATAAACAAAGCACTGCAGGGAGATACCCTGGATTCTCATGAGAAAATATATTTATATAATCAAAAAAATTATTAATAATAATGATTATCATAAAAAAACTTTCCTTTTAAATAAAAGCAAGAATATGTTGTTAAGTTAGTATGCACCTTCGGATATTCTTGGTTGCTAACCCTTTCAGATTAAGATCAAGAAGAACAAGGTACATATGATACTAAAGAACATGGGAGCTACATCAATCATACATGATGATGGTCTTTTGTGATGGAACACATGCAAAGGAAAAACCCTAACATTGCACACTTAACTTTTACACAAAAGTCCAAGTGTGGGGGAGAATGGTGAGAATTTCATTACAAGTTCCATCCATGCCAAAGGCCATCCAAAAAATGTGATGACAACTCTGCCTGGCTAAAAAAAGAAAGAAAGTTGAAAAGAAAAAAATATATATATATGATAAAGAGAGAGAGAAAATATATATAAAAAAAGAAGGAGAAAAAAAGGGAAGGAGCCGCAAGACGGGTGCTCCTCTTCTAGACCTTTGTTGTGACCACCAAGGCCTATGGCCTATACACACTATTTGTGTGTGGCCTAGCCTTGCTGCTCACCTAAGTTGGACCATATGCGATCATACCACTACTGGAGTAGCCTCAAAGCTTCATCCACATATGCTACTGGAAAATACACTCAAGTATGTAAAGGTAAATAAAAAATTCACCAAACTCTTTTACTCATACTTGTCTCCATGAGATCATACAAATTCATGCTTTCTTTGTTTTTGTCATATGCTCTTGTTTGGATGTATTCTCACGAATTACATCCATAGGCATTTTAAATTAAGCATGGTGCTTAAGTTAAAATAGTCTTCTTTAATCAAATTTTGACATGGTGCTAAATTTTGATTAATGAACTTGAGTTATTATTTTTATAATCAATGAAAGCAAATGTTATGATGGAGATAAACCAAGGCCTGCTTTACTCTGCAACTTTACCTTAGCCTTGTTTGAGTATACAAAGTCTAGTGAATAAATAAAAAAATTAGATTAATATAATAATAATAATTATAATAATAATAATAATAATAATAATAATAATAATAAGAAGAAGAAGAAGAAGAAGAAGAAGAAGAAGAAGATGTAGGCTCCCGGGACTCAAACCGGTAGAGCCCTTGTCTGTTTCCTTCTTTGTTTTTCTTTGATTAAATAAACAGGTACAAAAATAAGTGTGCGAGAGATCTCTCATGCATAACAAACATACATTCGAGATCTCCCACCACCACGTTGCACAAACATCGACTATTCCAACATGCAGAAGGATAGGATAAATGGCTCAAGAGAGGATTGGCTGAACTTTTGGTTTAGCCAAACCACTTCTGACTCAACTCCTTCTCTTCAACAGTGGTTTGTGCAACGCTACGCTCAAACTCTCCTAAATTTTGAATTTGAAAATTGAACAAATTTAAAAATACAAAACAAATGACGCACAATCTCCATGCTATTCTTCGATGAAAATTTGCATACTCTTTATTCCTTGCTAAAATTCCTATAACTTGTGAACAACATATCATAGGGACCCCATGTTATCTAAGTAATTGGAATATGCGATATAGTGGGGTAAAAATGAACCTTGCTCTCTCATGTGAAGGACTTAGGATTTATTTTACAAAATCAAAATTCAAATAGCATGCTCCTCAATGATATGCAAACTCCTACTAGAGCCATATCTAGTGCTTTGAGCTTAAAATCTCCAAAAGTATGCTACTTATTCCTTTATTGAGTTTTGTCAAGTCTTGTTGGCCCTTGTTGAGAAATTTATCATGCCTCCAAGATCAAGATCATGTACACCCACATACATAAGTGATTCCTACACTGGGAATACACTAAAACATGCCTCAATCCACCCAAAATTCTGCTCCTACACTAGGAGTAGACAAAAAAATGTTTGTTAGAAAAATACTCCATGTTTTACAAGATAGTGATCTCTCTCAATATGTGGTTTAAGAGACATGGGCTATGCAAAAGTATGAAAAAGAAAAAAATATATGGACATAGGTCCAAGAAGAAAAAAATAGGGACACATGAAGGTCCTAAGGTATTGAAAAAAGAGATGAGCACATGAAGGCTTATAAAAAAATGAAATGATAGCCATGTCTCAAAATAAAAAACTAGAGAGAGATCACTCATACAAAAGGAGTATATTATAGATTTAGAAATGTTTTATCCACACACTTGCACTTCTTGATCTAAGGGTATGACATCTTTCTCTTTAAATCCAAGCTTTGACTCAACAAAATATGCAGAGTAAGTATGCCTTCATATCTTTCCCTACCCAAAGATCCATATAAGTTTTTTAGAAGTAGGAAAGAAAGAAGCCAACACTATGATATGCCTTGGTGAGGAACCAAACACATATATGAGCAATCTGAGCAAATCATTTGAGGAGCTAAGCTATGTTTATATTTTCAAATTCAAATGAAAACTCAAGTTTCTAAACTGACTGATGCAAGGAGATTTGAATCCATGCTGTTCCATTATTCAATCACCCAAGATAATGTGATAGACACTCCAAAGTTCACAAGTGCAGGTGAAGCATGGAATAACTTGTATGCAAATATTATATCAAGGAGATGACCCATCATAGCCCTTAACTTTACTTGAGGACGAGCAAAGGGCTAAGTATGGGGGAGTTAGTTGGTGGTCCTTAACTCACAATCTATACCACCAACATTTCTATGGAACTCATAAAAAACAACACTAAACCTAGAAATAGGACGTTGAACTAACAAAATTCCATAGGTTTTGGAGAATTCTTTGCTTTGCAGGGATAAACATGAAAACATACCAAGTTGGGCCAAAAGTAAAGGGAAATATAAAAGAAACATCCAATCTTCATCTTGGCCCAAGCAAGCAAAAGAGGCAAAACCCACATACCATATCAATTCAAGCATAAAACCAACAAAGGAGTGGCCCAGGTCTAGTCACTAGCCCACCTGCCAAAGATGGTGGCCAGATGAGGCAGAGCTAGTGCGGCCGCACCTGGCCACACACCCCTTGTCGCCTCTCAAGCCCACCTTTGGTAGGGCAGTTCCATCAATGCTCCCAAGGATGGTTTGGGTGGTTTCCTATTTTATCTCCCACCAAACCGACCTCAAGCATGTATAAAAGTATGGGTAGAGCCCTCCCCAAAAGAACAACACGCCAAGGGAAAGAGCACCACACTTGAGCATCACTCCAGGGCTTAGGCCATAGCTAGTAGAGTTGAGTATTTGGGAGAGATGTGAGAGAAGAGTATAGGGAAGTGCCAGACTTATCGGTGTCTCCCCGAGCTAGTACCTCGACGAACACTTGTGCCTCAACAAAGTATCCGCTAAATGAGTGTTCATGGCTCTTATGGTTACAAGTCTTTTGATTAGTTAATCTTACTCTTACTTGTTTGTAGGTCATCGTCTGTTCTCATAGAGGATACTCTAGTAAAGGGCCCTGATAAAGACAGATAACCCTATGCGATGCAAGAGTAGTAGTCGACAGCATAGACGTGGTGTCTAGGCTAGAGGCTACCTTCGTTTGCTCGAGCCCTATGGTTGAGGGGTAGGTGGTAGGTGGTGACAGCCCTGTCCATCTCTCGTAATCCCCCACATTTGGGTATGGCGTAGAGCTATAGGCATGTCGACAGAATATCATCGGCAATCCTCCGAGGGGTATCCCACGAAGGTAGATTGATCAGTGGGGGTGCATGTAATCAGGAACCGGATACTGACACAAGGCATAGAGACAGCGATTTAGATAGGTTCGGGCCATCTGATCGACGTAATACCCTACGTCCTGTGTCTTTGGTGTATTGTATTGATCTAGATGACCATGTAGATCGATGGAGCATGTCGACTAGGGAACCCCTGCCTCTCCTTATATACTCTGGAAGGGTAGGGTTATAAGGAAAGTATCCTATTTGGAACTATATAATATCTTGCGGTGCACGTCGACCAGTGCCGTGCACGCCTTGATATTATGGGCTGGGCCACCTCTGAGGGCACGGCCCATGTCTTGTCTTGTGGATACCTGGGGACATACCCCCATAGCTAGTCCTCGAGCCTGACAGTAGGTGATGTAGTCACGTGGTGCTAGGGTTAGAAAGTAGAAGAAAGGCAGAAGACTGGCCGAGCAGGCAACCAGTCCACGGGCGGGGCCCCGAATCAAAAAGCACACATTCACCACAAGGTGAAGTGTGCCCACTTAGTCCCTGAGCCTGCTGGAAGATGAAGAATGAATCTTATAGCAGGGTCAAAGAAAAAGAAGTCTAAAAGCTTGCCGACGTCATCTGACATTCGCATATCAAGACCCTAGACATGATGTCTAAGATCAGCACCTTGATCCGAACAGCATGGAGTAGCTTGATAGCACACCAATGAGGCGTACCAAGATCCAACCATTGAGGGAGTCCTCGGCGTAGCTGGCGATGTCCGAGCACTGAGGAGTCCCTAGCGTAGCTGGCGATGTCCGATCACCGATGAGTCCCTAGCGTAGCTAGCGATGTTCGAGCACCGAGGAGTCCCCGGAGTAGCTAGAGATGTCCGAACACCGAGGAGTTCTCGACGTAGCTGGCGATGTCCGAGCACCGAGGATCCCCAGCGTAGCTAGTGATGTTTGAGCACCGAGGAGTCCCTGGCATAGCTGGCGATGTCCGCAAGGTGAAGTGGGGTGAAGTGTGCCCTCTTAGTCCCCGAGCACGAAGAATCCGAGCGACGAGGAGTAACCGACGTTGCTGGCGATGTCCGAGCACTGAGGAGTCCCCGGTGTATCTAGCGATGTCCGAGCACCGAGGAGCCCTCAGTGTAGCTGGCGATGTCCGAGCATCGAGGAGTCCTTGGCATAGCTAGCGATGTCTGCAAGGTGAAGTGGGGTGAAGTGGCCCACTTAGTCCCCGAGCATGAAGAATCCAAGCGCTGAGGAGTAACCGACGTTGCTAGTGATGTCCGAGCACCGAGGAGTCCTCGACGTATCTAGCGATGTCCGAGCACCGAGGAGCCCTAGGTGTAGCTGGCGATGAAGCACGAGCAATGAACAGTCTAGTCAACTGGTCGATGGCGAAGTGAGCATTGAGTAGAAAGCGACCGTAGAATAGTTCGATCAACTGGTCAGCGATGAAGTCCATGAACCTAGCAGTCCGACCAGTTGATCGGTGGAGAAGTTTGAGCACCAGGTGGTCCGATCACCTGGACGATGATCCTGCAATACAAATATGTAGAACGAGTTGTACATGATGTAAAAATATATGAACTCCAAAGAAAAATCAGCAATGGCGATGAAATAGCATATGTAGCTCAATGATCAGTTGGTGTGAAGATTATTTATATTTAATATAAACCACCTGACCAGTTAGTGTGTAGCTGAGTCTCCAGCCCTAGCTAGCCCGTTAACCATAACATGGAGCATGGAGCCCGTGTGCGTGTAGGAAGAACAAAGCGTTGCTAAGAAGCCACTGTCGACCACCCATAACGCAGAGGGCAGACGCTCATGCACGTGTAGGGAGGAGCCAGAGACAGGGCCATCTCTAGAGGTGTCCGAGCATCAACATGACTGTTCGGGGGTTCGGAAAATCGTTTGGAGAGCAAACACGGATAAAACAGCGCAGAGAAACATTATGGCGATATACGGAGATTAGAGAATATTTAGAAGAATATTAAAGTGTGACTTAGCCTTAGGTAAAACATCTGATCGGCCTTAGTCAGATCAGATTCAGAGAGATCAATCACGTAGGACTTGGGCGGCGTCGAGGTCGGATCCTAAAATTATTCGTACGGCAACAAGCAAGGGAATTCATGCTTGCCTGCTTAAGGTGTACGTATATGCATATACGCGTACAAGCCTTAATTAGCTTTCATGCCTTTAATATAGTACTCTTTCCTTCTTCATGGCTAGACGTGCATGGTAGGTGCATCGAGACTAGATTTTTGGGAGCCGCTGATGGCATCGACAAGTGACGTGTAGACGACGGGGTCCTCTAACACCGGGTTGCCACAGGACGATGGTGATGAGATCGACGCTTGTATTGAGATCAAGATGTAGATGAATTATACATGCATGCATGCATGCAGATGTAGATATATCAAAATCTAGATCGCATGGCCCTTCACGAATGCATGCTGGATGTGTACGCCTCCTCCAGGGTGATGGCTTCGAAGTGTGTCATAGCCAAGTCCAATCTATCGGGCTGTCCCAGGCTGTGGAGAAAGCACAGGGCCGCCGCTAGGCTCGTCTTGCCATGACACCCCACTGCGAGTGGCGTCGTGATGTTGCCTCGATCAGCCGAGTGACCACAAACGACATAGATCTTGAGGTATGCCATCTGGTTCACCATGGATCAAGCGCACAACCCCTACCTGGCACGCCAACTATCGGCAGTCCTCCAAGGGGTATCCCACGAAGGTAGATTGATTGGTGGGGGTGCATGTAATCAGGAACCGGATGGTGACACAAGGCGCAGAGACAGCGATTTAGACAAGATCGGGCCATCTGATCGACGTAATACCCTATGTCCTGTGTTTTTGGTGTATTGTATTGATCTGGATGACAATGTAGATCGATGGAGCATGTCGACTAGGGGACCCCTGCCTCTCCTTATATACTCTGGATGGGTAGGGTTACAAGGAAAGTATCATATTTGGTACTATATAATATCTTACAGTGCACGTCGACCAGTGTCGTGCATATCTTGATCTTATGGGCTAGGCCACCTCTGAGGGCGTGACCCATGTCTTGTCTTGTGGATACCAGGGGCCATACCCCCACATTGCTGGTATCACCTGACAGACTAGGTGCACTCCAATGCCTGAAGTAAGCAAGTGAAAGTAGAGTTTACCTGTCCTTAGACCCAAAAGCCATAAAAATCCATCTCTACCCTTTCTAACTTTACCCTTGTGTTGTCCTTAGATGAATTATCTAGAAGAAGTACCTCAATTCCCTATGAAAAATATGATACTCTGAATACTCCCAGGTGAAGGCTACAATGGTAATTCCGTGCACTTATGAAATCTTTTTGTTTGCGTTAAGAACTACCAACAGTTAGCCCCCATATATATCCACACACATGCACATCTTGATCTAAGAGTATGAAATTTTTTCTTAGATCCTTGTTATAACTTTATAATATATGCAGTGCAAGTATGTTCTCATATTTATCCCTACCTGAGCTCTATATAAGCCTTTAGAAGTAGGTAAAAAGAAGGCAAAGTTTTCTATGCCTTGGTAAGGATCCAAAAATACTACATATATTGCGTGATTTGAGAGTACCACAAAAGGAGAAGGTAAGCTATGTTTTGTTTTCAAAATCCTAAAATGTTTCTCTAATTGACTTGACTAAAGGAAGATGGTGATCTATTTTAAGTTGTTCCATTTTTTCAACCGCCCAAAGTATCATGGTAGACACTTTGAATCCTACAGAGCATGTATGACTGGCAATGATTTTATGTTGATGTCATGTCCCAAGGTTATGTCTTAGGTAATCCATCCTTCTATCGAGGACGAGTAAAAGCCTAAGTGTGGGGGAGCTTGTTGATGGTAGTTAATGACAATCATAAACCATCAATATACTCTTCATAAATGATTAAAACGGATCACCAATATAGGTAAAGTGTTTAAAACTAATGAGTTCCACAAGTTTTGGTGAATTTGTGACTGCAGGAGGATTTAATCAGAAAACCGTCAAGGATGAGCTATTCGTCAAAGCAAATTACGTTATTCCACGACGAAACCAACTTGGGAAGACTCTAGAACCATCCAGAAGACAACTCACTGAGACCCACACCAAGGTGTCAGGGTGTGGGGCCAGCCAGCCCAAACTGTAGGACGACCAGCCTATGGGGCCCACCTGGCGACCCCTCCTCGCTATGTCGGTTCTCCACCATCTTAAAGATCAAATCTACACCGTTGCTCAAGGTCGGTTCAAATCGAGGGTCTAGATTTGACGTTGCCATGGATTCATGGGCCCACATGACCTCTGGTTCCCCCTATAAGTACCCCCTATACCTCCTCTAGCAGAGCCATCCTGAAAGCCTGAATCCCTAATTCATATCCTCATCATCAGGATCAGAGTTAGCAATCAAGAGAACATTAGTCCTCCAAGTTAGGATATAGTCTTAGTAAATAGAAATAGTGAGATAGAGAGTGACGGAAGAGTTTGAAGGAAGTGTCGGCCTGTCGGTGCTCTCTCTATGGCTTGTACCTAACAAAATCAAGTTCTACTTGAACTTGCTTCTAAGATTTCCCTAGTAATAAATTTCTGATTAAAGTAAGTATCGTATTTATATTGTTCATCAGGTTTGTGACTCTTTTTGAGTACTTTAATCCTTGTCGCTCTTGGGTTGAAGTAGTATTCGTAGTGTAAGCATGGTGCTTAGACTCGGTTACTCATGGATGTAATCTACATTCTGGATCAGTGGTAGATCGCAAGGGTGACTATAAAGCCTTGTTGAGTCCTTTGTAGACCATCTCCCATCTGTAGGCTGAGCAAAACCTAGTTACTATAGGAAAACATACTCTGCTTGTGTTTCTCCTTAGTAATATCCCCAATTGAATAGTAGAAGACATAACTTACCCAAGTTAGAACTAGAAAAGCTTAGTAAGTCCTTCTATGCTCCTGTTTATTTTAAGCATTGTTGCTACTCCTGGTTAAGCTAGACTTAGTTAATTTCACACACGTTTTCTTGAGTTCGATATTCTAGAATCCTTTCCGGTGAAGTGCTACATCGGTATCTATGCGCTTGCGGATTTATCTGTGTGCGTTTAAATATACCAACAGTGGTGCTACTGTGTCGGTCGTAACAACACTGTTGGCACGGTGGTAGTTCGCCAGCCGTCCTATGCGACATGGTCTCCGTCTTAGCCTCCTGATCTCCCAGACTTGTCGTACGGGAGTTGGTAGTCTTGCTGGTCGTGGAGCCGATGGACACGATCCCACGCTCTGGGGTCATGGCCTCCATTAGCTCGGACAACCTTGAAAGTCAAGGCTGCTGTCGTGAGCTCCATCCCGTAGTGGGTCGGGCCATATGCCCGTCCCGTAGGGCCGTATTTGGACGGTGGTTATCGTACCTATCGTCACCTCCTAGTGGTCCTGTCTTGTCTGCAATGTGGCGGTCCTAGCAGAGTGAGCAAGCGTGTCTGTCCTTGTTAGAGCAGGTGTACGTGGCGGGGTTCGACCCCTCCCATCCCTCCGAAGGGTCAGAACGGGAGAGAGATCATGGCTGACTCCTCATCGCAGTGTCTGGCCCATGTCTACATAGCTTAGTTGGCCCACGTCGCTCGGCCTTATACCAGCTTGGGTATCGTGGGCCTGCTTGAGCGGCTAACTAATCAGTGCCTTGAGACACCCGGGGTATCATAACCCCGACAATATGTGTGAAAAACATATGCAACATCCAGATAAATACACTTGCAACATACGGCTGAAAAAAATAGATGAAACATTAAGAATAGACACTTGCAACATATGTGTACAATCATTGCAACATATGAAACATTCCGATCTACTTTTGCAACATCCGCATAAAACGCTTGAAACATACCTATGAAACATGTGAAACATATGAAAATGCGCTTGCAACATGGGGGCCCGGGGCCGGGCGATTCCAGCCATCGGGGTCGGAGCAGGCACCACGCGAGCACCATCACCACCACCATCGCTAGTAGCACCGGGCTTGGCTCGATCAGGCAGGCGGCGTGAGTGACGGGCGGGACGAGCGGCGTGGGATGGGCGCGTGGCAGCAGCGAGACGGAGTGGACGCGCGGCGTCCAGACAGGAAGGCTATGGATGGAGAAAGCTGCTGTGTTGGAGAAGGCCAGCGGCGAGCGGGCGGTGCAGTGGATGCGCCCACGGCAGTCGCATGCGTGCAGCAGTAGGGAAAGGAAATGTTGCTATTTTTTTTAGAGAAACCGTGTCATACTGAAGGTGGAGTAGAGGAGGCCTGTTGGGCCCAATCATGGGCAGGCAAGGAAACGAGCTGTTCGAACATAACACGTCTGGACGAACGATTGTGTGCCCGCATTATCGTTTTATTTTCATCGGACAGTTTGTGGCTTGCTACTTCTCCTTTGGTAGAGCGCGGCTTCAACAAAAGTTAAGAAGGCCTAATCGACAGGGTAGAGAAAAGTTCAATCTCTTGTCGATAGAGGGCATTAAGCTCCGCCATGGGTGCACATGCACTAAATTTTCAACTATATAACCATCGCAAAATAAAGGAAAGAACTTTCAATCAACATTACAAGGCGGTATCATCCGATCTAGGCCATCCAAAGATAGCGACTCCCCACCTAAAAATCATCAAGGGGCCTGTGACACTATTTTTCATTTGTTTATCATCGTTACCATATCTCAGGTTTGGTGGCCTGCTAAAGAAGAGGCATGGGAGACCAAAAGTGTTGACCAATCAACACCACTGGCTGCCTTTCTTTTTCTTTGAGAAAAAAAAACACGCCACTGGCCCGTCGTGCCCATGGCCCATGCCGCAGGTACAAAATCGACCCAAACCCAACAAGGAATTCCACCCAACAAAGCATTTCTCTCACAAAAGGCCCACCGCCCCCACCTCGACGAGCCGCATCCACTCCAAGAAAAAACGACGAGCCCAGCCGCAGCCCACCACGGTGAATGGAAGAAAATTAGAGGAAAAAGTCTTTTTTTACCTCCCTGAACTATTGGGCGGGTTCGCTTTTCGTCCCTCTGCTCTAAAACCGGGCATTTAGACTCCCTGAACTGTTAAAACCGGACACGAAACCTCCCTGTACACGAAACCACCGTGGTTTTGCCCGTGACCGCATCCGGCGTTCGTCATTTGACTTTTCTCCTTCCTCGCTTCATTCCTGTGTCGTGCGGCGGCGGTCGGCGAGCGGAGCTGAGCGCAGCAAAGCTGAGCACTGGCGCGCGCGGTGGCGGAGCTGAGCGCAGGCCGCAGGCACCAGGACCGAGCTCGAGCACGTCGCTTGCTGGGTGAGTGAGATTTGGTATTTCGTACTCTTATGGATTCTCTGATTTTTGCTAAAGTAATTTGGTCGAAAGCAAGATAAAATCCAAAGTGTTTGCAGATAGCTAAAGGACATTAAGTCTGGTACATCAAATAAAGCATAATGACACATAGTCTGGTACTCAAATAAAAATCATAGCTTGGCCGAGTCCCAAGGTGGAAGGAGAAGCATTGGCACATTGCGTTTCTTTGCTGGTTCTTGAGCATGGTGTTTCTTTGCTGGTCCCTGAGCAGATGCTTGAGCAGTAGCTCTAGTCTCCACCTTTGCCTCCGCTCTAGTGTGAACCAGACCTAGAGAACTTCTGTGAGGCTACAAAGATAGAAAATGTGCACATGTGAACATATTGACAATTGGTGTGTAAACTTATCAAACATTACTAGCAAGTGTATTACCTGTTGCCTAATTGTAGTCGTTCCATCTGAACTTTCAGATCTGTGAGTCAAGGCTGTGTAACTCTTTCTTTTCCTTGCATTACTATCTTGCTGGGTAGATGGCACACGCACTGAGACATTTGTATTTTGAGATGCACGAGGGACAGCAGGTTGATTAGAATGAGCAGGACTTGATTGAGCAGACTGTGCACCACCTGATTGAGCAGACTGTGCACCACCTGATTGAGCAGACTGTGCACCACCTGATTGAGCAGAGTCAGTCCTCCTTCCACAAGTGGAAGCATTGTGTCCAGTGCCTTTATATTTTCCGCACCTAATCACAGTGCCTACCCTAGACATTTTTGTTGCTTTGGGCTTCTCAGTTGGTTCTCTTGTCCTCTCTTTCTTAGGTCACCCAGGTATTTTAATATAACCTGGTGCCCTCAACTTTGGCCTGTCAGATATGGGCCAACCTTCAATCCCTTCCAGAGGTTCAAGACAATGAGCATAAGTATTTTTGAAGTGTTCTACTCTGAAACAATCTGCAATATAGTCATCCAAAACATTGGTTTTCCGGTATATGCTGGATATTGCATGACAACATGGTAAACCAGCTAGCTGCCAATACCTACAAGAGCATGTCTTTTGTTGTAAGTCAACTGTGAACGTATTGTCAAAATGTTTCACTTCAAATTTGTCTGCTCCATTACTAATAGCATGACAGTAGCCAGCCATTGTAATGTAAGTGTTTAGCTTTCTCATGATATGTGGGCATATGGCACCCATCCACCTATCTGCTTTGGTCCCTTGATATGAATCCTAATCATGACCTTCCTTCTGATTGCCTCAAGCATAGTAATGATTGGAAAAAATCTAGCTTCTACTATCCACTTATTAAATGACTCACACATATTATTATGAACTGAATCACAGTTGCTTCCTAACCTGAACCAGGCCCTGCTCCAGTGTTGTGGGTGTGTTTTCATGATTGCCTGAGCTCCTTCTCTAGTGTCTTCTGCTAGCCTGGCTCTTGCATGGTTGAAAAGCATAATGCAGGGAGCCTTGGCACATGCCCAAAATTTTTTCTGCCATTCTTTGTCACTGAACTCTTTTTTCCAATTGGCATAAATATGTCTTGCACAGTTCCTGTGCTCCGCCTCTGGTGCCCATTTCTCAATAGCATTGAGAATACCTTTTTGCTGGTCTGAAATGAATACCCAGTCCCTTCCATCACCAACCTGAATGTCTCTGCACAGCAAGTCACAGAACCAGTCCCAATTGACATTATTTTCCTTGTCTACCACAGCCCAGGCAATGGGATACATCTGATTATTTGCATCTCTTCCAATAGCACAAAGAAGTTCCCCACTCAGTGCTCCTTTAAAAAAACAACCATCTAATCCAACAACTTTCCTACACCCTACCATGAATCCCTCCTTGCAAGCATTAAGGCATATGTACATCCTTCTAAAAATTGGTGGCTCCACATCATCCTCCTTGTTAATTACAACCGTGCTCCTAGGATTGCTCCTTAATAATTCCAGTTGATAGTCATAAAGCCTTTCATATTGTTCCTTTGTCGCAGCAAAGGCCTTCTGAATCACCATAGCTTTTGCTTTCTTCACCTTGGATATGCTTACATCTGCAAACATTTCTTCTTGGATAGTACTCTTCATCCTCGTGATATTCCATGTTGGGTATGCCATGATAAACTTCTTGTACTTCTCAGCTATCCTCCTGGCAGTGACATGCTTGTTGTCCATTCTAGGAAGACAAGTATGCTGATCAATGAATGTAGCAATCTGCCAGCTATCTGCTCTTGAATTCTTAGAACACAAACAAACCAAAGGACAATGCTGCCAGTCACATTTAGCCCTTACCCTTGTTGGTTCATCTTTTATGAACCTTATTACCTTTCTGTTAGCTAGACAATATTTTATGATAGCTTCCTTGAACTCCTTCTTGCCACTGAACTTCATCCCTATTTCAAATATAGGAACTGAAAACTGTGCATTGAACCTCCTATAATGACTTGGCTTCCTTCTCAGTTCCCCATCAGTACCAACCTCTTCAACTGACTCTTCATCATCACTTTCCTCATATGCTGTTCCATCTTCTTCCCCTTCAATGGCTAAATATTATGTTAGCTGTGATCTATTCTCTACAAGAATGATATCATCTAGTGTAGCATGTTCTCCTTTCTTCAACTTCTTCAATTCTTTGAATTTCTTTAGAATCTCAGCGGCTTCTTCATCATCTCCAGATGAGCATGTATCTCCTATGAAATCACTGTCATAGCCTGAGCTTGAATCTTCTTCCTGAATTGCTTTGCCTTTCTTCTTGTATGTACCCTTCCCCTCATCATCAGACACTGAAATAACAGATGGCTCTTCAACATATATATTTGCAACTCCGCTATCCATAATGGAGTCAGACATGAACTGGCAAACTTTGTCATCCACCAGTACACGCAAACCATCATGTAGCTCTTTACCAGGAAATAACCAATGCAATAAAACTCCATCATGTACATTGTAATGATCACGCAAGCGTCCCACAACCTCTGACAGAGAAATCTTGTCTCGATCAATATAAGACATTGCAGCCTTCCCCCGAAAATAATGCAGTATCTTGCCATCTTTGAAAAACTCTCCACCAAAACAGAACCTCACAGCCAGTGAGTCCGACACATCCATGGCCTACATACATTAAAAAAATAATACGCCTTCATTAATCCCACTGAAGGGCAGGCCTGGTGCAGTGGTGAGAGCTGTCTCACTGAGTCACCAGGTCATGGGTTCGAAGCAGTCTCTCCGTATATTTTGCGGGGGAAAGGCTTGCCTCGGTTTTTCCCTTCCCCAGACCCCACTCATGTGGGAGCCTCCGGCACTGTGCCCCTTCATTAATCCACTAATGTAGATGCAAGTAAAGAGCACCCAAAAAAAACTGGTAGCTCTCGTCTCCTATGCCTAATAAACAATGGATCTCCAAAAAGCAAGTCCCAGGGAACCCAGATCCAAGAAAAAAACAATTATTCTATGCCTAATTGACTCATTAGGAGTGCGATTCCACAAACCTGGTGCGCTTTGTGGCAGCAAAGGCCTTCTGAATCCTCTGGACACCCACCAGATCCGCCTACTGCAACGGCACGTGCGCACCACCCACCAGCCGCCCGCCTCCGAGGGAAAAGAAAAAGAATCCCAGCTAGGGTTACAGGTGGTCACGGGCACATTTTGACCACCGTCAATGGCCTGACAAGCGGTACAGGGAGGTTTCGTGTCTGGTTTTAACAGTTCAGCGAGTCGAAATACCCGGTTTTGGAGTTGAGGGAGGAAAAACGAACCCGCCCAATAGTTCAGGGAGGTAAAAAGGACTTTTTTCCAAAATTAGACGGGAAACCAACAGCAGCGCAGCGTGCTGCACACCTGACACCGCTCCGTCGCCGAGCCCGCATGAGCATGCATGCCTCTGTCGTAAAGACAGGGTTCTTGGACAGTGATGGCGTTGCTAGCTCGTTAATCTCCATGTATTCCAGATGTGGCTGCTTGGACGATGCACACCGAGCGTTTGTGGAGGCAAAAGATCATTTGCATGTAATGCCCTGGACGGCCATGATAACTGCACTGCAGCAGCATGGATATGGAATGCACGCAATTGATGTATTCGAGAATATGCTAGAGAACGGCATTCCTCCGGACCAGTGTTCTCTCTTCCTGTAGCCACAGCGGATTTGTTGAGCAAGGACACAAGTACTTCGATTCAATGACTGAAGTTCATAAGATCACACCATGGAATGAGCATTATGCGTGCATGGTTGACATGTTTGGGCGAGCAGGCCTTCTAACTGAGGCAAAGCGATTCATTCACCAGATGAGACCTAAGCCAGATGCATCAGTCCTTGGGGCACTCCTTTCGGCTTGCATGAACTGCGGGGACCTTGAGATGGGTAAGGAGGTTGCCAAAAAGCTGTTTGTGATTGATCCAGGTAATACCGGGAACTATGTCCTGCTTGCTAATATCTATGCAACACGTGGAAGATTGGAGGAGGCAAAGGAGGTGCGGAGATGGATGATGTTTCAGGAGTTAAGGAAGGAAAAGGGACGCAGCTTAATCAGCAATTGAGAACCAAATCTGTACCTCATGAATACTTGAGGTTTCTATTGTCTCAAGGATGACAGCTGCATTTGTCAAACAGAAAAGCTTGCTGCCCGTTTTATATACATACAGTTAAGGCAATAAAGCCTATAGGAGTTTCTGCATACTCAAGGTTCATGAGCATCCCAGCAGTGAAATCTGAAAAGGTATGACCCATTCAAACCATATGTGGAGAAATTTAATTCCTTGTTAGTTAGAGCAGAAGACACAAAATGCAGAACAATTATACTACTAGCATGTGGTCAATACATGTATTCCTTGTAGTAACCACTGCTATATGCTGAACTACACAGCAAAGGAGGAAATAGAGCAGCACAGCATCTCTTGCAAGAACTTCCATTGTGGTGTGATCGTGTTTGGACCACATTCTTTTGGCTGTCAGATGAGAGCCTCAGGGTCGGGTTAAAGTTCCAAGTTGTAGTTTTCTTCCACATTAGGCCTTGTTTTGATGCACTCGTATCCACCTTAATCCAAGTTTAAAGTCCACCCCAATCCACTCGATTGAGGTAGAAACGAGTGTATCTAAACAAGGCCTTAGCAATACCTGTTTCAGCTTCCTCTTCTTTTCGCTGTGGCTACTCAGAGTTGCATGTGTGGTAGAAATAAAGGAATATGAAGTGCGACATAGTGTGTTGATGTTTATTTAAGCTTTTGTGTCTCCATGTTTCTAGTTTTTACTAAAGTGAAACTACATAGTTCTGGATTTAATACCAAACAGGGAGCAGGGCTATGCCTTTGTCAATGGACTTGGAGACATGAATATACAAGAGCACAGAGACTATGGGCCTGTTTGGTTGGGTGGCTAACCCCCAACCAGGCTCCAGGAAGAGACATGAATATACGTATGTTCTTCCACTACTTTTAACTTCTCAACACATGCAATTATATTTATATCTGGCATCTCATATTCTAGTAATAAATAAATTTTAAAAGTTTGAGTAATGAAAAGCTCAAAATGGCAGTACAATTTTGCTCATCTCATTTTATTAAAGGATAAATACAAAATGAGAATTATGTGGTTTCAAGAAAAGGGAAAATATCTCTCTTTCACTTGGTGCACTGCACTAAGAGATTACTACTGATTAGTTTTCTGTGATCCTTATAACACCATGTTAGCGTTATTTGTAACCGTAGTACTAAATGAACAAGAAAAGGTCTGCATATACTCCTTACTTGCACGAAGATATATATCTTTGGCATTATAATATTCTTCGTGCAAATTGCCTGTTCTTTAATAAATAACCATGGTATTTACAAGGCAGTCAAAGAAACAGAAAAGGAAACATAAAATACCAAAATTTAATTTTCTAGGGAAGGTAGCAAGGTTGACTTTTCTTCAGTATACTGTACACGGTTAGTATAGCCTCAGCATCACATGTCCACTCTGTTCAGCAAAATCTTAATGAACCTATATAAAAAGAAGAAATATAGAGTCCACCGCATGAATAAGCTTGCTAACTAGCATTTATCTGTTCTTGCAATCCTCAGTTTCTTTACACTTCCCAGGAAGAGCCTGCCAGAACAATGGACAGAGACAAGATTAACTAACAGTAAATGAAATGCAAGTGAATCATTTAAGCTAAGAAGAAACATACTCCCACGGCACATCCCCAACCATCATCCAGTCTCCATCCTGGTCTTCATAGGTGAGAACATGTGCAGCCTTCTCGTGAGGAAGTCGTTGATGGTACTCCATAACATCAGCATCTAATCATATCACATATTGATTATAGAGCAACCGGCAAGCATTGCAATACAATATAATGACATAGCAAGATGTGACATCATGTCTTGAAGTTTATCTATCTAATTTTAAAGTGTGAGGCAGGAATTCCTCCAAAAATTAAATAATTCAAATTTGTGGTCTAGTGCTAGTGGCTAGAATCCCAAGAAAAGTTTCTAGTGTTGGCATGGAATAATTACAATCCATTCTGTAGTTCAATTATGTGGGTATATCCATTTTTGCATCCATCAAATCGCTTAGTTCGTTTGGCGTTCTCCTTTTTTTTTTCCTTTTTTGGATTACTATCCTTAAAAATCTGTGGTAATGAACTTAGCTAGCTCGATGCATACTTACAAGTGATGGAGGCCTTGAACATGTGGCGAAGTTTTGCAAGGAGGCTGTCGTACCCATCCAGCAAGAGCAAGTCCAGCTTCCGACCGATTGGAACGCCTTCCATGTACACCTTCACGAACAATGTTCGCCGTCGACGTGCCGAAGCTGTCAAGGCGCTTCTAAGGAAGGGTTTGATCGGGGGCCAATCCGGGAGTACTTGGTTCCTGCCCATCATCCGTTCGTGTTGAAAGTGTTGTTAATAAATGTAGATGACGTGCACAAGGGAACCAATTGGATGGAGAGTACTGTTGGGATATTAATCGGGGATGCTGTATATTTTAGAGATGATAACGACAATACTACAAATATGAAAGTTGTTGTGAAGATATCAATGATCAATTAAGGCTAAGATTATAGTCTTAAAAATACTAAAATGTCTGGCTCAATGAAAAATATGATTCTTTTATGGATCTCCTTTGTTTGTTGTGGTATGATCAAGTATTATTTTTTGGGGTAGTATGACCAAGTAGTATATCAAGTTGATTGAAAATTGAAGGAAGCTTATGCCCTCGAGAAAATTGAGGGAAAAATGTTGCAAGATAAAATAAATAAATAAATAAACCACTACTAAAAAAATAAAACTCAAGGCAGTTAGTTTCACATGTGAAATTCAGACCACAGTTTCTCTTTAATTAGGAACCGGTACTAAAAGTAATTCTGAAAATATATCCCAAATACTATCATATAATAAATCATATAATAAATATAATCAAAGATCTGTTATAGGCACGTGGAAACAAGAAAGTAGACAAATCTAAGATCTTAGATGTTTTTATGCCGCGTGATGGACAGAAAAAAAAACATTCTTCTCAATTCATACAAGAGAGATAGGAGTACTATCTGATAACGAAAAAATAAAGAAATAGACTGAACTGATGTGATCATGGTGGCTCACGTATATGATCTGCCATGTGGGTGTGAAGAGATCCAAAGAAGAACAGGAAGGAGCAGATTTTTGCTCTCTAACCTCTAATTCACCATGCACATGCGCACTAGAATTGATCTCCAACAGATAAATGGTGAGGTGCAGATTCATCTAAGGTGAGTAATCAATTGAATTTTTTTTTAAAAAAAAGACGAAAAGACAGATAATGTCGGCCGGAATCAGCCATGCATCTTCCTAGTTAATTTGTTCCATTAGCTAAAGGGGAAGCCTTATTAGCTTGTTGCTTGCATATGCATCTACGACTTGCTGATCTCATCTAATATAACACGTACGAAGCTAGTTAGTTAAGAAGGGAGAAAAGAGAGTTGTGGGTGAAGATAGAATCGATCGAAAACCTTGGCGTAGAAGGGATGCTCTTGCTCTCCGCTACCAGGAGGGAGGACGCCGGCGACAGGCTGAGCCCTAGCTGAAGGTCGGTGCTGAGGTCGTCCCTCCTCGCCGCCGGCCGGCAGCCCGATGACGTGGTGGAGAGCACCGGGTGGGTGCTGCTGTCCATGGACGACGACGGAGACCGGCCGCTGTCCTTGCACTCCGCCATGCTGCCTGGTGCATACACAGCAGCTGCTGATAGCTGGCTAGCGATAGCTAGTTATTAGAAACGGAGAGAGGGCCGGGGTGGAGTGAATCTAACACCAACTCGTGAAATTGGAACGGAAGAAGGAAGAAGGGAGAAGGAAAGAGAGGGCAGGAGAGCTGTGTATATATAGCAGGCGATGAGAGCTGAGTGGCTGACAAAAGCCAAAGGGTTGAACTATAAAAGTATGCGCGTATAGTGGAGAGAGTTGTGTGTCGAAGAATATTTGGCCTTCTTTTTGTATATATGCTTTGTAGCAGTATAAATAAAAATAGATAAAGGCTTCTTTTTCTATGTGATATATAGTTGGCGGACACAACTGGTTGGTTAGCTGATCAGATTAAGGTGAGACTGAGACACATGCATGTAGAGGATTCTTTTTTTTCTCTCATTTTACACGAGCCCCATCATTCCATTTTGATATATATATATATATATATATATATATATATATATATATATATATATATATATATATATATATATATATATATATATATGCGACAGTACACAATGTTGTGAAATATATTAGCTGGTAATCTGTTATATACGTACGTATAATAATAACAATCAACGAAGAGAGAACATTTTTTAATATAACGAGAGAAAACAATGATATCAAGCACCCTCCGGCCTCTCCATGACAGCGGACGTGTTGGGTAGGTACGGGGTGCACTCGAGCGCGCGGGGATGCGACCACCACCACCCAAAATCTCCTTGTGACAGAGAGAGCGCCCCCCACACCAACGCATACGCACCGATGATCATGCCCGGCCGCGCGCCAAGCCACTGGACTTGGACCTGCCGCTCGCTCGCCCTCCACTGACACTACGCGCGCAATCATGTGCGCACGCTCTCTCCGGAAGCAGGATAATAGCAACCCGCCCGCCCGGTCATGATAGATCAATGCGTGATGCGATCAGTTCCGGCTGGGCACACACACATGTTGCTGTACACATGCGTGCATGGCCGGGCCGGGCCGGCGCATGAGTTATTGCGGAGGGCCGGCCGGCATGGCGTGCAGTGGAGACCAAGCGAGCCGAGATACGATAGCTAGCCAGGCAGCAGTGTTCACCACTCGATCGTACCGGCCGTCCCTGTTCCCTGGCTGGCTGGCTCCCTGTCTGTGGCTGCCATCGACGTGCGTCGATCGTCAACGCACGGCGGGGCCGCGCTTGGCTGGGTACAGGAGGGTACGTACGTACGTGCGCGCGCGCTGGTCATAAAGACGGGGACCCAATCCACCGGCTGGAGGCGCGACACGGATCGGTGTTGACGCCCGCGCGAGGCCTGCCGCGGCGCAGGGCTACAGCCCAGAGACACACCCCCGGCCGTCGAAAGCGACGCCCCTGTCTCTCGCGTCTCGGTACCATCGGCCAGGGGCTCGCTCGATCGCTAGCTGTTCGTGCTCGCCCCGCGCCGCGCGCCGGGTGTTGATCCTGGCTGCGCTGCACGACTAGTTTATCAGCGCACACACTCACTCACTATAATTAGAGATAAAAGAAGAGATTGAAAACAGTGCACATATACTCAGCATAAGCACTAACGTTGGTCGAAACTTTACCCTTTGGTTTGTTGCAACTGAACTAAGTATTCAATTGCTCTTTAAATAGAATATATACAACTCTAGCTGTACCTCTACCAGGTACATAATTGTTGGTCAACTACCTACTCCGGAGTACAAGAGTACACCAACTACTATGGTACACCAATTACCTACTCCTAAGGTACGGAGTATATCAACTACTCCTAGGAGTAGTACAAAGCTTATCTAAGTCCACTACCAAGACATGGTTGATGTAATAGCTACTAACTAATGTACTAGAGGTGGTCTATTGCAATACTGATACAGCTATAGGAACTGGTCGATAGAGTCGATCAGTCCCCAACTCCCAACAGGGAGTGATCGGCCGAGACAACCAGTCTCCAACCAATAAGAAAATGGAGAGCAGCATATTATGTCTAACAATTCTTTCCCTAATCCTGCTGCTAGCCCGATGCCTTGACCTCATCCATGCCAATCATCTTCCTCAGCTCCATGAACCGCAGGCGTCTGAGTGACTTGGTGAGGATGTCAGCGTGCTGTCTGCCGGTCTCAACAAACTCGATGACGATCCACCCTCCATCGATGCAGTCCCAGAGGAAGTGGAAATTGATGTTGATGTGCTTGCTTCGGTCGTGGAGGACAGGGTTCTTAGCGAGGGCGATGGCGAGCTGGTTGTCCACCATCAGAGCTGGCGGGTGAGCTTCCTCGCCGGTCAGCTCGCCCAGCAGCCGGCGCAGCCAAACAACATGGCACGCCGCCGTGGCAGCTACGACGTACTCCGCCTCACACGTCGATAGCGTCACAATCTTTTGCTTCAGCGACTGCCAAGCAATGGGGGCTGCTCTAAAGAAGACGAGCATGCCGGAGGTGCTCCGTCGCCCATCAATATCGCCCGCCATGTCCGCATCGCTGAAAACAGTGAGCTCCGACTCACCTTTCTTTGCCTTGGGGGGTGCCTCACTGAATACCGTGAGCCGCAACCCTTCCTTGCCGCCAATCTTGGGGAAGATGATCGCTTGATCGAGCGTCCCCTTGATGTAGCGTAGCAAACTTTTCACTGTCGACCAGTGATCTTCACTCGGGTCTTCCATGAAAAGGCTGACGTACCCAACTGCGAACGCAATGTCCGATCGGGTATGAGTGAGGTAGCGCAGCCCACTGACGATACTCTGATAGCGCGTCGCGTCCACCTTTGCAGCAGTGCTGTGCTTGCTCAGCTGCAGCCACTCCTCTATTGGAGTTGCGCACGACTTGCACTCCGCCATGCCGCCACGCTTCAGCAGCTTCTCCGCGTAGGCGCGTTGACCCAGGGAGATGCTCTACTTCTCCTGCCTCACCTCTATGCCGAGGTAGTAGGAGAGCGCGTCGAGATCGCTCATCTTCAAACAAGCCGCCATCTCACGCTTGAAACCATCGATGTCATCTGCTCACGCTCTGATGACGATTAAGTCATACACATACACGTCAACGACGAGCTCCTCCTTCCCCCGTCGCTGCGTGTAGAGCACGTGCTCTGTAGCGCAGCGAGTGAACCTAAGCTCGTCCAAGGTGGCGTCGAGCTTAGCGTTCCACGCCCAAGGGGCCTGCCGCAGTCCGTAGAACACCTTACGCAGCTTGAGCACCATGTACTCAGCGCCCTTGACGGTGAAGCCCAGAGCTTGCTTGATGAAGACCGTCTCCGTGAGCTCGTCGTTGAGGAACATAGACTTGACGTCTAGGTGGTGGACACGTCAATCCTTCACTACTGCCATGGCCAACAGCAAGCGAACGGACTCCATTCGCGCCACCGGAGCAAAGTCTTCCTCGAAGTCGGTGCCCTCACGCTGCACGAAGCCGCGGGCGATGAGCCAAGCCTTGTACTTGACAATGGCGCTGCGCTCATCCCGCTTCACCTTGTAGACCCACTTCAAGCCGATTGGCCTACAGCCCACCGGTGGATCTACCAGCTCCCATTTGCCATTGTCCTCGATGGCCTTCATCTCTTCCAACATCTCCCGTCGCCAATTGGCGTGGCGTTTAGCCACTATGAATGTTGGTGGCTCCTCGGCACTAACAAGGAGCAGCTCGGAATCGTCGAGCAGCTGACTCGCTAGCCCTGTGGCCCCTGCACTGTCGATGATGTTCTCTAGCCTGCGGAACCGGACCTCCTCGCTGTCGTGGAAGGCATCCACGAACTCGCTGATGTCGCTCGGAGGGGAGGTGAACTCGATTGGTGGTCCCTGGCTTCCCTGTTCTACCGGAGTGGTCGGCACCACTTCTAGAGTGGCCGACTCTACTGTTGGAGCGCTTTGCACTGCTGCTGAAGTGCTCGGCACCCTCTCTGAAGTGCTCGGCACAACTCCTGGAGTGCTCGACACTGACCCAGGAGTGCTCGGCTCTGTTGCTGGAGTGGTCAGCACCTCCTCTCCAGCGTCTCCACCACCATGGATGACCATGCGCTCGACGATGAAGGTGCTGGTGAAACCGCCAGCTTCCCCCTTGCCCAAATTGTCCCATTCCCAGGCCGCCTTCTCATCGAACACCACATCCCTAAAGATCACCACCTTGCCTCTCTTGGGATCATAAAGCCGATAGGCATTGCTGCCCTCCTCGTAGCCTAGGAGCACCATCAGTGTGCTCCTGTCTTCCAGCTTGTCGAGGTGAGGCTTGGTGTTCTTCACATGGCCGACGCAGCCAAATGTCCTGAGGAAGGACACATTCAGCTTGCGTCCATGCCAAGCTTCGGATGGCGTCTTGCCCTTTAGGTCCTTGGTGGGCGTGCGGTTGAGGATAAACACCACCGTGGTCACCACCTCTCCCTAGAACTCCGCCGTCTTCTTAGCCTTAATCATGGATCGACCCATGCCGACCACCGTCTAGTTCCGCCGCTCCACCATGCCATTCTACTATGGCGAGTACAATGTGGTGTGGTGTCGCACCATGCCCTAATCCGCACAGTACACAGCGAATTCCACTAAAGTGAATTCACCGTCGTGATCAGTCCGCAGCACGCGTAGCTTCTTACCGCTTGAAAGCATCTAGACCTCTAGCTGGGTTTCGGTGATTAATGACAACACGAGATTACTATGACTAACGTGTGTTTTGCAGAGGCAATTTGAGTTAGGTCATGGTAATGAAAATTGATTGGACAATCATGGTTGTCATGCCCCTGTCGATGGAAATCGTTTCAGTTTTCATAGGATGGACGACAAGGTTAAGGACGACTAGTTCTAAGTGTCATTTGGAGTTGAAGAGACACTTAGAGTAGTTTAGGACTTTGTATTTTCCTTTGGCCATAATATTAAGGGGAGTATGGACTAGTAGCTTGACCTAGGTGAGTCTAGTGGGTTAGGTGTGGTGCATATTTGTCAAACCTAGCACTAGGTAGCTCAGGAATAGCCCTAAGATCAATTGGAGTCATCTTCATTCACATAGGATTTCGAATTAGGAGTGAATGGAGGGTCAAATGACTGACCGGACACTGGTCTGGTTGTGACCGGACGCTGGAGGGTGAGTCCGGTCAGTTCATTTGATCAACTGTAGTCATCTGGTATTGACCGGACGCTGAGTGGAGGAGCACCGGACGCTAGGGTGCCTATGTCCAATTGACTCCAGAGAGGTTCCAGAACGTCTTTTTCTTGACCGGACGTGTCCGGTTGATGCTGATCGGATGCTAGCCAGAGATTAACAACTCTCTCTGACACTGAGGTGGGTATAACTGATCGGAGCGTCCGGTCATCCTGCAGAGTGCTGACTTAGCCTCCAAACGTTATGTTTTGAATGAGGAGGTATAAATACTTACTCCACTCATCCATAGGAGGTATCTTGCACATTTGTTCAGCTAAGAAACACCGTTGGAGTGCAAGGGAGAGCAAGTGCTTAGTGTGGTGATTGAGATTTGAGAATCCAAGATTAAGGACCTCATTAGTGAATAGAGAGTAGCAAGTGTGCATCCACCTTTCTCATTAGGCTTGTCTTGGTCAAGTGAGAGTTTGTGCTTGTTACTCTTGGTGATCTCCATCGCCTAGACGGCTTGGTGGTGATTGGGAGCTTGGTGATCATCCGACGGAGCTTGTGGATGACCCAAGTCCTTGCGCGGATCAAGGGGGAGCTACACCCTTATGTGGGTGCTCCAACGAGGACTAGTGGGGAGTGACGATTCTTTGATATCTCGAAAAAACATCATCGTGTTCCTTTCCCTCTCTTTACTTTGAGCATTTACATTTGAGCAATTTATTTCATGTCTTTACATTCCTAGAATTGCCATGCTAGAGTAGGATTGGAACCTAGGGTGCAAAACTTTTGTGCGGTAGAATAATAGAAACACATTCTAGACACAAGAGGTGAAGTGGGCTAAGTGTAGAACTTAATTATTGCATAAAATTTAGAATTAGCCCAATTCATCCCCCTCTTGGGCATCTTAATTCTTTCAATTGGTATCAGAGCCTCATGCTCCCAAAATTAGGCTTAACCGCCTAGAGCAAGATTTCCCACGGTGATGGACCTCCTCCTATCTTTGAGGGAGATGATTTTCCTTATTGGAAATTTTGTATGGAGGCATACTTAGAGGCTTTAGATGTTGGAGTTCTTAGAGCCGCCTCATAAGGCTTCCCAAAACCTAAGGATCCCGCCAACCTTCAAGGCGATGAGGTTAACTACGAGAAGTGGAATGCAAAGGCTAGAAAAACCCTCTTTAGAGGCTTTTGCAAGGATGTTTTTAATCGTGTGAGGAACCACAAAGATGCCCATGCACTATGGTCGGACATTTGTGCGCTTCATGAAGGAACCAAGAGTGAGCGCGAGGAACGCTACCACCTTGTAATGAAAAAGCTTAATTCATTTGAGATGCTTTCTAGAGAAAGTACCAATGAGATGTATTCACACTTGAATGTTTTTGTAGAGGAAGTCAATAGGCTTGGACTCACACAAATGCAACCCTCCGATGTTGTGAGAAAGATCTTGAGTGTCCTCCCTATTGACAAAGATGTGCTTATTGTGATGGTGCTTCATCAAGGTGATCTTTCTACCGCTACACCAACTCAAATATTGGGGAAGATCAATGCACATGCGATGTACATGCACATCACTCCATAAGATGGCTCTTCTTCCACCAAGAAGAAAGATTTGGCATTTAAGGCTAGCCAAGAGAAGAGGGGCAAAGCAAGAGTTGATCATGATAGCTCAAGTGATGATGAGATTGATGATGCAAGTCTTGCTCTCATGGTGAGAAGAACCGCCAAGATGCTCAAGAAGCTAAATAAGAATGGTGTCAAGTTTGATGGCAAGAAGAAGAAATTCTTCACTAGTAGTAGAAGGAAGCCCATCTCCGAAATGGATCGCTACAATTGTGGAGAACTTGGTCATCTAGCTCATCAATGCCCCAAACCCATGAAAGACAAATACAAGACGTAAAAGGGCAAGAAAGATAACTCAAGTGATGAAGATGATGATAAGAAGAAGAAAAACAAGCCATACAAGAAGAAGGATGGCAAGAAGAAGAAATTTTACAAGAAGAAGAAGAATGGCAAGGCATACATTGTTGGTGATTGGCTCATGGACATTGAATCATCAAGTGACTCATCCGATGATGAAAGTGAAAATGTGAAGGAGAAGGTGGCCTCTATTGTGATTAATTCTTCACTATCTTCATCGACACCACCGCCATCATCCTCCACACACCTATGCCTTATGGCCAAGGATGAACGAAATGTACAAAATGATGGTGATAGTAGTGGTGATGATAATGCTAGCAATGATGATAGTTATAATGATGAAGAATTTGAATCACCTTCTTATGATGATCTTGTCAAGTTGCTAAATCAATATACTAAAATCATTAGAAAGACAAGAGCTAAAAATGAAAAGCTAGAATTTGAGAAGGACTCACTCTTAGCAAAGTATGACATGGCCAAAAAAGCTAGTGTTGAGCTTAGAGAAGAAAATAAAATTGTGTCATCCAAACTCAAGGAGCTAAAATCCTCTAAAAAGGAGCTTAGAGAAAAATATGATAAACTTGAGGGGTTACATAATGAGCTCATCACTAGTTACAATTTGCTAAAAGAAGAGTACACCAATCTCAAGATTAATCATGATAATCTTGTTCTTTCTCATGAGTTATTATTCAATGAGCCACATGATACTACTAACAATGTTGTTAAGATTGATATAGCCACATCATGTGATGACTTGATTGTTGAGAGCATTGAGCAAGGTTCTAGTAGCAAAGGCATGAAAGTGGTTGAGTCTGACAACTATGATGACTATGTTAAGCTCAAGAATGAGAATGAAAAGCTCAAGAAAGATCTTGAAAAGCTATCAACGACCAACACAATTGTGATAGAGAATATTGACAATGACTATGATATAGCTCTTGAGATTGAGATGCTTAAAAAAGAGAACAAGAGACTTAAGATAGAGAAAAATCATGATGAACTTAAAGAACAAAACAAGAAGCTCAAGTTGGAGAAGGAACATCTCAAGACCGGATTGAGCAAGTTCACAAGAGGCCAATATCTCCAAAGTGAGCTACTCATGAACACCATGATGAAGATAAATAAAAGTGCTATTGGGTACTTGGTAAATCAAGAGAAGAAAGCTCAAGCTCAACATCAACAACAATACAAGTCAAAGCCTAAGCCGAAGAGATATTTTGAGTGTGGACAAGAAGGTCACTTTGCTCATGAGTGTCAAACTCCACCACCACAATCCTTGCCCAAGCATGCTAGACCCTTTGCTTTCAATGCTCACTACATGCTTAGAAAGGTGTTAGGGACCTAATATTGGGGTACCCAATGAGGTGGAACTAATAACCATCAAATGTTGATGCTCCCAAATAGACAAGAACATAGCTACACTTCTTGCCTTGAGGACTGAAGATTGGCTCCATCTTGCCCAATGCCTGAGGGCAGGCTCCACCTCGCCCGACGGCTGAGGGCTGGCTCTGCCTCGCTCGACGTCTGAGGGCAGGCTCTGCCTCGCCCGACGGCTGAAGGCAGGCTCTTCCTCGCCCGATGGCTGAGGGCAGGCTCCGTCTCACTTGATGGCTTAGGACTGGCTCTGCCTCGCCCAACATCTGAGGGCTGGCTCCGCCTCGCCCGACGACTGCACCCTGCTCCTTCATAATGACGAGCATAGGGTACGACAGGACATTCGAGTTAACTGTAGTACCGAGGACCATGCCCTACATGCCTGCAGGAAGGTACCATCAGGATACGATGGGACGGGCGCTTTAAGCCCTTTCCGACCTAACAGAGCCCGAACAGTGTTGTAGGCGCTGACTTTTGTCCTACAGTGTTGTAGGCGCCGCCATCAGCCCTCGGGCGTGGATACTAACATAGGCATACAACAACCACTATAGTCCAAGAGAGAACTCAAGTCATCAATAGTAATAGGCGTATAGTCACTTCCTCGTCTACTCCCCACAGAGTCATGGCTCGGCACCCAGACACACCGCACCGTCCGTCGGGGGAGGATGGGACGTGACCACTCGCTAAAACAAAGCCAGAGCCTGGCCCTATTAGGATCAGCGAAGCATGCTATCCCTGGCGTGGTCTGCCATGATAGTAGGGTGGGCTCAAGGGAAAAGGAAGACCCAGCACCTTCGAAGAACCTTCTCTACCTTTGGTTTTTCCTCTTTCTCCTATCTATAACCCCTGCTCCCCCCTTGGTCTATAAAAGGGAGGGCAGGGCACCCCACTAGGGGGATGGAAAAATTCCACACACAACACACAACCAAGCAACAACTGAACTCTTGACATCCTTTTGGCCTCTCCATCAGAGACTTGGGACCTGTCCCTCTCTTGACTGTTTATACCCACTACTACGAACCTTTTTCGGTACTAATAACACGAGCAACAGCAAACTAGACGTAGGGACATTCTGTCCGAACTAGTATAAACCTTATGTCCTTTAGTACACCATCCGAGCCTAACGTGCAACAAATATAAATTTACTAGCTGGCGTTTGTTCGAAACACCGATAGTTGGCGCGCCAGGTAGGGGCCTTTGCGCATTCCAAATCAGGCCTCGGATGGCTAGCCACGCAATCAGCTGGGTCTCGGGTGCACACGTGCATTTTGGTGACCTAAACTTCATCGTCACGGTGGGAGGAGAGTTGGCGTTGGCCCATGTCGCCATCCAATCTCTCCCCTCCATCGACTTCAACTACGGGAGGCTTGAGCGCCAGCCCGATGTCTCCCTTTGACCCTAGCCATCTAGAGAGGACCTGCGCTGCCTCACCCTCTCTCCAGAACATTCCACACAGAGCGCCCCAATGGCGCTTCTGTTCAGTCTCCGCAATGCCACGGCGACCGTTAGCCAACTTGTGGCACAGCGCACGATCCTTACCCCCGCGAACAACGAGTTTGTGGGGATGATCGAAAGCGTCATGAAATCCCTCCATGGCCTCCTCGCGAAGGGGCTAGGGTCAGACTCTAGCTCTGACTCCAGCAGGGGGAGCCATCACCCCTCCTGGGAATGTTTCATGGCGCCTCGAAAGCGTCTCCGCAGAGGAGGCTACCCCGGCAGGCAACCTCGATGGTGAAACCAAAGGGGAGACAGTAGCCCCACCTCATGTAGGGGTGGAGCAGCTAAGAGCTCAAAAGTGGGAGATCGATGAAGCCAAACAACAGCTTGTGCGGGAATACGCGAAGGTCAATCGGGAGATCGAACGCCACGTAGACGGTGGGCGCGCACGTGCCACGGCTCGTGACATAAACCAAAGGATCATCACCGATGATGAAACCCTTCCTCACTTTGCAAGGGCAGGATAGAACATCACCGCTGCAATGGCCTTGCTCCATGGCCTTCTAGAGGCCGCAACGTTCAAGGATCATCGGGCCCACCGTGAAATTTGCATGCTACTTGAGCGTGCGGCGGCGCAGCAGGCGGAGAGCTCATTGTCTCGATGATGCGAGCTCAACACTAGCCAGTGCACGCCCTCGGTGCGCCCCGCTATGGACGCATCAGTCCACCAAGCACTATAAGGTGGTAGGCAGCGCGCTGCGATCCTGATACATCACCGTCTTGGCCACAACCATGACGCACGCAGCACCCTCAATGCCCGTAGACGCACCTATAGTGACCCAAGAGAAGGATCCTACCATGGCTATCATCCTCGTCACAGCGGATGCTATGACAGCGATGAGGACTGAAGCTCGAGTCCCAGCCTGCCAGGGCCTCAGGCCTTCGGCTGGCACATCCTCAACGCTGCTTTCCCGCCAAGGTACAGACCACCTACCAATATCCCTAAGTACTCTAGGGAGACAAACCCCAGACTTTGGCTCGAAGACTATCGGCTTGCCTGTCAAGCCGGTGGTGCAGATAATGACGACTTCATTATCCGCAACCTTCCACTGTTCTTGGCCGATTCAGCATGAGCGTGGTTGGAACACCTACCGTCCAACACAATCCAAAGTTGGGCGGATCTAAAGAAGATCTTTGTGGGAAACTTCTAGGGCACATACAAGCGCCCTGGGAACCCATGAGACCTCAAAAAAGCAGTTAGAAGGCTGGTGAGACCCTCCATGGGTACATCTGATGCTTCTCCCAATAGTACAACGAGCTCCCTAATGTCGCCGGTGCTGATGTGATAGGAGCCTTCCTGTCTAGGATGACCTGCGAGTCCTTGGTTCATAAGCTAGGATGCAAGGGCCCGCAAACCACCAAGGAAGTCTTGGACATCGCCACCAGCCATGCCTCAGGAGAAGAGGCGGTCAGAGCGATCTTAGATCACCTCGAGGGCAAGGCAAGGCAGGACGAGGGTGCCGGCGAAGGCACCTCCAATCGTTCTACCAAAAAGAAGAATAAGAAGCAATGGCGCGAGGACTCGCTCGTGGCCGCTGCTGACTGTAAGGGTGGTCAGAAGCCAACAGAGGGCACTTTGAACCACTTCGAAAAATTACTCAAGGGGCCATGCTTGAACCACACCTTTCCTATTAAGCATCTACTCTAGGACTACAGCCTCATGCGGCGGTTCTTGTCCGAAGGCTCCAACAAAGGGGAGCAGGGGAAAGACCCTTCCCCCACTGCGGACGACACCGAGGAGAAGGACAATGGCTTTCCAACGCCGAACGGCTGCCTTATGATCTTCGGAGGATCAGCGGCCTACGACTCCAAACATTGTCAGAAGGTCATACGCCGCGAAGTCTACATGGCCCAACCGGCCACACCTCCCTTCCTTCGGTGGTCAGAGTCCACCATAACCTTCGATCGGACCGACCATCCGGATATCGTCCCACACCCGGGAAGATATCTTCTTGTGATTGACCCAATCATCGGCCCAAAGCGACTCACCAAAGTACTGATGGATGGAGGCAGTGGCCTCAACATCATGTACGCCAAGATGCTCGATGAGATGGGCATCGACCAGACACGCCTCCACCCTACCGAGCGCCTTTCCATGGCATCGTGCCCGGAAAGCAGGCCATGCCACTCGGGTAGATCGATCTATCCATTACCTTTGGGGATCAGTTCAATTTCAGGACTGAGACCCTCACCTTTGAGGTGGTTGGGTTCCTCAGAACCTTCCATGCCATCCTGGGACATCCATGCTACGCGAAGTTCATGGTCGTCCCCAACAATACATACCTCAAGCTAAAGATGTCGGGCCCCCACGGGGTCATCACCGTTGGCACCTCCTTCCAGCGTGCCTACGAGTGCAAGGTCGAGTGCTGTGGCCACACCATGACAATCGTCGCCTCTGGGGAACTCGCCGCCCTCAAGGAGGAGGTCGCCGAAGAAGCGCTCGACGCAAAAAAGTCGACCGGGTCGTTCAAATCGGCAGAGGGCTCCAAGGGGGTCCTCATAGATCCTAGCAGCTCTGAGGGTAAAATGGTACGCATTGGTACCATGCTTTCCTTCGAATAGGAAAGCGCGCTCGTCGACTTCCTCCGCTGCAACAAAGACATCTTTGTGTGGAAACCCTTGGATATGCCGGGCATTCTGAGGGAGGTCGCCGAGCACACCTTGAAGATCCATCCAGGCTCCAAGCCGGTGAAGCAACATCTGCGTCGCTTTAACAAGGAGAAACACAGGGCCATAGGCGAAGAGATAGCCAAACTTTCGGCGGCCAGATTCATCAAGGAAGTGTACCACCTAGAGTGGTTAGCTAATTCTGTTCTTGTACAAAAGAAGAGTGGGAAATGGAGGATGTGTGTTGACTATATGGGTCTCAACAAGGCTTGCCCAAAGGATCCTTTCCCTTTGCCGTGCATAGACCAAATAGCCAACTCTACCTCGGGGTGTGAAACCTCTGCTTCCTTGATGAGTACTCTGGCTACCATCAAATCGTGATGAAAGAGTCCAATCAGCTCCTGACATCTTTCATCACCCCCTTCGAATCATTCTGCTATGTCTCGATGCCATTCGGTCTAAAGAATGTTGGGGCTACATACTAGTGTTGTATGCTCAAATGATTTAGGGACCTCATTGGGCGGACTGTTGAGGCCTACGTTGATGACATCATGGTTAAGTCCAAGCGGGTTGACCATCTCGTTGCCGATCTTGAGCAAACCTTTGCGAAACTCCGAGCGAATGGCATCAAACTCAATCTCGAGAAATGTGTTTTTGGGGTCCCGAGGGGCATGCTACTCGGCTTCATCATCTCCGAGCGTGGCATCGAAGCCAACCCAGAGAAGATCTTAGCCATCATGAGGATGGGTCTGATTCAGAACATAAAGGGGGTCCAGCAAATCATAGGGTGCCTCGCCGCCCTTAGCCGATTCATCTCATGCCTCGACAAATGAGGCCTCCCCCTTTATCGACTCTTGAAGAAAGCCGACTGCTTCGAGTGGACATCCGAGGCCCAGGAGGCACTTGACATGGTCAAACTACTTCTGACAAGGCCCCCGATCCTAGTTCCTCCAAGCGACGGAGAATCCCTCCTGCTATACATAGCAGCCACACGCAAGTGGTCAGTGCTGCCCTGGTGGTAGAGTGGGAGGAAGAGGGGCACACCCTCAAGGTGCAGCACCCTATGCACTTCATCAGCAAGGTACTATCCGACTCTAATACCCGCTACTCCCAAATCCAGAAGCTCCTATACGCCGTCCTCATCACGAAGAGGAAGCTACGCCACAACTTTGAGTCACACCCCATGACGGTCGTGACGTCGTTCCCCCTTAGTGAGGTCATCTAGAGCCAGGATGCCATGGGAAGAGCCACGAAGTAGGCACTCGAGTTGATGGATCAAGCCATCACGTATGCCTCCCGAACGGCGATCAAGTCCTAGGTGTTGGCTGACTTCATCGTGGAATGGACCGAGGTCCAAACACCACCGGCAGTCGTCAATCAAGAGTATTAGATGATGTACTTTGATGGATCATTGATAAAGAAGGGTGCCAGTGCAGGGCTAGTCTTCGTATCACCCCTCGGGGTTCGCATGAGGTACATGTTTCGTCTCCATTTCCCCTCATCCAATAATGTGGCTGAGTATGAAGTGCTCATCAATGACCTATGAATCACCATCGAGTTGGGCATCCGATGCCTCGACATCCGGGGCGACACCTAGCTGGTCGTCAACCAAGTCATGAAGGAGTCGAGCTACCATGACGCCAAGATGGCTGCGTACTACCAAGAAGTCCGATGGCTGGAGGACAAATTCGATGGCCTCAAACTCAATCACATCCCAAAGCGCCTCAACGAAGTGGTCGACGTGCTTGCAAAAGCGGCATTCGGTCAAGAGCCAATGCCAACGGGTGTCTTCGCCAGTGACCAACATAAGCCCTCCATACGCTACGAAGGGTCGGAATGGGCCGACGATGGTCCGTCTGATCCAAACCTAGGGGCTAACCAACCGACGGCTCCTTCTGGCCCTGAGGTCATGGAGCTTGAAGAGGATCCAGCGACAAAGCCCGACCCTCTGGACGACTAGAGAACACTCTACCTCGACTACCTCCTATTTAGACCAAAATTTGGAAGAAGGGTCATAGGGACTCGAAAGCTCCCAAGATCATGTCATTAAGGAATCAATTGCATGATCAGAACCATCTGATTCGAACATGAAACTGGAATTGGCTTTCTTTAGATAGCACCAGTGGATAATGACAAAGGTTATGATCGGTGCCAGGACGAGACATGTTGGACTCTACAAAAAGGAAAGATTAGAGTCCAAGTTATCTTAAATTAGGAATGTTTTCTCTAGGTTCAAAAATTGTAAAGAGTCATGCTTAGACAGGAGTCATGCACAGGGCCCAGGTATAAATATCAAACCTCGGCTATTGTAAAAAAACAACAATCAATCCAATATACAAGTCATTTACTTTTTTGGCTCCGGCCACCCCTTAGGAGTAGGAGTAGAGTAGATCTCGGTGAGTTCTTCAACAAGTACGGCTGCATCGATCCGGTCAACCTCCACTGCTTGTTGTGAGTACCATCATGGCTTATACCTCTGTTTGTATGGCTGCATCGATCCGGTCGACCTCCATGGTGACTCTGGTATAAGTTAGTTATTGATTCTTGCCTAGTTCAAGTACGGCTACATCGATCCGGTCGACCCCCACTGCATGAACTAGATCAAGGTTAAGTTATCAGCTCTACCTTAGAATGGCAGTCTTTGGTAGATTTATTAAGTTACCGATATTGCTTATTGTTTTCATTATTCATCTAAATTATAGCAATATCATTCTGCCTGATTGGGATTGATCTAGATCGGCCTTATATCCTGTTTAGCCCATCGTTTGTTAATCTAAAACTGATCTAATCTGTACATTAAACGATGAGTTATGTTTTATCGGCTATTTTACATCAATCTTGATCGTGCATAGCGTGCGGTTAAAGCATGTTGCATCTTGAGTAGATTTATTGGCTAGCAAAAACCGTTCCATAGCTCGTTATCATGGCATGTGTGATTCTGCCTCACACCCCACTATTAGCATCGTGAAGTGGAGATCGTTATTTGGTAGATCTATTCCTGATAAGGCATGACTTTAACTATGCGCTATGCCTGAATCGGCTGTTTTAACCGATATCAAGTGCTTTCATGAGCAGTTCACATCACGAGACCGTTGAAGTAAAGATAGGTTGAAAGATGTGTTAGCCCCATGATCTTATTATTGTATTATGACCTGCATCATTCTGCCTCATGCTCCACTGATATTAGTAATGAGTTAGGGTCGTTGAGTCTATTGTTATTTCTACGGCCTGCATGATTCTGCCTCATGCCCCACTGGTCATAGCGATAGATGAGATCTAACATGTTTATTAGATTTATCTTTATTAAACGGTTAAATGGTGATGAATTGTTTCTTTATATAAAAGGGGTTAGGTTGCTTGTAATCTTTGGCTCAGCATAAACCAATCATTGTTGACATCATATTGCCATTGATTAATATTTGCTCAAATAACGACATTTATCTTGAATGATAATCGATTCTTCTTATACAACCCAATGAGCTTTAATTGATTTATTCTCATGAATATGCTGGAATCGACTGTTTAGTCGATCTCCTTTCATATCGGCTCTCAGAGCCGCACATTTGGGACTGTCTGGCAACACCGGCAAGTTTCGCCCTTAATTACTGATAAGCTTTCTCTCCTTGTCAATTACAGGGTCAAATTGACTGGCATGTCTTGGGAGGAGTGCATAGGATCGACCATCCCTGCGCTGAAGCTAGGCAGATCTACAGCTCCATCGAGCAGATCCTTCTGGCTTGCTGCGTGTGTCCTCGGCACGGGACAAAAATTCTGTGTCAACACACGTTTCTGGCACGCCCGGTGGGACACCACAATCATCATGGCAGTTCACAACAACAACGACATCCTTATGCTGCATTATGAAGATCTACATGATGGGGATAAGGGTATCATCAGCAAAGCTACAGAAGAGTTTCAGAACAAATGTTTGTTGTCCTACACCAAAACACGTGACAACACAATTATTCAGAAATTTCCACTACCAAGAGTTCTATTACATAGGCAGATAGATACAACTGAAGATGAAGACATGCGTTTCTTTAAGAAAGTTGTAGACAAATCTGTTCGTCATGCCATATCAAGCCATAACGAAGCTTTCGTGGACATATTCCACAACGCCATGAGAGAGGCGATTCATGGATTTCTAGTTGGTCAAGGCGGACCTGCTTATTACAACATTCTAGATCCGTTGACCTAAGGGACTAATCAAGTCAGTACTAGCCATCAAGAAGTAGCACCAACTGGTAATGGTGATGTCCAGACAGTTTAGGGTTCATCTGAACAGGCTCAAGGAACTACAACAAATCAGATATAGTACAATCCTGGACCATTAGTACAGCATGTGCAACAGCCGGTGGGGCAAAGTCAGAACCAGGTGATCAATTTTGGCACATCAAGCCACATACCATCGTCGGCTCAAAAAATAGCACCATCAATTCAAAGGATCTGTAGGGATATAGACCCTTATGTCTATAGTCAGATACTTCAAGCAGCAAGCCAGCAAAGGACCCAGCAGATCGAGATTCTACAAGGGTATCACTATGGCATGGATTATAACACCCTTCACATGATGCCAAATCTAGGATACCAAGGCACACAGGATTTCAATCCACAAATGGGTCAGCAGGTGCAAAGAAATCCAAATTCGCAAGTTGATGAATTACTGCTGAGGGTGACCGAGATGATGAAGAATCAGTTCGGTCTGAAGCCAAAAGGGCTAAACTTTTCATACAAATGCCCATATCTAGAATGGTATGATTTGGTCGCTCTTCCCACAAATTATAGGCTCCTAGAGTTTGCTAAGTTTACTGGAGAAAACAGTACAAGCACGATAAAATATGTCAGTCGGTATCTTACACAATTGGGCGAAGCATCAGTTGAGGATGCCCATCGAGTTCGTTTCTTCTCCTTGTCCTTATCAGGGCCAGCCTTCACTTGGTTTTCATCATTGCCAGTCAGTTCCATTGCCAATTGGGTTGACCTGGAGAAGAAATTTCATACATATTTTTACACTAGGACTGGAGAAAAGAAGATTACCGATCTGACAACTATAAGACAGAAGACTAATGAATCGGGCACTAAATTTCTTTAGAGGTTCTGAGAAACTAGGAACTTGTGCTTCTCCTTAAACTTGGCCGATGATCAACTAGCTGCTTTAGCTGTTCAAGGAATGCTACCGATGTGGAAAGAAAAGCTGCTGGGACAAGAATTTGACAACTTGGGTCAATTGGCTCAACGAGTAGCAGCGCTCAATAGCCAATTCCAAAGTATGTGCAGAGATACCTGGTTCTAGAAGAGTACCACAGTAGCCGAAGCTTATGATCCATACTCAGTCGATGACAGCTATGAAGATGAAGAAGAAGAGGTTGCTACAGCTGAATGAAATTGGGGCAAGAAGACAGTAATGGTGTCAAATCCTTGGGGAAGAGGAGTCGATGAGAGCTATGACTTTGATGTCACCAAATCAGATAAGCTCTTCGATTTCTTACTTGAAAAAGGGTAGATCAAGTTGCCCGATGGTCATGTCATGTTGCCCCCTGATTAATTAAAGAATAAGAAGTTCTGTAAATTCCATAATGCTACTTCTCATTCCACCAACGAATGCAGAATTTTCCGGTAGCATATACAGAGGGCTATTCAGCAGGGGACACTCAAATTCGATACGCCTAGAAAAATGAAAGTTGATGATAATCCTTTCCCAGGAGATCAAAACATGGTTGATGTTGGGCTATTCAATGAAAAAACTAAGGTCCTAACATCAACCAAATCAAAAGAAGCTAGAACAATCGATCCCAAAATGCAAATATCGGCTGACGAGTACAAAGAGATTAGAAGACATCATGCCGAGCAAAAGAGCCCATACGAGTAGGGGGAGACGTCAAGACCAGAGACAACAAAGCCACGGGTTACATCTCAGATTCTGTTGAATAAGTGGCAACGATAGAAAGAAAAGGATTATCAGCGTTGGTTAAAGGATCAAGCATACCAGCATCAACTGAAAGAAGAGAGGTATAAAAAGAACATTGGAATTGTTCTTTCTTCAGACATTGCTAGAATGAAGGTTTGAAGTTGCCTACCAGACATGACTGTCCAGAATGTAGCAATCAATATCGGGAGTATAGGCAGTCTCAAACCAGCCATCGGTCTATCCATGCTCAAGATGCATGTCATCATAATAACATGGATTGGTGCTTAAAAAATAAAAGTGTTCATGATCGGCTTGGAAAAAAAGTTGTTGACCAAGACTGGGCTGATCATGAAGAGAAAGGCAACGAAAGAAAATATGTTTGGTAGGAGGGCCAATGGTGTCTAGGAGGTTTAACAAGAAGCCATAAGAGAAGAGTGCAACGCCTAAGGAATAAAGAGATGGAACAGGCTCAGGCATCCGATAAACCTCAAGTATGGTGTACCAAACAGACAACCGATAGAAAGGAACCATTGGCTAATATCCAAATGGCTTTTCTATTGCCATCAGAATTCAGAGCTTTGGTAGATCAAGAAGTTTATTTGGATTTTGATGAATCGGAGTATGAGGAGATAGTTGCCAAGTTAACGGTTGTACAGCAAGCAATATTTGACAAACCAGTCAAACATCGGCACTTAAAAGCGTTATATATGAAAGGTCTTGTTAATGGGAAGCCGATGAACAAAATGTTGGTGGACAGAGGTGCTTTTGTCAATCTTATGCCTTACACTACTTTTCATAAACTTGGCAAAGGACCAGAAGATCTTATGGAGACTGACATGATGCTTAAAGACTTCGAAGGTAATACGTCTAAGACCTGGGGGGCAATAAACGTCGAACTAACAATCAGAAGCAAGACTCTGCTCACAACATTCTTCGTCATCGATGGAAAAGGGTCATACTATTTGCTCCTCGGTCACGATTGGATTCATGCAAACCACTGTATACCATCGACCATGTATCAGTGTTTGATTTAGTGGCATGGAGATGATGTCGAACTAGTTCGTGCTGATGAGTTCGTGAGCATCGCAACAGCCAATCTAGTCTTTTGGGAACTAGGAGACTTTGAATGTTTTTCTAGCAAGTCATGGGAAGGAGGCTTCATTAAGATCAGCAATGAAAGCCAATAGCCGATGCAAGCGATCGGCTCTGAGATTTTGTTTTAGTAGAAAAGTCACGACTTCACGTCGGCCGTTGGATTAAAGGAAAACTAAACATTGAGTCTTGGAGATGGATTTAGGCTGACGTATGTGAATGTTGAGTCAAAGTGTAAGCATGATTTAGAGTTAATGGATTTCTTAAAGAAGTTTTGTTTTGCTTAATAGGACGCTTGACCTAGGTTGATTAATCATTTGACCTTTGATATGAAAAGTTCTACGGGATGTTATCCTAACATTTGATCAACACTTGATAGCCGATTCGTTCTTGGCTCTCATAGCCGGTATCAGGAGGGTATCGCCTCTAGTTCAAAAAATGAAAATCTTCAAAGACAATGAAAGCCAATACGATACGTGTCGCCCACAGGAGCGAGGCAAACACGGACAAAGTGGTGCATGAAGTAAAAGGAAAATCATTAGAGATGGTGGAATTGTTTGCTTGATGTCACTTATTACAAGCTATAGACCAGAAAACACTTTGTTCACTATATCATCGGCCTAGGAGGTCAGGACTACAGAGTTGGCGATGTCGGAGAAATCCTCGACCAGGAGCTCATAATCTCCAGGGTATCCAGTGGCTGGAGCTCCACGGGGAAGAAGCCGAAGATCATGGCCAGAGTGAACTTGTGCAGCAACCAGTGCCATGGCAGCGCCATGACGAACGCCATGAAGAGCAACTTTTCTGATGTGGTTTGGGATGTCGTACAAGTGAACTACCGGAACGGCGCCCCTGGCATTGATGAATCCTGCTGCATGGTCAGCAGCTAAACGGAGGCTTTCCAGCGGAGCCGATAGATCTAAAGGATTTAAGAAAGAGGTGATCAGGGTATTGGAGGCAAAAGTTAAAAAGAAATAGAAAATTATGGTAAATGTCTTACCAGTGATTCTAGCTTCAGCCTTGGCCAGCCTCTCCCGCACCGGGTTAGCCTTAGGGGGTGATTGGCCCTAAACTATGGCCAGAGCTGACTCCGCAATTACGAGGCAGTCGGCAAGTTTCTCACCAGTCCGGTCAATGGAAGCGATCAAGTCATCGTTATCTCTTGGCCTCCTTAGATAGCGGGGAAGCTGGCGACAAATTGGTGCTGAGGATAACCCCAAAGGCTGAGCAGAGTCAGCCCTCTGCTCTAAAATGATAGGAGCACCACGAGGTGCACCCTCTTGACGATGGATGCGCTGGCGCGATGATGCAGATCCATTAAGAGCCTCCTCAATAGATCTATTGCTGTTCTCCATGATCTCAAGCCTACGAAAAAAGCAAAAACTATACTAAGGATGCAGGACGATTGAGATGAAGCGGGTGGTTTTTTGATCTAGAGCCATGGCCCGTATATATAGCCTGGGAATGCAAGAAGATAGACTTCGCCGGGGATGTAAAACTAAAATTAGGAACAGAAATGGATCGACACTCCAGAAATTCAGGGGACAGATAACGAAGAAATAACAAATTAGGACTCATTACTTCCTCGAATCACAAAATATCATGGGATGGATACGAAGAGTTTACATTGACCAGAGACCGACCCACCAAAACTTCTTTGGATTGAAGGGAGTCCGGATCCCCACAAGGCCGAAGGTCATCGTGAACCGAGTCACGTCGGCCCGTTGATAAAATTGTGATTAGCCGCAACCCTAACAGTGGCACCTAGATGGGGGCGCTCCCCACCAAAGAAAGGCCGCCATGGCTGATGGATGTCTCTGACATCTCATCAAGCTTCATGAACTGGCTGATCTGAGCAGCCCCCTAGTGATCGGAATGGAGCCGTACGAAGGCCTCATGGATGACGACAAAGCCAACGACGCTCAGCACCCTCCAGTGCACCTCCTCCTTCATTAGAAGTGGCCCCTTCTCAACAAAGGCGGCTAGCACCATCTTATCTACGTTGGATGACCTCCAACTCGACATCACACTCTAGATTCATGAATGGATCTATGAGTTCTCCTCTCCCTCGCATTACCCTCTCTCACTTAGGAACCACCGTGACATACGAACACGCTCGGTGAGAAGGAGAAAGGAGGAGAGGTAGCGGCTCAGGAACAGGCGAAGGAATGGGACAAGAACTCCCCTCCCCCTCCCTATTTAAGGAAGAGGCGCAGCAGCTGAGGAAAGGTGAAAGGTTGGGACGAAAAACTCTCTCCCTTCCCCTATTCAATGCAGATGGGAAATCAATGCTGATGGGAATCCAAGGGAACGCGCCTTGACCGATGGGATGTGTTCTGGTCGACAAGACATCACTTGGTCAAATAGGATGTTGCCTAGGCATGGCCCACCACTACCGCACGCCAGGCGCGAGAATCAGGACGGACCCGCATGCAGGTGACTCTCTGCTTCCCCAAGTAGGACCTGGAAGGACTCGATGATGGAAGCCCCGTTAGGCGGAGCCCATCAGGCCTCCTAGGTCGATCGGACGGCGTAGGTAAAACACCGAACGAATGGCCGCTGAAAGATAAGCACCTTTGTTTTCTTACTTTGCGTGTTGATTCCATTATCGAGCCTCCGACCCTAGCAACGGCAGGGGCACGGACATCGCTCGATGGCTACCGAGAGTGTCTATTTGTTTAGACATCCTCTTCGCCCGGCCCATCCTTATGTTTTAAACTAGAGGCACGGTGTGTGGGTGTAAAACTTTGAGTAAAACTGGACAAACCACTAGACCCTATGCCCTAGTAGCTACGGTCTTTTTGTTCACTAGAATAATTGAATTCATAGTTCCCCGCACCCCAAGCTTTAGCATCCACCTTCTCGAGAAGGATTCGGAGGGGTTCGCCTGTAGAATCTCCTTCAAGGAGAAGCTGTCAGGTTGACTAAAGTCAATCGAACGGCTCAGATCGCTGCCGAGAGACAGAAACGAAAAATTGTGATGCTCGTGCAGGTCACGCTGGCCCTGTCGCAAACATAACCCCACACGGACATGCCCGGTAAGAGCTTCTCGTCGCTCATGCCACCAAGGTAACATTACCATCCCCTGCTTTCATTTCAATTAAGTCGTACATTAATCCCATACATCCAAAACATTGCATATGCAATTGTTGCATCTCAATGCTTCATGTCGCATCACAAAGAGGTAGTCGCCTCATTCGGTATGAGAGGCAACTGACCAAGGTTTGAAGGCTGGCCCACAAAGGGCTCGAGGTCGCCTCACGTCAAACAGAGCTAGGGGAGAAAAAATGAGATGAGCCCTAGTGACCTTGCCCGACCCCACTCGGAAGCAGACATGGACATCTCGACCCTTCTCATTTGATTCTAACCTCGAGCCAAACCCACAGAATCTTCATCGAGAGGCCAACAAGCCACCCAAGCCTACCGAATGGCTCGGGCATCTGCTGGGTGGTGGGTTAAGACGTTGTGGAATGCCACCTGAGGGTTCTGCTGACCCTGTCAGCAAATGATGGACCCGGATTCCACACAAATATGCCCATTAGCGAGCTCATTGAGCGCGACACTTGAGCCATCGAGGCAAGTGTCATAAGCTCATCCCATCTAGTTGTAGAAACTGAGGACGGGGTGACGAGCGAAACATGGCCGATCCCTATCAGACCTCAAGGGGCTCGGGGGCTCGAGCCGCTCGATCCGAGATCAAGAGACCGAGGTTCAAAGGCTGGCCTACGAAGGGCCCAAGGCCACCTTGCGTCAAACAAGAGCCAAGAAAGAAAATGCAAATGAGCCTCAGCGACCTTTGCCAAACCCGCATTGAGGCAGATAGGGTCATCTCAACCTTCTAGTTCAATCCAGCCTCCAACCGAGCCATAGAATCCCCATTGAGGCGGAATCTATTGGAAGGCAGGTCAAGGAGCAACGGAACGCCACCCGAGGGCTTTGCTGACCCTATCACAAAGCAACAGGATTGGATTCCATTCGAACATCCCTATTAGCGAGCTCATCAAGCATGTCACTCGAGCCATCGAGGCAAGTGATGTCCCCTCAACCCCTCTAGTTGCAGAAACTATAGACGGGGCGATAGTCACAAAATGACCGACCCTTGACCGAATCCCCCCCATGCACAGGGGCTTAGGGAAGGTTGGGCCAGCAATAGCGCCAAACGCATGGTCACGGAACGATCGCTAAAATCCTAAGTAAGGGGTACGTGCAAATACAAGAGTAAGTTCGCTACCCTTGCTTCAGTCTCTAGTAACATCCAGCCCCAGCGACCGCAAGGGCCGGATCTTACTCAGGGGCTGATAAAGGTACGAATACCTCCTTTTTTCGAAACAGTCGTTGCGTCATGCCTCTTCCTCGCGTTAAGGTTAGCGGCAAGGTTTGTGGGAACAAACAAACAAGCATGCCTGGTAAGACTGCAAAAAACCCATGCCCCGATGGCTATGGTAACTTTGCTCACCACCATAATCGAAACTTCCCACTTATACACCTCGGGCCCTATGCTCTTAACGAACGAAAGGGTCAGATCGCATAAACCTTTTTTCTCGAATGCAAAAGGGAAGAAAGTAAGATCAAACAAATGAAACAAAATTACAAAACTATTTTTGGACACAAAAGTACCGACACTTGTCCACAGATTATAGATAAATGTTTATCAGACTTATTCGACTAACTACTTCCTTGAAGGGAGAACTATGTCTTTTAGCCTGTCCGCCAAGTTGCACGCAATTGGAGTCACCGCCTTCTCAATCTCATCCAGCTTAGAGTTTTCGTAGCCGGGCACGAAGCCGAGGCTCATGGCCTCCAAGTTAACTTCCTGATCATAATGAGAGCGAGCAATAGTGAAGGCTTGGGTGATCCCGGCGTGAAAGGCATTCTCCTCAAGCTGGTGCACCCGCACCATGATATCTATGACATGGGCCACAAGTGAGCCAGTTTCCTCTGGCTATGCTAGCCCCAGGTCATCGAAAACAACCCCAATGGCAGCGCACAGGAGATCATGCTCATCACTCTCAGCATGAAGAATCCCCCACACCTTGGTGTGCCCAGCCCGGCAAAGATGCTCTTGGCCTCCAGCCTTCGGGCCACCATGGCTCCAAGATCTACCTGGAAGGAGCTGACCCCCTGAAGTGCCTCGTCGCGCTCTTGGACGGCCTGGTCGCGCTCCTCGCGGGCCATGCCACGCTCCGAGCGGAGTCTTTCTACAGTCTGGCATAGCTCATCTCGCTCCCTACGCAGCCGGGCGATCACCTCGGCATCTAGATTCACCCTCTGCTGTAGGGCCACGGACCTTTCCTCGGCTTCCAGCTTGAGGTCCCGCTCCCTCTCTAGCTCTTCCAAGAGCTCGATGGCCTGTTGGCTGGCCTCAGCATACTTCTGGAGCAACTCGTCCCACTCCTTTTAGACCATAGCGGCCGCCTCCTCATCCTACTACACCATTGCCGATAGATCCTGGAACATCCCATGGATCTCCTCCGTGTCCCGAAGCGCCTTGGCTTCCCGCTGTTGGGCAGCAACAAGCTAGGCGCTCACATCTCCGTGCAGCCGAGCCTCCTCGATGAGGTGGTCCCATTCCACCTTCTACTCATGGAGGAACTAGGATTTCCCCTTGGCCAATGGGAACAATGACATCATGCAGGATGCCCCTAGCCTGGCTCAAGGCATCCATCATAGCTGAGAACCCAATGTCGAGACTCTCTCGCTCCATGCTCTCGATAGCATCATCGAGCGAGAAGGGAGTCGACGTTGGCTCTTGAGGAGCCATCCACTATGTCAAAAAGGGTTTTTAGGGGCAGTTGTAGACCATTTGTAGGGGTAGTTTGCCCAGCCGCCCCTATGCAAGGGTCTCTACAAATCATGCATTTGTAGGGGCGGTTCCTAGGCCACCCCTACAAATCAATTTGTAGGGGGGCTGGTGTTCCCAGCCGCCCCTATAAGTCGATTTGTAGGGGCGGCTCGTATTACCAGCCACCCCTACAAATAGATTTGTAGGGGCAGCTTGTATTACCAGCCGCCCCTATAAACAGGTATTTGAAGGGGCGGTTCAATCTAGAACCGCCCCTATAGTACGTTTTCCCGCCAAAAAATCAAATTTACAATTCAAAATCGTGTTGTCGAATGTGCCATGACCAATGTTTCGAACAGTGTTCGTGTTGCCGAATGCCCCGTGACCAACATTCCGAACCATGTTCGCGTTGCCAAATGCCCCGCGACCAGCGTTCCGAACCGCATTCGCATTGCCGAACGCCCCACGACTAGCGTTCACGTTGCCAAACGCCCCACGACCATGACTACAAGCACAAGAGTATTCTATGAACTACAATTACAAGTCCAATTCACAAGAATATATATAATCCATCATTAAATATATAAATTCCATACACATTGTTGTCAACGTCCTAGAGGTAGTCTTTCAGTCTCACGAAGGTGTTGGTACTGAGGATTTGTACCTAACTCAGACTCTCGATCATGGTAGGTGCCTCTGACGTGTACAATCTGGTCCAATATGAAGTTGCAAAGGTCACCGACGAGCTCTAAGAGTTGGTCATCCTTGTATGGGTCCCTTTTCATTCCTTTCTCTTCTCTCCACTATAAGAGAACAAGTTTTGGTTTAGTATTTCATACCATTTACGAAGTTTTTATACTACGGGTGAAGAGGTTCAAACTTACCCTTAAGGAGTGTCTCCTATAGGCACCGGTGTTACTCATTATAGAACATATATAGTATCCACAATGTACACTCCCAGGCTTCTGCTTGTGGCACTGTGTGTTTTGCATATGAAAATGTTAAGTAATGATTTTGACAGCCATGTAATGGAGTACTGAAGAAGTAAGTTACACTTACCGCACATAGTGTTTTATAGTCAGCTTTTCCTTCCTTGCTGGATCATGCCTTCCATGATGATTAGTGACATAGAACCTAAATGCCCTGTTCGAATTATTTTAGCAAATACAACTTGTTAGTATCCAAAAGTGAACGTTACAACTATGTATACAAACATATAAGCTAATGAGGATTGTTGATATGTATACATCTTGAGAATCGATATGAAGTCTTTGTATGTCGCCGGGTCCTTATCTAATGAATCAAAGACCCATGCCATGCTCCTCCCGACATCGATGGCTATACAAATCCAGTGGTTGCTGCATGGATTTAATCATAGAACTAGATAAGCTCTTTTGCATTGAATAAAATATATCGAACAAAGCTTTAAGTATAGAGTTGAGCTTACTCGAAGTTGTATGGTAGCCATATAGTAGAGTGTTGTTGGAGATTTTTGAAAGCCAGGGCAATGTATGCCGTAACCTTAAGGGACTCTTCCCTTAGTTTCGCTGTACGGATGTGCTCTTTCTCCCAAAGAGTCTTTGCAGCAGCTAGCTCTCTGGCATCAAGTGTCCACCATTTAGGGTAATTGAAATTTGTTTGGGCTATAGCTTGAGGGTCCATATACCCGACTTTTACACTTGGCATTTGTTTGATAATGTGCACTTGCATTCTACAAATCACGGCGTGGGTTAGTTACAACAAAATTCAAAGATTACATTCATATCATATCGAGAGGACAAGGACTTACAGGCACCACGTGCGAATTATATTCATCTCCATTTCTCCCAGGTGAAAGCATGTTTGCATGTCATTGAAGTCAAAGACAATTTTCCCGGCTGGGCTTCCAAATGTGCAGGTGGGAAAGCATGCTTGTATGATATTTATGCTCGTTGGGAGAACACGCAAGTACCAATCATGGAACCTTCTCATTCCAAGTAATAGGCACTGGATGTCCCAGTTTGGTAGGAAGGGCTTGCCTCTTTCATATGTTTTCAGGCAATCCTTTGACCATTTGATGGCATCAACATTTGGATACTGCTTTGCAATTTGGTGGAGTTTGCTAGTGACGGCCTCCTCAGAACCCCGTGATGGGACTTTTTTAACTTGGTTCTCAGGCTTGAACTGGTCATGGGAATACCACTTGGACACCGACGAGACGTCTTTGATCAGAACATAAACTGGCCTTATGGTGATTGGATGCTTCTTTCAAAGTTCCCATTCAGGCACGTCCTCATCTTCTTGTGCTGCAACTTCTTCAGGAGGCACTCATTGTTCATGTATCAGCTGTGCTTGTTGAGAAGACTATGGTATCTCATGATGCACTTGCTCGGTATGAGCTGGAGAAGGTTGTGGCATCTCATCAGGCAAATGCTCGCTAGGAGGCGGGGAAGAATGTGGCATCTCAGGAATGTGGGGGTCACAAGACGGTGAAAATATCTCCCCGACCTCAACAACTTGCTCCAAATTTGGGAGAGGGGGAGGCGGTGTGGCAGAACCTCCTAAATTATAGGACCCACATGCACTTGTCACTGTCCAACGACCTTTGACATCTATGCATATGTTCCTGGTAACTTAAGAAGTCTGTCGGGTGTCCTCGGGGAACCCCGAATCATCCACGATTTTCGAGCAGGATCACATTACAGAGTCATTACAGTATTACAACATTTATTCAAATATATACATCAGAGTAAAATATAGCGGAAGTCTTACGATAACATAGTTTACAAACCAGTTGTTTCAAACTTACAAAACCATAAGTGTCATACAACCATAGTAGCGGGATAATATTACATTAACATTATTTATCATACAAACTAGTGCCTTGTCCAAAGGCCATTCATCATTCCTCATCGCCATCGACTTCAAACACAGACATGCAGCAGGGAGCAAAACAAGCCTGCGCATGCGACTCACCTACAACAAGGGTTGACAAACCCTGAGTACAAAAGTACTCAATAAGACTGACCCGACGTAAAAGGGGTGAAATACTTTAGAGATGCAGGTGTTGGGGCAAGGTAAGGATGTAGCAAGATTCAAAAGTTCTTTGCCAAAAGCTTACTATTCTTGATTCTATTTTCAAGTTTTACCCCTAAGTCTTCTTAGTTCATTATCTCAAACTAAGTGTTCATATCCCATGTTCCATTCCTTCTCATTCCATTCCTTTTCTCAAGTTTTAGTAATTCACCAGTCCTGCATTGCTTCTATAATGAATCGAGTCTCCATATCCACGGAGCACCGGCAATTCGAATTGATTCAAGTCCCAGCTAGGGATTCCTTATCACACGACATATGTAGAACTTAATCTTGCATATATCAACCTCGCTACTAGATCCTCCTATACTAAGCCGTCTCCACGCCACCCGAGAGCACAACACACCTCCAATCCAGCCACATTCTAGCCACGAGGGTACACGCTACTCCCACCATCTCTCCACTCCTAGTGCGTGGGCATTTGTCTTAGTATCGGATTAGCTGAAGTAGGCTTACCGGAGTATGTGACCAATACTACAAAGTGTGTCATTCAGAAGATCCACAATGAGTGGCCTTTAAGCGACATAGTCGGCAACATTACCCAACATTCAAGATAAGTTACCCGACTAGTCTCTAGTTCATTCTACCTTCTTTCTTTCTTTGGCCAGTATGCCATCTTTGATTGTATCAAAACTTTTACTTTGAAAGCCTACCATAGAGCATACTAAGCATTCTACGCCTTTGTAAATGAAATCATCTTCAAGGATGGTAAACAATTAACAAGGTAGGAAATGCATCAAGTAGGTAACATTTGAATTAATCAACTTAATGCAATAAGTAACATAGGTGATAAACTTTTCAAAGTAAACAAGGTAATGGTTTAATGCATAAACCGGGGCTTGCCTTCGTTGACGATCTCGGGTTCTGGATCAGTACCACAAATATCGAATCCCGAGACAACCGGGGATTCTTCCACAACTTGCTCAACTAGGATCGGTTCACTCTCGAATTCTACACGAAATAATAACATATGCTTACAACATGATGATAATGTAAACATGATGCTTTCATGGTGCATAAAATATAACAACACCTTGAATACAACTTTCCTTCACGGTACAGTTGCAAGCCAACAAAACCAATTTGCTATTCTATCATCGAGAACCACACAAGTGACTTGACAAAACTGATCTTGAAACCCTACTGGTCACAAAACATGACCAAAACAAGATCAAACCCTAAACTAACACTTATGGTTTGCTTTTATTCATTTTTAAATTAATTTGGAAATAATCCCAAAAATGAATTTGTTCCAAATGACCTCAAAATTTTATGTAAGCTTCCTCATGATAAATCAGTGTACCAAAACAAATTTCATAATTTTTGGAGTTATACAGTGGCCTACAAAAATCATGGAAATCACATTTATCAATTAATTAACTGAATTTTTTAACATTACAAATTTATTCAAATTTCAAGTTTCATATTTTTAAACCATACTAGAACATGTACAGAAGCTACACACAAATTTTCAGAATTTTTGGAGCTATAATTATTTTCTTATAAATTTCCAAAGTTACTGCACTATTCATAATTCAGAAAATATCAAAACCTCACTGTTCTCTCTCTCTCACTGATGACCCGGCCCCGCTGTCAGTGACATAGACAAGGCACACGGCGGCGCTGCCATCACCGGTCGGCCAAAACGTGCGGGCGGTGATGCTCCGGCGAGGTAGACCGCACAAGCATGACCTACACTACCCCGCGAATCTACCCCAGTCCTCAAAATAGCAGCAGGCGCACCGGAGTGAGCTCTACGCCGGCCATGGCGGCGCGGGCGTGACGGCGCAAGGCACAACCCGACCATGGTGCGGTAGAGGCTAAAGTGGAGCGAGCATCACGCTCAGGAGCTCACCACGATCATGCCGGTGTACTTGGTGAAGGCGGAGATGGGCTGGAACGACGTGGCCACGGTGAGGTCGATGGTGGCGGAGCTCTGGCCGGTCACGGGGAAGAACGTGTTGCGCCGGGCGATTTCAGCCAACCCAAGCGATGCGAGCAAGCCGAAGAGGAGTGCAAGGTCGAGGTGATCACGCTGGTGTAGCTAGGCACGACGGACGTAGTTCGACGACGGCGGTGCTCCTATTTATAGACGGGAAGGATGCGTCCGGTGTCGACAACTCACGCACGACCTTGCCACGGAGCCTGTTGCGTGTCACCGCGCGAGAAAGCGGCAAAAACTGATCGACGGCGGCAGCTGCGTGGCGCCGGCGGCAAGCAGGGAGGTGGCGCTCGGCTGTGTTTTGATTTTTTTTGAATTATTTATAGAATTGCCACTGCATTTATTTTGCAAATTACTCCCAAAATTTCTATAGAAGTTGAAAATCTCCAAAAATGAAAGTTGCTCAACTTTTCAAACTCTACAACTTTGCTTCAAGGAATATTTTCAAATTCTGCCTCCATTTTGAAATTTGAATTTGGGGTCCATTTGAGCATTTGAATCATTTCAAAATTACTCCAAATTTTATATGTAAACTTTAAAAACTTTGAATACCAAAGTTGATCCTTATTAAATAAGCTTCAACTTTGCTTTTTGTCACAACCCCAAATTCCAAAAGGATTTTGAATTAGACAAAAGGGGCAAAAAGGACTTTTATGGTTTGAATTTGAATTCAAATTTGATTTGTATACCTTTTTACTTAACTTTGATTTTTGACCAGTAACATGGCCCATTAGGGTTATTTGAGTCAATTGATACATGGTCTCACATGATCACATGAAATTTGACCCTTGTGGTCATGATCTTTATTTAGAGTTTTGAATCACATCACATAAAATAACAACATTATGAAATAAAGCTTATTTAGTGAATGCATTCAAAATTTTCTACTTTATGAATGCTTTGCAATGCATATGATGACATGTCAAGTTTTACTGCTAGGTCAAAACACCAGAGGTGTTACAGGCGGTGAAGAAGCAGTCAATATAATGTCCTGTTTGTGCCAGAGGATGAACTGCCCCATAACATCTCCGAGTAACACCAGCCCATCGGGAGTTGCATAGTCTATCCTCCACTGCATGAACTCGGGCTTCACTGTATGCACCTTGACCCTAGTGTAGTCTGGAGGTATCTTATTATTGTGGTGTAAGCCACCAGGAGGATGTGCCACACCCGTTGCCACCTCCATCACAGTGTTCTGCCGGCCGCTGAGAAACACCAAGGTGCAACTAGCTGGTTCCCATATGCGATCGACTGGGGCTGTGGCTGTAGTGGAACCTTGGCTGCTAGGAACTTTCGGAGGGCTGCCAACTAATGACAGTTCTCCCGGTGGCGTCTCTAATATCTGTGGCTCCGTAGATAGTCCTTGCTCCTCCAGCGCCTTCGCAACTAGAGCCTTCACTTGGAGCTCAAGACTAGTCTCCCAGTCTTGGCCATGTTTCTTGTACATGTGCCTGTCCTCTTTGAATCCTTACTTCTAGGTCATCCTTTTCCCTAGCCCCCTAGTGCGGTCTGTGTGCTCCTTGTTTCCCAAGCCAAGGCTAAGCTCGTCCCTCTCTCTAGAAGGATTGAATGAGCCCTTCTCCTTGTCTTCAGCATATTTCAGTATCCTTAATACCGCCTCTTGGGTCTTTGGCTTATCAAACTTAAGATTACTGCCGGATGATTCTGTACTCCTCGCATATATCCAGTTCCTTGAGCGTACCTTCAAATTCGTCACATCGATATTCCCAGTAGCTGCGGCCTCTTTGTCCATCTTCCTAAACTGTTCTTCCTTGGCATAGTAGCCACCGGGGCCTAGATGATGGTGGTGTTTGTTCCTCTTCGCCAGCTTGGTGTTACGAGCACTGAGCTCCAATGCCTCCGGTGAAGTCTTCTAAGCCACAAGCTCCTCCCATTGACTAGGAGTTATTTTGCCAAACTCGTTGAAGGGAGTTAACCCCTTTTGGATATACTTCATGTTGAGCTCCGACCTCCAACGTCGGAATGACTCTCCCATCATCCTGATAGCATTTTTTACCAATTCGTGCTTACCCTCCGGAAATCTAAAATTGACCTTCAGCTGCCTATCCCATAGTGCATTCTTTGTATTCTCTGGTACCTCTTTCCAGTTAGGGATTGTTGGGTTCAATTTATCTCTTACTAGGGCCCCGATCGCATTACAAAATTTTCCTCTTAATTCCTTCGGCTCAAGGATCTCCCCTGCTGACCCAACCTCTGTTATCACATAGCATGCCTTATCTGGATATAGATTTCCTTTTCTATCCCCTCATTTCCTCTTAGGCTTGGTAGTTGTGGTTGTGTCTTGAGTTTGTGGAGCAGAGGCGTCGTGATCCGTCTCTGTGGTTGTTGCCTCCGCTCTCCTTTCCTCTACTCCGTCTTTTCTAGCAAGATGTCACGGATGTCGACGTCGTCTTTTCCGAGTTTCAACAGGGACCTGTATATACGATAGGTCAAAGTGTTAGCAGAGGTAACATAGCCAAAGCTTTAGCAAAATTTACAAGCTAAGGCTTTTTCCTGACCTCCTCGTTCGGGTCAAAATCCTTGTCCAAATCTTCCTCCGTTGGCCTCCTTCTGGCTTCATGTGGGAAAGGATCCTCAGGACTTTCATATCCCTCTTCTGAGTCATCCTCTCTTCTTCACCTTTAGCAGACTCTCCTACTCTTCCTTCTGCTCCCCCTTCCTCCTCATCACACTGCTCCTGAGTAAGCATCACTTCTAGATCCTTTTCTAACTCGTTATCGAACTGCTCCTGAGTTAGCTGGTCCTCTAGTGCTTGCTCCTCATTGGTTGGGTGCTCATCATGCTCGGGGCATCGGGCTGCACTGTCTGGTGTCCGTGACATTATTTCGTGCTTTGTTCTAATAGATGCAAGAAAGTGTGCTTTAGGTACGCGAGAAGATATAAGAAATCAAAAAGGGCTATAAACCAAAGTAGTCCTATAAAACAACAATATATCAAAAAAAGAGTAGTAGCAGTGGTAGAGGCCTCAGAAACATATCAATTATCATCTGATCTTGAACTTGGAGCATCAAGGCATCATAACAGAGAAGAGAGGAGAAGGTAATGTAGGGGCGGCTGCTAATGATGCAAGTTCCTCACAAGTTCTTGATCATCAGCTCATATTCCATATAATGTATGGACTTGGACAATCTCATCATTGGCAAAACAAAGGAGAGAGGAGAGGGGAGATTGGACAAAAAAACCAACAACTGCTTAGCAAACAAAGTGCAGCAGCTGATGGCAAAAGATAGGACAACAAGTCCTGGGCGAGTCCTCAGAGATTTTGCAAAAAAAGCAATAGCAGCCAATAGTTAGTAGCTAGAAGTAGCCACTTAGGAATAGTAAGTAGAAAGTAGTTGAGTAGAGTAAGTGTAGCAGTAGAGTGGTAGTAGTAGAGTAAGAGCGGCAGCCACTTAGGAGTAGTAGTAGGAGCATCACTAAAAGAAGAGCAACAGTAGGAGTAGCAAGTATAGGGAGGAATAATAGGAGTAGTAAGAGGAGTAGTAGGAGTAGTAAGAGGAGGAGTAGGAGGAGGAGGAGTAGTAGTAGGAGTGGTAGGAGTAGTAGTAGTAGCAGTAGCAACAGCCACTACACACCAGCAGTATATAAGCAAAAAAAACAGAGGAGTAGTAGTAGGAGCAGGAGGAGTACTAGTAGGAGTAGTGGTAGGAGTAGTAGTAGTAGTAGTAGTAGTAGTAGTAGTAGTAGTAGTAGTAGTAGTAGCAACATCCACTACACACCAGCAGTATATAAGCAAAAAAAGCAGAGTAGTAGTAGTAGGAGCAGGAGGAGTACTAGTAGGAGTAGTGGTAGGAGTAGGAGTAGTAGTAGTAGCAACAGCCACTACACACCAGCAATATATAAGCAAAAAAACAGAGGAGTGGTAGTAGTAGAGTAAGAGCAGCAGCCACTTAGGAGTAGCAAGTAGTAGTAGTGAGTAGAAAGTAGTAGAGTAGAGTAAGTGTAGCAGTAGAGTGGTAGTAGTAGGTGCTATAATGAAAGATAGGGAAGAGGGCAGAGTAGCAGCCAACACTAGAGTAGTATAGAGTAGTAATACAACAGCAACAGCGATAGGAGGACAGTAGTTTCTAAGAGTATAGGGAAGAGGACAGCAACAGGAGTAGAGCAGAGTATAGGGAAGAGGACAGCAGGAGAGTAGTAGTAGTTTCTAAGAGTATAGGGAAGAGGACAGCAGCAGTAGAGCAGCAGGAAGAAGACTCACTGTGTATATATAAAACAGTGGGCATATATAAGCATATATTAAAACAGTTGGTATATATAAAACAGTCTATTTTCAAGAGTTCAAGAGCTATCTAAGTTTCATGCTGGAATTAATAATACAGCATGATGATTGATCTACCCACTCAGGATTCAGAAAGCTCCATGCCCCATCCATCCATCATTCCATCATGCATCAAGGTCGGCACAAGGCAACAAGGGAGGGCCACTAACAGGTGGGCCACGAGCCTGTACCAGGCCCACGTGTAGACCCAATAGCTCGTGCAGTCATTGTTGACTTGAGATGTGCATTCTTTTTGGACCCAACAGCATAGCACGTGTAGACCCAACACGTGCTATTCTTTTTGGACCCAACAGCACGTGTAGACCCAACAGCTCGTGTAGTCAATTTTTCTTAAGTTTCATTAGAGATATATAGCAGTACGTTCCAACAAGTGAAGAAGCTTATGCATGCGCACAACCTGCACCAACGCAAAATGCAGTTCGGTGGCCCTTTCATCAACATGCAACTCGACCACTTTGATAGTGTGGGCCCTGCACAACCATGGCAAGTGCAAACCTTGCCGGCCACTTAGGAGTAGTAAGTAGAAAGTAGTTAGTAGCTAGAAGTAGCCACTTAGGAGTAGTAAGTAGAAAGTAGTTTAGTAGAGTAAGTGTAGCAGTAGAGTAGTAGTAGTAGAGTAAGAGCAGTAGTAGGAGTAACAAGTACAGGGAGGAGTAATAGGAGTAGTAAGAGGAGTAGTAGGAGTAGTAAGAGGAGGAGTAGTAGGAGGAGGAGTGGTAGGAGGAGGAGTAGTAGTAGTAGCAGCAGCAGCAACAGCCACTACACACCAGCAGTATATAAGCAAAAAAACAGAGAAGGAGTAGTAGTAGGAGCAGGAGGAGTACTAGTAGGAGTAGTGGTAGGAGTAGGGGTAGTAGTAGTATTAGCAACAGCCACTGCACACCAGCAGTATATAAGCAAAAAAATAGAGAAGGAGTAGTAGTAGGAGCAGGAGTACTAGTAGGAGTAGTGGTAGGAGTAGTAGTAGTAGTAGGAGCATCACTGAAAGAAGAGCAGCAGTAGGAGTAGCAAGTATAGGGAGGAGTAATAGGAGTAGTAAGAGGAGTAGTAGGAGTAGTAAGAGGAGGAGTAGTAGGAGGAGGAGGAGTAGTAGCAGCAGCAACAACAACAGCCACTACACACCAGCAGTATATAAGCAAAAAAATAGAGGAGTAGTAGTAGGAGCAGGAGGAGTACTAGTAGGAGTAGTGGTAGGAGTAGGAGTAGTAGTAGTAGCAACAGCCACTACACACCAGCAGTATATAAGCAAAAAATAGAGAAGGAGTAGTAGTAGGAGCAGGAGGAGTACTAGTAGGAGTAGTGGTAGGAGTAGGAGTAGTAGTAGGAGCATCACTGAAAGAAGAGCAGCAGTAGGAGTAGCAAGTACAGGGAGGAGTAATAGGAGTAGTAAGAGGAGTAGTAGGAGTAGTAAGAGGAGGAGTAGTAGGAGGAGGAGTAGTAGGAGGAGGAGTGGTAGGAGGAGTAGTAGTAGTAGCAGCAGCAACAACAGCCACTACACACCAGCAGTATATAAGCAAAAAAAATAGAGAAGGAGTAGTAGTAGGAGCAGGAGGAGTACTAGTAGGAGTAGTGGTAGGAGTAGGAGTAGTAGTAGTAGTAGCAACAGCCACTACACACCAGCAGTATATAAGCAAAAAAACAGAGAAGGAGTAGTAGTAGGAGCAGGAGGAGTACTAGTAGGAGTAGTGGTAGGAGTAGGAGTAGTAGTAGTAGTAGCATAGGCTTGTAAACCTGAAATATTGTTGTTTGATGTTGCATAGGCTTGTAAACCTGAAATATTTAGACATGCTATATCACATACATTCATGATGAGAGCTAGACTGGGTGCTCTCCTCCCAAAGGGCAAACATGAAGGCCCTCTTTTGGAACATAGGAAAGCAAAATCATAGGAATAGGAAAATCATAGGAACATCACAGGAATGTAGTTGCAAAACATAGGATTGAAAAACATAGGAATTTTGATGGAGTGATCATTTAGACAGGACACAGGAGAAACATAGGATTTCTACCAAGAGCTTTGAGTGGATGTTAGATTTCCTGTAGTTTTCCTCCAAAACAGCCAGCAAAGGAAAAATTCCTGCATTATTCCTATACTCCATTCCTATGAACCAAATGCATGAACAATGGAAATTCCTATAGGATTCCCGATCCTATGTTTTTCTTCTGTTTTTCCTAGGAGACCTAACATTGCTTCTTCGAGACATGTCCTGTCTGCTAACATTTTTTTACTTAGTTTTAGAAGACATCTTGTTCTGTGCCAGGTTGTCCTTGTCTTCTGCTAGAGAATTACAGGCTGGATGGCATCGCATTTGATTCATGTGAAGAGATTGGAATCAAATTCTTTACAGGTTCAGATGAACAGGAGGAATTTATGAAATTGTTGCTGTCTAAATGCAACACGGTAACCCTTAAAAGGGTGGACATTACGGTACCACTTGCCCCTAATTCTTTGGATATCAAGGAGGTTGTTGAAAGGATCCATAGCATGTTCCATCCTAACAGCAAGATCCAATTTAACATGCACGCCATGCTGTTGGCCTCCTAATATAGAGGACGCTCATGCAATAGCCCTTCAAAGGAAAAAAAAATGAGTCCTATTTTATCTATAATTCATTACTGATGCTATAGATAGACATACATGGTCTGCTATAGCCACACTGATATCAAGGTATCTTCAAGTGCTACAAAAAAGATAGTGTAAAGAAAGGAGTTTTATATATTAGTAGGACTTCTTAGAAAAAAGATTCACAAACCAATCTACTACATCATGTGTTATATTTTCCATATGTGTCACTAATCCATTGTTGTAACGATCATGGAAGGAAGATACATTACTGCTACCAGAGTTCGTAGAGCAACCAGAGTTCGTAGAGCAACCAGAGATCGTACTTCATAGAGCAAGCAGAGTTCGTAGAGCAAGCAGAGATCTAACACTTACCGGTCTAGATGGACGATGTGCACTAGCGTGCGGGGGCGGGACACCGAGGGTCGGCGTGCGGGGGCGGGCGCCGGGGGCCAGGCGTGGGACGCCGGGGGTCGGCGCGCGGGGGCAGGACGCCGAGGGCGTGCGGGGGCGGCACGCCGGGGCGGGCGCCGGGGGCCGGGCATGGGACACCGGGGGTCGACGCCCGGGGGCCGGGTGTGGGACGCCGAGCGCCGGGGGCTGGTGTGGGCGGGCGTGGGACCGGTGGCGGAAACCCTAGGCGCGGGCAGCCTAACGGCGTCGGAGGAAGAAGACAACGCCCAGACGATGACTCCCGTGCGCTTCTTCCTATTTATAGTCAGTACTATTTGTAGGGGCGGTTCCTGATCCAGCCACCCCTACAAATACATTTGTAGGGCAGTTCCTGATCCAGCCACCCCTGCAAATGCATTTTTAGGGGCGGTTCCTGATCCAACCGCCCCTACAAATATTTTCTATTTTTTAATTATAAATTCTATATTTTTTATATCATAAAAACACAAAGTAATATAAAAAATTGTGTATATGCACAAATATAATATTTTGTATTATTCTATATACGAAGAAATATATATATATATATAAACAATTGTAGTCAAAACAATATAGAAAACAAAAAAACAAAAATTAAAAATTTGATTTTTAAAACTTCGACTACAATTTTATGACATTAAATGAAATAAAACGAAAATGTTGTAAACATAAAAGTTGTATAACTCATCAACATGTACAACTTTTATTTTGGTCATCTTGTCATGTGACTTTGTTTGAATGATTCAAATTTTGAAATTCAAACAATTTCAACTTGAAACAATATTTTGAAAGAGTAAATGATTTCAGATGAAAAACTCATGAATATCAAAGTTGTAGAACTCATCAATATGTACAACTTTTATTTTGATCATATTTTCATTTGACCAAATTTGAACAGTTGAAATTTTGAATTTCACTAAATGGCAACTTCAAACAAGATTTTAAAACCTTAAATGATTTCGACAATAAAAGTCATGAACATAAAAGTTGTTGAAATCCTCACTATCTACAACTTTTATTTTGGCCACTTCTTCATGTGACAAAGTATTAGTAAACATTGTTCATAAATTCACATATGACTCATAGTTTCATGAACTATACGAGAAACATGTTGATTTGTGAACAATGTTTACTATCACTTTATCAGATGAAGAAATGATCAAAATAAAAGTTGTATATCTTGATGAGTTATACAATTTTGGTATTCATCACTTTTTCAGCTGAAATCATTTAATGGTTGAAAATCTCGTTCGAACTTATCATTTTTTTAAATTTAAAAATTTGAAGTGCTCAAACTTTGTCAAATAAAAAGAATGACCAAATCAACACACTAACTTGATAGGGCAAGATTTTAGAATTTTAGGAAAAAATCATCACATTTGGAGTTAGTATGAGGGAGAAAGACTAGTTATAAATTTTAACCAGAGATTAAAAAGAAAAATCACAGTTATTCATGATGATCAATGATAAAGAAGTGTGATTTCTCTTTTTAATCTGTGGCTGAAACTTGTAACTAGTTTTTCTCCCTCATACTAACTCCGAATATGATGGTTTTTTCCCTAAAATTTTCTAAAATCATGCTCTATCATTTTAGTCTAGTTATCTATCTTTGTCACTAATTTTGAACAATTCAAATTTTAAATTTCAGAAAATGACAGCTTCAAACCTAATTTTTAAATACTAAATAATTTCAGCTGTAAAGGTGATGAATATAAAAGTTGTATAACTCATCAAGATCTCCTACTTTTATTTTGGTCATTTCTTCATTTCATAAAGTGTTAAGTGATTTCATAAAGTTTTAGTAGTAATAGAGTGGATGTTCAAATAGAGTCATCTGGATGTTGCAAAGGGTAGTCTCACACACATGTATAAAATGTAGTCTCACACACATACAAAAATATGTAGTCTTAAACACGTACATAAATATATAGTCTCACACGCATGCATAAATGAAGTCTTACAAACACACACTTACACAAACACTACACGTTCAACAACTAGCTAGCCCGCTGTAACGACTTTCCCCTTACACCTTTTTGTTCCCATGGCATTATGTCTTTGGGGAGGTTCTTTTCCACAACACTGATCTTTTTAGGAAAGTATGTGAATAGCGGCATCTCATCGTAGTTATTGTAAGCTTCAACATGGTCCACGCCATCAACTCCAATAATGTGCTGTTTTCCGGAGGCAACCACGTGCTTTGTCTTCTTCTTCGGGGGGAGGTTACTTTGTGGGTCAGACATATAGAAAACTTGTGCAACACGTGAAGCGAGCACCCAAGGGTCATCTTGGTAGCCTAGATTCTCGAGGTCCAGGACTCTCAATCTGATCTCATTCAGTTGGTGTTGTTTGATCCAGCGGCATCAAAACAGGGCCACCGTTATATCCCTTCCATAGTCAAGTTCCCATATCTCTTCAATGATGCCAAAGTATTGGATCTTTTGCCCCAATCCATCGATAGCCTCTATTTGAACGCCGCTGTTTTTGTTCACATATTTACTATCCTTTGCGTGGGTATAGTACGTATACCCATTGATGTCATAAGCATTCCAAGATGTCACTTGTCTCGATGGCCCCTCCGCTAACCTACTGATGGTAATAGAGTCTATGGTTTCTCCAGGCGGTATGTTTTGGTCCTTCAACCATGTAGTTAGTCATTGCTTGTGTTGTTTCATGACCCAATCATCCGAACGGCTATTTCTCTTCACCATAATGATAGCCAAGTGTTCATCAATGTACGGTTGCATTAGTTGTGTACTCTGCAAGACACTGTAATGCGCCTGACTCACCTCTTTGTAATCATGGTCGATGAACACTTTTCTACCACTGGTGCCCTTCCCAGCCAGCTTACCCTTGTGACGAGAATCGGGTTTACCAATCCCTTTTTGTACTTTTAGGTACTCTTGACAGCACTCGACGACTTCTTCAGTACTGTAACCCTCTATCATGGAGCCCTCTAGGTATGCTCGATTATGCACGTATCGACTTAGAACCGACATAAACCGCTCGTAGGACCACATTTCATGCAAGTAGCAAGGGCCGAGTGCCTGTATCTAATGAACCATGTGAATCATGAGATGTGGCATTATATCAAAAAAAGCAGGAGGTAAACACATCTCTAGTTGGTTTTGTGTCTCCACCACAAATTCATGTAGGTCACTCAGCTCTTGCTTGCCAATCTTCTTCTGTGAGATCTTCGAAAAGAAGTAGCACATGCGGGTGATGGCCATTTTCAAGAACTCTGGCTTTATAGCCCTAATTGCAATAGGTAGAAACACTGTCAGCATCACATGGCAATCATGAGCCTTGTAGTGTGTTATTGGCAAGTCCTTCATCGATACTAGCTTCTTCACATTTACTAAAAACCCAGTCGGGACTTTGATCCCCCTCAGGAAAGTGCATATAGCTCTCTTCTCATCTGGTGTTAGGTTGAAGCACGTCGTGGGCAGAGTGTATTTTCCATTAGCCTCAGGTACCGGGTGAAGCTGTGGCATCACGTTTAGCTGCACCATGTCTTTCCATGCTTTTAGACCATCCTTTGACTTGCATGTGTCCATCAAGGTAGCAATGAGACTCTCAAAGACATTCTTCTGCATGTGCATAGCATCAATGGCATGGGGGACCTCCAAGTCTAGCCAATAAGGCAGATACTGAAAGAAGATCGATTGTTTCTTGAAAGGTACTCCTTCGACAGGAGGTGTGCTTCTATCTCTGTTTATCCCATCTAGATTCTTCTTTCCATAGACGACGCATATGATTTTCACCATTCTGTACACGTGTTCTCCATTATGACGTCTCTCTAGAGGGGGTTCAATCTCCGGGGCGTTGTCATAAAATCTAAAGAACAATTTGCTGCCGTACTTGTGACTTGTCTTTAAGAAGCATCGGTTCCTTAGGTAAACTATCTTCTTGGATGCATCCAGGTACACCCATGTAGTACCATCCAAGCAAACCAAGCATCCCGTCTTCCCTTTGATCTATCTAGACAAAGCAAACAGCGCGGGGTAATCATTGGTAGTAACAAATATTATTGCTCTACATATGAAGTCCTCCTTTCAGAATGCATCGTACATCTGCTCCCCATGCCTCCATAGCATCTCCATTTCTTACATCAAAGGCTTGAGGAATACGTCTATATCAATGCCTAGTTGTTTAGGGCCAGAAATAAGAATAGTGAGGAGAAGGTACTTTCTCTTCTGACACAACCATATTGGGATGTTGTACATGGTCAAGAACACTGGCCATGTGCTGTGGTCGCTCATCCTCTCATTGAAGGGATTCATTCCATCGGTGCTCAAGCCAAACCATACATTCCTTGGGTCATCGCTGAATTCTTTGTGCTTCTCATCAAACCTTTGCCACTGACTACAATCAGCCGGGTGTGCAATCTTATCATCATCCACCTTGCGCTCATCATCCCACCATGTCATGAGTGCGGCTTCTTTAGGGTTTAGGAAGATACGTCTCAAGCGGTCGATCACTGGCAGGTACCACATTACCAAGGTAGGAATTCTTCTCTGCTTTGCATCGTTGCCTAATGGGGTGTCCTCTAGGGGCCGAGATTCTTGTACCACCTTTTTTGTACCCTTCTTATTCCTCTTTTTCCCCATGGAGGCTTCATCCCCACCGTAAAGGTCATTGTTCTTGTACCGGCTAGCCCCACACCGGGGAAATTTATCCAGTGACTTGAACGTTTCGCCATGAAAAAGTATACAGTGGTTGGGGCATGCATGGATTTTTTCAACCCCCATTGTCAATGGACTTATGACCTTCTTCGCTTGGTATGTGTTGGTGGGAACTGAGTTTGGTTGTGGCAGCACCCATGACAGGAGATGTAATAGATCATTGAAACTACAGTATGACCAGCCGTACTTAGCCTTTAAGTTGAGCAGCTCAAGCACAAAACATAACAATGTCCAATGTGTCGGACAACCCTTTTCAACACCATACACAGTCTCCTTCGATGCTTTTGTCACCCTTTCCAAATTTTCTAAACCTTTTGGGCTATTTAGTAAAATCTCTGGTCCAAGGGCTCGAATCATGTCCTCCAAATCATCTTCATCCCTGACACGTGCTCCACCATCATTATTGGTACCACCTTCATCGTTACCATCCCAACCACTAGCATCACCACCTTGTTCATTGCCAAACTTGAAATCCATTCGTGCATCAAGCTCTGCTGAATATTGGGACAGGGATTCTATGGTTTCATCGTCGTATTCCTCCTCATCCTCGTCGTTAACAATAACCATTTCACCATGATGAATCCACACTATTTAGTCCTCAACAAATCCTCGCATAATCAAATGTGATCTGATGATAGTCACATCTGTCCATGCCATACGGTTCTTACAATCTTTACATGGGCAAATAATTGTATCCTTATTCTCTTTCAATGTCGTTGCATGCTTCTTTACGGCTTCAATAAATTTATCCACCTCTTCATGAAAACCTGCCTTGAACCTTAACGAACCATACATCCAAGAGTTCCTGTACTCCATCTTTTACAACAACAACAAAACAAACATTAAAGGACTACTTATTCAGATATATATAAAAATGAAACAAATTAATAATTACATGAGAATAATTGTATATACTTCAGATATATATGAATATAAATCTAATATAATTACATGAAGCATACAAACACACCATGGTAAAGGAAAATTAATTAATGGCCCATTTATCCATAAATAATTAAAATACATATTTATTGATTACAATAAACAATTTCAAAGACAACAATTAGCAACAATTATACTTTACCCAATATCTTTCATACAAACCCTAGTCCAATTTCATCAAACATAAATTTACAAAAACAAAATTAATAAAAAAACCAAACCCTAGATCTAGATCCATATGCACATGAAACATCCATAAAACTAACTAATTGTTCACTAAAATCAAGAAACATGGACCAAATAAGGGTATGATCTTGTTCACCTCCCTAATTTACCCTAGTACATTTAAAACTTGGGTCTAATTTGCTTCATAAGTAGCTCAAGCACCATAGAAGAGAGAGAAAAACAAAACTCTAATTACTCACTAACCAACCATTAAAACTTCAAAAAAAAGTATGGAATAGCATTTTCTTACCTTCTACAACCTCTCCACCAAAGAATTTGAGACCAAAACCTTCCCCCCTTAGTAGAGCAATTTTTGGGAGGTGCCCAAGGCCTCCCCACCTTTTTTCATGGGTTGGAGTGAGTGACCCGAGGAGGAAGAAGGTGGTGCATCTGTTTTATATGGGGGGCATTTGTAGGGGCGGCTGGTGATTGAGCCGTCCCTACAAATCAGAGCTATAAATACAGGGTCATTTGTAGGGGTGGCTCAATCACTAGCCACCCCTACAAATAGAATTTCCAGGAGTGGCTGGTGATTGAGCCGACCCAACAAATCAGACCCCATTTATAGGGGTGGCTCGTAACACCAGCCGCCCATGCTATTCTATTTGTAGGGGCGGCTGGTGTCTGGACACCCGAGCACGCCACTATAGGGGCGGCTCCATCACCAGCCGCCCCTACAAAAAAATCAAACTGTTGCTAAAAATCGTTTTTTACGTAGTGATCCACTAGAGCGGTGGCTCACCTCATGTGAGCGAGCAGCTACCCCTCAACATCAGGGCTCAGGGCAACCCCCCGCTCATCCTCTCCACCACTGCCATGATGCCTAGGGACCCTCCAGCCATATCCCCCTCCGTTCGGCCCGCCTCGGGCGCCGTCGCCTCGGCCACTGGTAGCACGGAATGCGCCGCTTCTTCGGACACCACCGTGGCTATGTCCGACAGCACCTGGCTTATCACGGTCGTGGCCACCTCTGCTTGTGACGCTGGGGCCTCGGCTTGCGGTGCCACACCCACCATGGAAGGCGCCACAAGCGCGAACGGCGGCTTCGTCCGCTCTGACGTAGGTGGCCGAATCACCTCCACCACCATGTGCCCGGTAACCCCCGAGGACACTTCTTCAGCCTCGGCGCCTGATTGACCCACTAAGGGCATGGGCACCACCGCAGGTGGCGTCTGACCAGCCGACGAGGCTGCAACATTAGCTTCGCTCCTGCCCAAAATAGGAACGACGTCGGGCGACGGCGCCCGTCCCGCCTGAAGAGCAACACTCTTCTTGAGCGCCAGCGCCAAAGAGCGGCCCCGTCTCAAGATTCTTCAAAAGTTAAAAGGCATAGGTCACACTAAAAAATAGAAAAATAGGAAAAACAGAGGAATTTGTGACTTACGCTGGTGCTGTTGAGCGATAGGAATGTTTTGGGGACGAACCCCCAGATTCTTGCTCCAATTCGTCTAGGCAGCACCGTTTTGAGCATGTCCCCTACTCCCGGGCAAAGGGGTTCCTCTCCCTTGCCTCCAAGGGCACGGCAGCAGGGCCACCCCTCTCTCTCGGCACCTCAGGCACGGCGGTAGACCCGCCCACCCCCATCAGCTCATGGGGCATGACAGTGGAGTCGCCCCCCTCCACCGGCACCCCAGGCATGACAGCAGATCCGCCCGCTCCCATCGGTCCTGGGGACGGACCGATGGTTTGGCTTGTCTCTGCTGGCCTCATGGACTCACTTCCCCCCCCCCCACAAGGAACGGGAAGGGTCCCTACATGGACGAGTGGGTACCTATCAACGAATCCTCGCCCTCCAAGATATCCGACCCCACATCTGCAACTACCTCGTCGTCGTCGTCTTTGTCATCTTCACTGTCTGTCTCCTCTCCTCGCTCCCATGCCTGTTTCTGCTATTTCTTCTTCTGCTCAGACTCCTTCATCTTCCTCTGCCACTTGGCTATGGCATAGTTGACTGCCGCCACGAACTTGTCCTTCGGCAGTGGAGCCGGGCAATCCATAAAAACAAGTTTCTTTGGTTGGTCCTGCTATCCCAATGTCAGCACCAAGGGGTAAGGAATTCAAGTAAAAAGGAGGCACAGGGAAAAAGAACTTACAAAGTCGATGAATCCTAGTTCTGACCGCATTGGGGGATGCCCTGGCACTGGATACACAAAATCAAGGATGATGTCAGCGTTGTCCTACGAAGGCTCCATCGCCTCCTTTATGCACTGTGCCACTTCAGAGGGGGGAAGCGCTTTGTCAACAAACATCGTCCCTTTGAGCAATGCACCAGGCACCATCTGGTGCAGAGGAAGCATGCGTGCCATCAGCGGCGCCACCCTCCTCATGTGGTAGGTGCCGATAATCCCAGACCCCTTCACGCCCCTCTCCTTCAGAATTTGGAGAGCATCGAGTTGGTCCTTGATCTTCTTCTTATCTTTGTCCGGGACACCCCACTTCCATGACTCCGGGACCTCCTCAATGATGCGCCCAAAGAATGCTGGCAAGGGGGCGGCAATGTCATCCTTGATGTAAAACCAATGTGAATGCCACCCCTTGTTGGAGGTCGATAGACGCATCGACGGGTATTCGTTCACCCGGTTGGTACGAAGATGAAAGATGGCACATCCCACCGACACACTCAGCTCTTGCTTCCCATCCTGCTTCTTCAGAAGGTTGATGGTGAAGATATACCGCCACAGGTTGAAGTGGGGATCAATCCCTAAGAACCCCTCGCACAGGGCGATGAACGCCGCAATGTGCTGGACCCCATTGGGAGTAAGGTGCTGCAACTCCACCTTGTAGTAATCCTGCAGCCCCCGAAGAAACTTGTGGGTGGGGATGGCGAATCCCCGCTCGTGAAAGTGAGCGAAGGACACCACATAGCCCTCGGGCAGTGACGGCTCATCCTCATCACCGGGCAGCCGCCACTCCTCGGTGGCGGTCAGCGGGCAAAGGAGGCCATGGTGAACGAGGCCCTCCTGGCACTAAGGGGTGATGTCGGATCTACACTATGGATCCATTGAATGATTGGAAGGGGGGTGAATGTGAGCTTGACGATGCCTGCAGTGCGAACATGAGCTTGACGATGGCTGCGATGCGGGTGCGAGAGGCTCAGGCGATTGGTGGCAGAGGTTGCAGATATAAAGGTGAGGAGGTAAAGTACGAAACCCTAGGGGTGAACCCCTTGGTTTTATAGAGGCGACGGGTGCGAGAAGAGCAACTGCCCGCCTAGGTCTCCGAGCCTGCCATGATATGCCACCACATCACATCACGGGATATGCGCCCGCGATCCCTATCCTTTCCCACCAAAATCATGCCAAACGTTTTGCCTTCCTGAGCAAACCAGGACTCTTTTCCCCCAGAGGGGATACGGGTCAAAAAGCTTTTCTCCGGCCTACCTGGGCCCAAGTGTTCAAGGGCTGGCCCAATAGTCTCGATGGCCATCCTAACGAGGGATGGGCCCACGAGCGGCCAGAACTCAGGCACACAAGCCTCAAGGGAGCCTCAATCCGTAATCGAGTCCCAACTGGGCTAACCCTAGACGAATCCCCATGAATGGGATACCAGGGTTTCCTTTAAATTCTCCAGTTGACAAAAACCAAATCTCGCAGCCATACCCGTGAAGGGTCCAAAAATACCCCCCACGGCGATTCTGCCTGAATCACCTAGGGGCTAGACCTGATGGGTGCGCTCGTGCGCACCCTCTAGCGAATCAAAATACCCCCTAGGTGATTCTGCCCGAATCATCTAGGGGCTACACCCATCGAGTGCGCTCGCGCACACCCTTTGGCAAGTCAAATCACCCCCTAGGCAATTCTGCCTAAATCACCCGGGGGCTCAGGGGCTACACCCAACGGGTGCGCTCGTGCGCACCCTCTGACGAATCGAAATACCCCCGGGCGATTCTGCCCGAATCACCCGGGCTCAGGGGCTACACCCGTCAGGTGCGCTCGTGCGCATCATCTGGCAAATCAAATCACCCCCCGAGCGATTCTATCCGAATCACTCGAGGGCTCAGGGGCTACTATCGGGGACCTAATATAGGGATATTCAATGAGGTAGAACTAATAACCATCAAACGTTGATGCTCCCAAACAGACAAGAACATAGCTACACTTCTTGCCCAGAGGACTTAAGATTGGCTCCGCCTTGCCCGACGGCTGAGGGCAGGCTCTGCCTCGCCCGACGTCTAAGGGCTGGCTCTGCTTCGCCCAATGGCCGAGGGCAGGCTCCTTCTCGCCCAACGTCTGAGGGCTGGCTCCGCCTCGCCCGACGGTTGCACCCTGCTCCTTCATAATGATGAGCACAGGGTATGATAGGACATTCGAGTCAACCATAGTACCGAGAACCATGCCCTATAGCCTGCAGGAAGGTACCGTCAGGATACGATGGCACGGGCGCTTTAAGCCCTTTATGACCTGACAGAGCCCGAATAGTGTTATAGGGGCCGACTTTTGTCCTACAGTGTTGTAGGCGCCGCCATCAGCCCTCGGGCGTGGATACTAACATAGGCATACGACAACCACTATAGTCCAAGAGAGAACTCATGTCATCAACAGTAACAGGCATATAGTCACTTCCCCGTCTACTCCCCGTAGACTCATGGCTTGGCACCAGGACACACCGCACCATCTGCCAGGGGAGGATGGGATGTGACCACTTGCCGAAACGAAGCCAGAGCCTAGCCCTATCAGGATCAGCGAAGCATGCTACCCCAGGCATGGTCTGCCATGATAGTAGGGCAGGCTCAAGGGAAAAGTAAGACCCGACACCTTTAAAGGACCTTCTCTACCTTTGGTTTTTTCTTCTTTCTTCCATCTGTAACCCCTGCTCCCCCTTGGTCTATAAAAGGGAGGGCAGGATACCCCACTAGGGGGACAAAAAAATTCCACACACAACACATAGCCAAGCAGCAGCCGAGCTCTTGACATCCTTTTGACCTTTCCATCAGAGACTTGGGACCTATCCCTCTCTCGACCATTTGTACCCCTACTACGAACCTTTTTTGGTACTAATAACATGAGCAGTAGCAAACTGGACGTAGGGACATTCTGCCCGAACTAGTATAAACCTTGTGTCCTTTAGTACACCATCCGAGCCTAACGTGCAACAAATATAAATTTAATTGTTGGTATTTGTTTGAAACACCGACAAAAGGACTCTAGTGGAAAGATGAAAGTCATGTTCTTAGGTCCTCCCAACAAGAGTAGGCCTAAGGAAATATGGGTTGCAAAGTCACTAGTTGAGAAAGTCAAGGGCCCCCATCAAGTTTGGGTCCCTAAACAACAAGCTTGATCTCTTGTGTGTAGGTGAACTACAAGACAGGTGGAAGTCATTGGGTAATTGATAGTGGTTGTACTCAACATATGACCGATGATCCTCGTATGTTCACCTCACTAGATAAAGAAGTAGATGGTCAAGAAAGGATTACATTTGGTGATAATTCAAAGGGCAAAGTTCAAGGATTGGGCAAAGTTGCAATATCAAATGATCATTCAATATCAAATGTGCTATATGTTGCTTCATTGAGTTTCAACTTGCTATCCGTTGGTCAATTATGTGATCTTGGCTTTCAATGTTTGTTTACCGAGAAGGAAGTGGTTTGTATCAAGGAAAGATGATAATCAAGTTATATTCAAGGGTTTTAGATACAATAACCTATATCTAGTGGATTTCACCTTCGGAGATACAAACTTGAAGACATGCTTATTCACCAAAACTTCACTTGGGTGGCTATGGCATAGAAGACGAGCACATGTTGGGATGAGCTCACTCAAGAAGCTAATGAAGAATGAATTGGTGAGAGGTTTGAAGGATGTGAAATTTGAGAAAGACGAGCTTTGTAGTGCATGTTAAGCCGGCAAGCAAGTTGCAAACACTCATCCAACCAAAGCTTACATGTCAACAACAAGAGTTCTAGAGCTTCACCACATGGATCTATTTGGACCTACAACTTACAAGAGTTTGGGAGGCAATCTCTATTGTCTTGTGATAGTTGATGACTACTCTAGATAAACTTGGGTGTTCTTCCTTCATGACAAGACCGAAGTGGCCGCATGTTTTAAGAAGTTTGTTAAGAGATCACAAAATGAATTTGAAGTGAAGCTCAAGAAGATAAGAAGTGACAATGGAAAAGAATTTGACAACACAAACATTGAAGCATACTATGATGAAGTAGGGATCAAGCATGAGGTCTCCGCAACATATACTCCTCAATAAAATGGTGTAGTAGAGAGGAAGAACCAGACACTTATCACCCTTGCAAGAACAATGCTTGATGAGTACAATACACCCGAAGCTATATGGGCAGAAACTATCAACACCGCATGTTATGCATCCAACTACCTATTTCTTCAAAAGTTTCTTGGCAAGACCCCTTATGAGTTGCTCAATGGGAAGAAGTCGTACGTCTCATTCTTTCGGGTGTTTGGTTACAAATGCTACATCTACAAGAAGCGGAAACACCTAGGGAAGTTCCAAAGACGTTATGATATTGGTTTTCTTATTGGTTACTCATCAAAGTCCAAAGCATATCGAGTATTTAATCATGCCACCGGCTTGGTTGAAGAAACATATGATGTGGAATTTGATGAATCTAACGGCTCCCAAGGAGCACATGAGAATCTTAATGATGTAGGTGATGAACCATTGTGGGAGGCCATGAAGAACATTCTAGTTGGAGACATCAAACCCAAAGATGATGAAGATGACGTACAAGTGATTGATCCACCTTCTTCATCAAATGTGCCACAAGATGATGATAAAAATGGGAGAATAGAAAATGAAGATACTCATGTCTCCCATGATCAAATAGTGGCACGAGCTAAAGATGTTGATGCTCCACAACCTCCCCCTCAAGTGGCTGATAGATGAAATTCACCCCTACTACAAGCATATCCATAAGATCTCATCATACAGAGTCCTTCAAAGGGTAAGAAGCTCTTTAAGATCCAAATTGGATAAATATCATGCATAAAGAGTTGAACAACTTCACCCACAATGAAGTTTGGACACTTGAAGTGCGACCACAAGGTGCAAGAGTCATCAGAACAAAGTGGGTGTTCTGCAACAAGCACGATGATCAAGGCATTATTGTGAGGAACAAGGCAAGACTAGTTGCAAAGGGGTTCTCTCAAGTTGAAGGGTTGGATTTTGGAGAGACCTTTGCACCGGTTGCAATACTTAAAGCCATTCGTATCCTCCTTGCATATGCATCGCATCATGAAATGAAATTATATCAAATGGATGTTAAAAGTGCATTTTTAAATGGTTTCCTAAATGAACTAGTCTATGTTGATCAACCTCCCGAGTTTGAAGACCCTAGATATCCTAATCATGTTTATAGGTTGTCCAAGGCGCTATATGGGCTCAAGCAAGCCCCAAGAGTTTGGTATGAACGCCTTCGGGATTTCCTCATTGAGAAGGGCTTCACCATTGGAAAGGTCAACACCACACTATTTACCAAGAAGCTTGATGGAGAGATCTTCATTTGTCAAGTATATGTTGATGATATCATATTTGGCTCATCAAATGAAGATTATTGCAAAGAATTTGGTGAATTGATGCCGAAGGAGTTTGAGATGTCGATGATTGGAGAGCTTACATTCTTTCTTGGTTTCTAAGTCAAGCAAATGAGAGAAGGGATTTTCATCTCTCAAGAAAAGTATACCAAGGACCTTCTCAAGAGGTTGAAAATGGATGAATGTAAGCCAATCAAGACACCTATGCCATCAAATGGATATCTCGACCTAGATGAGGGAGGTAAAACGGTTGATCAAACTCTCTACCGCTCTATGATTGGTAGCTTGTTATATTTGACCGCATCTAGGCCCAACATCATGTTTAGTGTGTGTAAGTGTGCTAGATTTCAAGCTACTCCTAAGGAAGCTCATTTGGTTGCTGTTAAAAGAACCCTGAGGTACCTTAAGCACACACCAAGCATTGGTCTTTGGTATCCCAAAGGAGCTAGATTCTAACTAGTTGGCTATTCTGATTTGGATTATGCCGGTTGGAAAATTGATAGAAAAAGCACATTTGGAGGGTGCCATTTGCTTGGTAGATCACTAGTCTCTTGGACCTCCAAGAAGCAAGATAGTGTGGCATTGTCCACCACCGAGGCGGAATACATTGCCCTAGGTGCTTGTTGTGCACAAATTCTTTACATGAAGCAAACTTTACTAGACTATGATGTAGTTCTAGAAAAGGTACCTCTCTTGTGTGACAATAAGAGCACGGTAAAGCTTGCTAATAATCCAGTTCAACACTCTCGCACTAAGCACATAGATATCCGCCATCATTTTCTTAGAGATTATGTTGCTAAAAATGACATATCACTAGAAGGTCTAAGGACTAAGGATCAATTGGCGGATATCTTCACTAAACCGCTAGATGAGACTACATTTTGTCTGTTGAGAAATGAGCTCAATGTGCTTGATTTTAGTAACTTCACTAAAAAATGAGCTTGTGTTGTCTCTTGTATTGTATTATATTATAAAACATGTTTAATTTTTAGTAAGGCACTTAGGGCTTGTCTAACATGGTTAAGATAACCGCCAAAAAGCGTGAGAAGAAGCTTAACCTTGGATCAAACTTGACAAGCAACTAGACTTACTTTCAAGTATTGCATGGCATGTGCATGTGTGTTGTTTTGTCATTTCTTTTTGGTTATCTTTTGAGCACCCGCTGTGTTTATCCACAAATAGGGAGAGCATTTGAAGCTCCTATTGGTCATAAAACCCTATTGTGTGACCACATGTTGCTCCTCTTTCCTTTTATTACATATTTTCTTAAAAAGAATCATAGCCTAAGGCAAAATACTTTTAAAAAATTGGGGGTTTGAGAGAGATCTCTCACATCAGTCCCAATTGGTGTTTATTTGTGTCTTATTGAAGTTGGGACTTGATTGGGAATAGGCAGCGCGAAGGAACTTTGAAGATTTGCTAAAAATGGTGATCGAATGCTGCACCGGACTCTGCTTCCATCGTTCGGTCAGTTCACAGGAGGTAAACAGATGCAGCACAGGAGTGACCGGACGCTGAACAGTGTTCCTCCAGCATTCGGTGTGAAGGTGGCCCTACGTCTGGTCCAACATAGAATATGATGTTAGGATCGACTGGACTCTATTCTGCATCCGGTCAAGGGTAATCGGACGCGTCTGGTCATGACAACAGGGGTTTTGGACCCCTCTGCTGTCGACCGGACTCTGGGTGGCAGTGTTCGGTCGTTGCCACCTGTGCGTCCGGTCAGTTAAATCCGAGTGGATCTAAATTCCTTTTCTTTCCTTGTCTGTCATGAGGGGCCGCCATATATATCCTTCTCCGTACACTACATCGCTAGTGCAACCCTAATCACACCGCCACGCTACTCTGCTCCACTGTCGTGCCACCGCACCACTATCCGCGCCTGCCCACGCATGCGCCACCACCGCGCCGCGTCCGCCGCCGCCACACTGCTCTGCACCACCACGTTGTGCCCATGTCCGCGCCTGCAACGCGCCACTACGCCTGCCTTGTCACGTCGCTGCACCCGCGCCTACCTCACCGCGCCCACGCCCATGCCTTCCTCGTTGTTCCCATGCCCGCGCCTACATTGCGCTACCGCACCACCGTCTACTCTATGCCATGATGATTTCTGTTTAGGCGCTAGAACCCTAGCCCTAGGCATAACCGCCGATCCTGAGTGGTGCCCTGTGATCCTCTCCTTTGCTTCTCGGTCGTTGAATCATCAGATTTCATCAAGTAGCAAGCTATCAATCTCAATTTCCTATCTACCGCTGCTTCTTAGGGTTTCTCACATCTAGATGAATATAGTGATTATTTATATTTCCTATCTATTCCATTGTGCAGCGAGTCAGTGCTCTTATGGTTGATTTGATTATGGCAGTTTCACTCGGGGCCAAGCCCATGAGTATGGATTGAGGCCAAGCCTCATGAGTCTTAGTTGGCAGTTGTTTCTTGTTAGTGGCAGTGTTTCTCGTTAGCTTCTGAGATGGCACGTTGCAAGAATGCCAGAGGTGGTCCCAGTGATGAGGATCCAAGGCCTCCATCTCGCCTAGCTGCTCAGCAAAAAGGAAAGGCAAAAACGATTACAAAGAAGAAGCGCAAGATAGAGGTTGTTGAGGCAGAGAGGGCAGCAGCAGTGGTAGCCACCATAGAGCATGCAGAGAGAGGTGGAGCTGGCAGTGGCGTTCGCATAGGCGACCAGTTATCATCCACTCAGAGGGCTGCCGTTGAGAGGATTGAGGCCAGTCTTGGTAGTCCACCTGGGACTGTCATGCTTGGAGGACGACTTGTCTCTTTAGAGGAGAGTTAGACTCAAGAGAAGACTGAGTAGCAGACACAGTCGGTAGAGCAGATAGAGGATGCTCAGCAGGGAGAGCAAGTTGAGGAGGTAGAGCAGACAGCACAGCCACAGCTTTGATGCTCCAGGCATACACGCACTCAGGTGTCATTGAGGCCTAAGACATAGAGGCGGGGTTCTCGTCAACCTTCCAGACCATAGGGTCTGCCTCCGGTGGTTCACCTTGACCTAAGGGCAGCCACAACCAGATAGGTGTAGCAGCTATGGTTTGTTCAGTTTGAGGATTGGTTTCTGTCGAGGCGGGATGAGCATGCCTCAGAGCACTTCTACACCGTATTGTAGGAGGATTTCTATAATGCATATCGCAATAGTGGTGTTGCTTTCAGATTTTAGTGGGTCTGCTCCATAGAGTCTTTAGTTGCAGCTACAGGCGAGCAGATCCGTCCTCATCTCTCTTATCTACCAGGGTTGACAGATCTTCTTGGATGGATAGGTCGCTATGTTCTATCATGGGTTCATGAGTTCTACTATTCACTGTGGATTGACCCGAGACACAGGTTTATTCACTTTGCTTTCAGAGGTTGTGACTACAGGCTCTAGAGCTCGAGAGTTAGAGAGATACTGAGGATTCTAGAGTCACCTATTCACCTTCACGAGGTATGCTATGGACAAACAGAGCCTCCGAGATGCCCTCACGGTGGACTTGTGCCACCTACAGATCTTATCAGACCGTGCTTCATAGAGCCATTTGCCGAGGGGTCGAGCAGGACACCACATGACCTTACACCTACAACTCATCTCCTTGATGCTGTTATGAGGAGGACTCTGCTTTCAAGGATGGGCTACCACGAGGGCCTGACATGTATTCAGCTATGGCTAGTGTATCACCTGGTGTCTCAGACTATCTTTGATATTCGGGATGTGATACTTTCAGAGATGGAGGATACACTAGCAGAGGGCTTCAGAGGTCACCGTCAGCTACCTTATGCTCATTGGATCACTTTCCTAATCTAAAAGGTAGTTACACAAAAGTCTCCTGAGATAATGACAGAGTACACAGGTGCTACGACTGAGTTTCTGCCATATGACATGACCTAGATGCTATGTCACAGTCATGCGAGGACACCTCTCTAGCCGAGCCATCTCCCAGAGATACTAGAGATAGTAGCTCAGCAAGATGAGATCATCAAAGGCATTACAGCTATATTGGAGGAGGAGCTTGATGCATAGTAGGAGGATGTGGTCGAGAGCAACCCGAGTGATAGCTCTGATGATGACTATTAGTTGATTCCATAGATGGCTCCTCGACTACACAACAGAGAGGCCAGTGGCTCCAGCTCCGCTCCAGCACAGCCACCGTAGACTGACCTAGCACTTCTAGCTGTACTTGAGCGAAAGAGACAGGACCAGGCATGCCAGGCATAGGAGACCGCAGCCGCACTTGCTCAGGTTTAGGCTTGACAGGATGAGTTTTAGAGGTAGCAACAGCTTATGATTCAGCAGCAGTTACTTGGCTTCATGCAGCATGTATTCACTGCTATTGGGGTTGCTCCTCAGCAGTCTACACCTCAGATAGGCCAGCCTGCTACCACCACTCTAGTGACTCTAGCTGTATAGCCCAGTGGGCTTCAGAGTCAGGGACAACCAGCTACTTAGTTTGCTTCACCTACAGAGCAGGTGTCCCAGTGGTTTGCTTCACTAGAGACTGCATAGGGTCCACACTTTACTCCTATTGTTACGGGCTTCACTCCGACTCAGAGTTTTTCAGTGTTAGTGATGGACACCCTAGTCTCCAGGAGTCTCGGTGATACTTTCAGTGAGCTTATAGGGCAGCCAACACCACCAGAGTTGCGAGTCCCTATTCCTACCATAGCTGCTCCAATTACCTAGACTACCGAGACGATTCTGTCGTCTGTTGCATCGTCCGAGCCACCTCAGATAGTCACTCCTACACTTGAGGCTTCAGCGATAGCGACAAAGGCAGATGTGGCTCCACTACCTATAGTGACACTTCCAGAGTCACAGGCCATGCTAGTTACTAAGTAGACCCAGATCGTTCTACCTTCACTTCTAGCTACAGAGGGTCAGACGACTTAGAGTTCAGGGTTAGAGGATAATGCAGCTCAATTTTAGATCTCTCACCGCACCTTAGTGCCTAACTCGACTGCTCCTATCTAGCCGTACGACCCTTAGGTTTTGGTCCTTGACGCCAAAGGGGGAGAGGGAGCGAGTATGTTAGATCTAGGGGGAGCATGTGAATTGGTCTCAATTAGATTCTTTTGGTCTTTTGTGTGTGATATTTCGTGCATTCACGTTTACTTTCATGCATTGCATTATATACATGTGATGATAAGACTTATATGACATGTGTGCTCTCTACATTGTTATATATATATGTCATGTCACTTGGATCATGCTCATTTGCTTTGCTTCCGTGTTTTACTCTGATTCAAATGAGCTTTACTTCATGTACTCATGCTTAATTCATATCTTTTGAGTACACCATGTTGGCTTGGATCATATAAGCATGTCTAACCCCTTGTTCTTATTGTCAAAAGCTTATATGAACCAAGCATGTTGAAAACCTCACTCATCACTTTTACATACTCGAGGTTGTGTTGTCATCAATCACCAAAAAGGGGGAGATTGAAAGCATCTAGGCCCCTAGTTGGGTTTCGGTGATTAATGACGACATGAGATTACTATGACTAACATGTGTTTTGCAGAGACAATTTGAGTTAGGTCATGGTAATGGAAATTAATTGGGCAATCATGGTTGTCATGCCCCTATCGATGGAAAACATTTTGGTTTTCATAGGATGGACGACAAGGTTAAGAACGGCTAGTTCTAAGTGTCATTTGGAGTTGAAGGGACACTTAGAGTAGTTTAGGACTTTCTTTTTTCCTTTGGTCATACTATTAAGGGGGTATGGACTAATAGCTTGACCTAGGTGAGTCTAATGGGTTAGGTGTGGTACCCACTTGTCAAACCTAGCACTAGGCACCTCAGGAATAGCCCTAAGATCAATTGGAGTCATCTTCATTCACATAGGATTTCGAATTGGAAGTGAATGGAGGGTCAAATGACTGACTGAACGCTGGTCTGGTTGTGATCAGACGCTAGAGGGTGAGTCCGGTTAGTTCATTTGATCAACTACAGTCGTCTGGTACTGACCGGACGCTGAGTGGAGGAGCACCGGACGCTAGGGTGCCTGTGTCCGGTCAACTCCAGAGAGGTTCTAGAACATCTTTTTCTTGACCGGACGCGTCCAGTTGATGCTGACCGGACGTTGGTCAGAGTCCGATCAGAGCTTAATGGCTCTCTCTGACACTGAGGCAGGTATAACTGATCGGAGCATCCGGTCACCCTGACCGGAGCGTCCGGTCATCCTGCAGAGTGCTGACTCAGCCTCCAAACATTATGTTTTGAATGAGGGGTATAAATACTTACTCCACTCGTCCATAGGAGGTCTCTTGCCTATTTGTTCAGCTGAGAAACACTTTTGGAGTGCAAGGGAGAGCACGAGCCTAGTGAGGTGATTGAGATTTGAGAATCCAAAATTAAGGACCTCATTAGTAAATAGAGAGTAGCAAGTGTGCATCCACCTTTCTCATTAGGCTTGTCTTGGTCAAGTGTGAGTTTGTGCTTGTTACTCTTGGTGATCGCCATCATCTAGACAGCTTGGTAGTGATTGAGAGCTTGGTGATCATTCGGCGGAGCTGGTGGATGACCCAAGTCATATTGTGAGTGGTTGTGGGCGATTCACCGTAATGGAGTGTCAAAGAATCAGCCCGTAGAGAGCACTTGATCCTTGCGCGGATTAAGAGGGAGCTACACCCTTGTGCGGGTGCTCCAACGAGGACTAGTGGGGAGTGGCGACTCTCCGATACCTCGGGAAAACATCGTCGTGTTCCTTTCCCTCTCTTTACTTTGAGCATTTATATTAGAGCAATTTATTTCATGTCTTTACATTCCTAGAATTGCCATGCTAGAGTAGGATTGGAACCTAGGGTGCAAAACTTTTGTGCGGTAAAACAATAGAAATACATTCTAGACACAAGGGGTGAAGTGGGCTAATTGTATAACTTAATTATTGCATAAAATTTAGAATTAGCCCAATTCACCCTCCTCTTGAGCATCTTGATCCTTTCACCGCTCTCCGCCTCCGCACGTGCCTTGAACATCTTGACCGCTTCCGCCGCCTCGGTCTTGTTGGTCAGAAGCTACAGCCACATGTACCGGCTACAGTCATCCACTAGCAAGATGAAGTACTTGCGCCCGTCAGACATCGCCGGCGTGATCGGCTCACAGTTGTCACCATGGACCAGCTCGAGGGTCTTTGCCACGCGGTACTTCACCGTCTTCGGGAACGGCAGCCTTCTTTGCTTCTCGGCCAGGCAACTGTCACACAGCTCGCCTACGTGCTCGATGTGAGGCAGCCCAATCACCATCTTCTTCAGCCGACCAAAAGCGTCGAAGCTGAGATGTTCATACCGGGCATGCCACGGCATGGCTCTTCCGTGCACCTTGCAACCAAGCAGATGGGCTGCTCCACCTTAAGGTCGAGCAGGTACAGCCAATTCCAGGACCTTTTCACCTTGGCAAGAAGCCGCTGCTCCCGGTCCCTGATCCTGAGGATGCCGTCCTTGATCAGTACCTCGCTGCCGCGCTCATCTAGCTGGCCAATGTTGATGATGCTTGAACACAGCTGCGGGATGTAATATACATCCGTTAGTGCATGGTGCTCGCCGTTCTAGCACCTGAAGATGATGGTGTCGCGCCCTTGGATCGTCACCCTTGAGCCATCGCCGAACTTCACCGTGCCGATCACGTTGTCGTCGAGCTCGGAGAAGGCTGCCTTGGAGCCCGTCATGTGGTTGCTGGCGTCGGAGTCTAGGTACCACCGCTGCTCCTGCTCGTCGCCCACACATCCGAGGTGGACTTGGGCGAGCGGTTCGTTGAGTTGACAACCTTCAGAGCCTTCCCAGGCCCTTCCACCGCCATCCCCTCTCCCTTCTCCTTGGCCTCAACGTCGTATAGTGCACAGAATGTCGCCATCAGGAGAGTGGCCTCATCATCATCATTAGCCTACGCCAGATGAGCCTCTGCTTTCTTCTCATGCTTGCGATTTGGACACTCCTTTGCCCAATAGCCCGTCTTTCCGCAGCGTCGGTAGGCGTTGGGGTCGACCTTCTACTTCTTCTTCTCCGAAGAAGCCTTGTCGCGCCGCTTGCCATCGTCACCACGGCTGGAGGAGGCTTCCTTGGACTTCTTCTCCTTTATCTGGGCAGCTCACTCCTCTTCTGTTAGCAGCAGCTTGCCACTGTCCATTGTTGTTGTTGTCTGCTCCATACGCTCGTCCACCGCCCGCAGACGACCTGTCACATCCTCAATGGTGAGGGTGGACAAGTCCTCTATGAACAGAGCAATCTGGATATACTTCGCCGACACGGAGTGCAGGTACTTGGAGAACGCCTCTTCTTCGTCGATGGTGACGCCGTGGCTCCTCAGCATGCTGATGAGCGTATGCAGGCGAAGGGAGAAGTCCTCCACCGATTCACCATCCTAGACCTTGAGGTTAGCGTACTTCTACTTCAGCAGCTAGGCCATCGCCTTCTTTGTACGGTCGGAACCAACACGCATCGCCGCAATGGCCTCCCACACCTCCTTAGCAGAGCTATTCGTCCCCAATGGCTTCCTGTACTCCGCTGGCACAACAGCGAGAATGGCTTCCAACGCTGACATGTTATCTTCTTCGTTGTCGATGCCCTTGTCAATGGCGTTCCAGAGCCATCGGGCTCTGAACTTGACCTTCATGGTCACCGCCCATTTGCCATAGTTGGTGCGAGTCAGCGTCGGTCAACTGATGCAGCTGACCTTTCGCACCGTGCGCATAATGACCTCCTGTCGTGGCTGGGCAGCCACACCAGCGCCGCTTCTGTCGCCCATCTCCAAACCGTCCGTCATCGTCAGCGGTTAGTATGACGACGACGCTTGTACGGCTCTGATACCACTTGTTGATCTCTAGCTATCCTGCACAGGTAAGCAACTAGCTTATCAGCACACACACTCACTCACTATGGCTAGAGGTAGAAGAAGAGATTAAAAACAACGCACAAACACTCAGCACAAGCATCAGCATTGGCCGATGCCCCGACCTTTGGTTTGTGGTAACTGAACTAAGCATTTCATTACCCTCTGAATAGAATATATACAACTCTAACTGTATCTCTACCAGATACATAGTTGTTGGCCAACTACCTACTCATGAGTACAAGAGTACACCAACTACCTACTCCTAAGGTATATGGTACACCAACTACCTACTCCTAAGGTACAGAGTATACCAACTACTCCTAGCAGTACAAAGCTTACATCAGCCCACTATCAATACTGCTACAGCTACCGGCTAATGTACTAGAGGTGGCCTATTGCAATACTGCTACAGCTACCGAAACTGATCGGCAGAGCCGATCAGTGATCGACCAAACCGACCAGTGTATGAAGAGCAGCAAATTATGTCTAACACCGCCGGAACCGTCCGCGGAACCGCAGGAAATTCTTCTCGCTAGAAACGAACGTGTCGTGCCACTACCGCCGCGGGGTCGCGAACGGCATGAGAGCTGCCATGCCACTTTGTCCCGGCCGGGCACGTCATCGCGACGGATCGGGAACTGACGCTTCCCCGACCGTTCAGACAAGTCGCCTTTCACGCCATCGATTCAGCCGAGCCGAGCGCGGTGGTCGTTTTCCATGGAATCCAATTTGCCGAGACCGCAGGGGTGGACCGTGACGCGCCAACTTTCTTCCACTGCCGTCCGTCTAGTCGGCGTGTTTCAGTTTCAGACGATGGCGAGTGATGATCGGAGAGCTGGTGGCGTCGGTTACCCCAGCGTTACCGCCGATCAGCTGGCGACGTTGCGGTGCGGGATTCTGCTTCTTCTGCAGGGACCATAACGGTTAAGGCTGTACATACTGCTAGTTTTATTTTTTTCCAGCGTCACTGCTACTTCGTTGATTAATTGGTGAAGAGGGCCTGAAGAACATTTTTTCCATTAGGTTTTTCCCTTAATGTCACGTTCTTCTTGTACACCCATTTTTCTTTAAAAAAATAAAAGCATGTCGTTGCTGAAGAAAACATTCAGAACTAAAAAAATAAAGATATCGATGGGAGGACAGATCTCTATCTCTATATATCAAAGCAGGAACCTTTAGCCAGCTCTCAGCCCATCCACGTCACCCCAATTACTTCAGCCGTTGGATTCTTCGATCAACGCTCATGGTTCCTCCCACCAGGCTTCTACAGTGCCCGCCTAGAAATATCTGCTCCCACCGCGTTCGCTGCCTCTCGAAGCCTCCCATCGTACCATCTCCCTCGACCTCTCCGCGACGCTCGGCGCCCCCTCTTCCACCCCTTCCTCTCTCTCTCTCTCTCCCGACGCGGTGACGCCCTCCTCCTCCTCCCCTCGCGTCGCCGCAGGCCGACCGGGTCAACGCTGCCGGTTCACCACGCGAGCCCCTGCCAGAACTGCAGCGCGATGCCGCGGCGGTGGCCGGCCCTCCGCGCGGCAGCGGCCACACTCCTCCTCCTCCTCCTCCTCCAACACCACCACCACCACGCCGCTTCCTCCTCGCAACGCAAGGCAGCGACTCGCACGGCCTAGGGTTTGGCCCCTCCGTCGCCGGTCGTCCCCACGGCTGCGCGGCCAGCCAGCCAGCTCAGGCCCTGACGCGACCACCGGCTCTAGCGGCGGAGGGACCTCCGTGCTGCCCGTCGATGACGACGGGGAGGTCACGTCACCAACCTCGACAGTGGATCTAAAGCGGCCGCTCACGGGGCCCCTCTCGGCAACGGATCTGAGGCTGGAGCACGGCGTGGGGCTCGCGCCAGCAACGGAGGTGCTGGATCTGCGGCGAGCAGGCAGATCCAGCGCGAGGCCTCCCCATCGCCACTAGATCCAGCTGCGTGGGCTCCACCGATGACCAGTGCGCCGGCTAGACGGTGGCACACATCCGTGAGCTGGCCCCCGCTGCCCCCCGCACGTGGACGCCGCCGCGGCTGCCACCCTGACGCGGCTTTGTCCCGCAGGTGCCTCCTCGCGCTGCCGGACCGACGCCACACCCGGCCTGCTGCACAGCGCCGCGTGTGGGCCGCCACGGTGGCCACCCCGACGGTGGTGGATGTCCTCGGCCACGGAGCGGCACGACAGGCCCATGCCGGTAGCTGCCGCCGCTGCTGCCCCCGCACTGCCCCTTCCTGCCGCTCCACGTGTGCTCGACCAAACCCTAGCTACCTGCGCCGCCGCTGCTTCCCCTGCGCTGCCCCTTCCCACCGCTCCGCATGTGCTCGACCAAACCCTACCTGCCTGTGCTCGCCGTCCGTGCCCCTGACCGGGGGTGGGTCCCCACCATGGCGTTGCCGGCGCAGGGCAGAAGCATGGCCTAGAAATCGCTCGTCCTCATCTTCCCCCCTCTCCCTTTCTCCCACTGAGGCTGCGTATGGTGGCCGCACCCGGTGCAGGTGGGCCTCGATAGTGCCGCGTTTGGTACAGACCAGTCTCAGGTGCTCCCGTTTTATCTTATTTTGTAATTTTGCTTTTGTCTCTCTAATTTGTCCCTACGTTGACTATGAATCGTGTTCTATTGGTTGACCTATAATGCTAGCAGCTCCAATGTTTGCCTTCTCTGTGTTCATCTATGGGAGGACAGCACCAATTGCCAGTTGCCACCTCACTATCACTGCTACAAAGGTTATGTAATCTCTCTCAGCTTAGCTCCATATGAGTGCCTGGGCATTTTGAATGTTGGTCGATTTGCATCAGAGGCCACAACACAGTGTACTTCTCATCACTACTTCTTGTCATCTTACCTCACCACGTTTCCAGAGTGGTGGTCACTTAGTTCCCTTGTCAACAGAGCACAAATTGATATGTACATTTCGATTGCCACAGCGATGTTCAACTCCAGTAATATTCAGCATAGGTAGACTACTTTGAAGTTTTGGCACCTGCCATTTTTTTCTTCTTGAGCCTGTGACAAAAAAAAATATGTACCCATTGCTCAAGCATATGATCTGATGTTCATTCTCTTGTGAGGTACTGGGCATGCCCTGTTATTTATATTATGCAATTTGTGACAGTAACCCGGTTATCACCATGCCTTGAAGCTTCGAGTTGAAGAACAAATGATGATTGGTATGTTTCTGAAGCCTCTAAAAATCATGTCTTTATTGGGAAAAAACCCTGACCTTTTTCGTTGTGCCAGCAGAAACTTTACAGCCCTTTAAAACAACATGTTAGTTTGCAAAGAGAAATGTCACTAGGAATTACTATTATTTAGCTCACCCTTTCCTCTGAATTATATAGGCGTTGCACTTGTATTTCCATGACATGTTTCTGCCATACTCATAATTGAACCAACTGAAAGTGAGACCAAGGTAAACATTTGCAACTTTTCTCTCAACGATCGACATGGTCACTGTGATTTCCTTGCCGTTCTGTAGGGTGTGGGCTGGTTAAACCTTCTCTCCTTTCATATTGATTTCTTACCTATACCTGCTTACTAGGCTTTATATGTTTTTTTAACGAATACGAAACTATCGTTGGTACATATATATAACAATGATGATTCTACTCTTTAGGGTCACCTTTCTCCCTAACCCCCCTCTCCTTCGATTTATGTATAAAAGCAATACTACTTCTTCTTCTCATGCTTACTATGATATGTCGCTAACCTTTTCAAAACATAAAATGGAGATCAATCAGGTCATTGCAAGCTACCTGCTGCTCTGTACCGACGTAAGAAAAAAAAGGTAGCCTTAGGATTATTTGGGTATATGATTTGTCTATGTACCAACATGAAAACATACATATACTATACTTAGGTTCTGCAACCATGATGAGGAAAATAGTAGGCAAAGTACTTAATCTTCAATCTTTGATTATAGTTCTAATGTTTCCCAATATGCATATGAACATGACCTTTGTAGTGAAAGAAAATAGGTGCAAATAAAAAAGGAATGGGAGAGGGGGTGGAGTAATCATTATTTGAGTGATCAAAGTATTTATATTTATCTTAGCCATACATACAACCTAAGAGTTGTCCTGCCAAACTGATATATTGCCCAATATGAAAATACCATTTATTAATGCTTATTTCTCAAACCAAATTATTCAGAGTATATTTATTATGGGTTATTTCTATGGGAGTTGTATGAGGTTTTGGGATTGCATTACCTTCTGTGTGGCTAATAGATTAGGAAGCAACAAAATACAATGCTCCCTAACTTATAAGAATTTATTCATGCTATGCTGATTAGCACATGACGTCCTTCAGTCTATTATTATTCCTGGCAGGTTGATATGATGATGATGTCAGGAACTGATCCACGTGCCCTATGAAGACAACGGTGTCGTCTGCTGTCAGATTGGTAAACTCCGACCTACGTACATATTTTTAGTTGGTTTGTTTCTAAATACTGACAAGGAAGTGACAAAGCTTTCAGCTTTCTGTGTATGAAATATCTACATTGAACTCCAAATATTGTTTCTATGCAAAGATTAAACAGTTTTTTTTCCTACGCCTTAATCAGATCATTTGCCGGCGCGCGCGCGATGGCGCGCATGATGGACTAGTTCTTCTTAAACTGAAAGGGAGAACCGGGTAAACCGTACACATTTGCAACGTGGAAAATTAGTTGGGGTCCACTTTTCTACAATACACAAAAGAGATTTGCCTCGAATTTTATTGGGAACATGAGGTTTCTTAGGAATCTTGCAATGCACTTGACTTCTTGAGAATTCCATGTCTTTCGTTAATCACCCTGTTCGTTGATGCTAAAATTTGGCTTATGCTTATGCTGATGCTGAAATGTTACGAGAGAAAAATACTATTCCATAGCTAAAAAGTAGTTCTGAATAAGCTCAAGCGAACAGAGCGAGTAAACTAGCAGGACATGGGATTTTTTTTTCAATAGCATTTTTCTTTTCGTTGCGTTCTTTTCGATGGATCAGTTTTTTTTTTTTGTAATTTATTATTAATGTGTCTTCAGCTCTTCACATATATAGGATAGAGTATTCGAACTAATTTTTTTACATCTAAATAACGGAAGTAAAGCTGAGAAGTCTCTCCCTTCATTTAGCGCGTGTTTAGTTTCAGGAAGTTGGAAACTTTCGTTTTTATTTGGCAATTAGTGTTCAATCATGGACTAATTAGGCTCAAAACGTTCGTCTCGTAATTTCCCACCAAACTGTGCAATTAGTTTTTTTTCATCTACATTTAATGCTCCATGCACGGGCCGCAAACATTCGATGTAATAGATACTGTAGCACTTTTTGAGAATTTGGGGTGGAACCAAACTAAGGCGTTAGACGTTTTCGCCCTCGAGCACACGATATTCATCTGATGCCCAACCAAACGTGTTGATTGCGCACCAAGTTTTCTTCCAATCAACCAAACATTCATCTCGCCGATGCGGCAGTTTGCACGCTCTGTTGGGTGAAAAAAGGACGAAACGTTCCTGAGAAGGGAGGGGACACAACGGACACCCCCCCCCCCCCCCCCCCCCCCCCCCACTGCCGTGGGCGCATGGCAGAAAAGCCTCGCTCTTCTTCTCGCTGCTCACCCTTTTATTGGCACGTCTACGCTCTCTTGAGAGCCTGCTGTGCTCCTCATCCGCGCCGGCAAGATGCAAATCCCAGGCACCTCTGCTAGCGGTGCAGCCAGCCAGGAGATGATGATGATGATGGTAGGCGTAGGCAGCAACATGCAGTGGCATGCAGCTACTAGTCGGTGTGGTGTGACAGGTAATTGTTGCATTGGTGTTTATTGCATCTGTAGTGCACTGTTGGCCAGGCAAAGGGAAGCAGCCATGGAAAAGGTGTCCTACCGTACTGATGAAGTATGGATGCAATAATAATCGTTGTCTGCTGAAATAAGGGATTGGCTTTTAAGGGTATTTTGTAATTAATATATGAATTTTTCTTGTTTTCTACATTTTCTTTGTAGAAATGAACTAATAACTGTGAAATTCCTGCAATGTTTATGTGAAATTCTTGTGTTTCAAAGGAGCCTTTAGTCTTGGTGCTTTATGCTACCTTCATTCTGCGAAGAGTAATATTTTGGTTTTGTCATAATTCAAAGTATCTTATATTTGATCAAGTTTATAATTAAATAATATTATCAACATTGATGACAACAAATGGACATATCATAAAAATATATTTTATAAAATAAATCTAATAATATTTATTTAACTAGTATCATAAATATTGATACTTGTTTATATAAACTTAGTTAAACTTAGAACAAAAAAAAATAGGTACCTCTTCAACAAGAGGGAGAGGTAGTATTATACTACCTCCAGTCGGCACGACATGATGTTTCTGACCTAAGGATGTTACCTGCGAGTAGTGCTTTCTGTCTGGTCGGAGCGTTATGCTTCTCGGCCCATTCGCTTCACTGTAAAAACAAGCTGAAATACTGTTTCGGCTAATTTGCTGTGAGAGAAAAATATTGTTCCGGCTAAAAAAATAAGCTGAAAAGTATGGATTATAAGACAAGCGAACAGAGCCTTCTTGTCGGGCAAGGAGTTTCCAAATTAGACCAAATTTTGGCCATACTTTTATTGTTGGCTTCCCTAACAAAGAAAAAAATTTGTGTTTGTTACGCCTCCAGAGGGAATATATGGTGCATGTATCTCAGACTCTGAGTAATAGTATCACTAAAGTATTTTGATGTCAGAACATGCTCCAAGTATTCAGCTATATGCCATGCCATCGACGATGTTGGCTTCCCTAACAAAACTATATGTTGGTAACAATTTGTAGTGGCTCTATGTATAACTAGCTGACAGACGACCTGAATTCCGTAACTCTAATCTTGTGGCGGTGATCCTGAATCCTGGTCAGTCCAGGACATCATGCATCCCCTCTTACTATATTCAGCATGTTCGCTGGTTCGATAAGCCGCTTGTGTTGGTTTGTACGGCTGATTTGTTGTGAGAGAAAAAACACTATATCATGGCTAATAAGCCCTGACTGAAACCAACAAACGAACAGGCTGATTATGAAACTAATGCAACGTATACCGGAGAAACCAACAACCAAGGCCGATCTGATGCATGTATCCTCGTGTCTGTCACGTGATCCCATAGAAGCGGTTGCTATGATGCAGTTAACGATGGTTACTCGTCTACCAATCGATCGACTTTATTATTATGCTTTACATGAGGGGGTTGCATTGTCTAGCGTTTTCTTTTGTTTTTGGATAAGTGGTCTGTCTATCGCTGAAGGAGACAAGAGACAAAGCATAGAGCAGCAGCAGGCAGCCAGGCCGGCCGGCCGGCCAGCCAGCCAGCCAGCTCGCGCCTTTCGTGCGATGGAAGATTGCGAGGCGATCGAGCTATAGCTGCGGCATTCTGGAAGCGATGAAAGCAGGGGGTGCGACGCTAGCTGCAGTTTCCAGATGTGCACGGGCTTTGCGCAGACAGGAGGCGCATTGTTTTATACCGCGACACCGACCTTTAGCAGGCACCAGAGACACAACAGCTACGTTGTCAGTTCCTGCAGTTCCGGTCACCATGATTATCATTAGTTGAAAGAAGGTTTAAACAAGCAAAGTAGCATGCCCATGCATCATGTCATCCGACGAATTCAACGTGTATAAGAGAATGAAGAAATTTGCAAGGACAAATAGTGTTATACTGTTTTGATTTTTAAAAAAGTGGAGAAAATCGTTATAACAAAAAGCGGAGAAAACGAATTCAACGTGGGAGAAAATGAAGACAGAGTGGAGCTAGCTTTTTACAGTGTCGAACAAAATATAAAGAAGTTGTTGGAGGATAAAAAGATATATAGAATAATTTTTTTTATTATAATATCTCTATAAACGAGGATTTAGAGAGTATAGGCTTAAAAAGAACAGTTGAGGTCGGCACTAAGGGCATATTTAGTTTCAAATAAGTCACCTACTTATAAGTTAAAAAGTGAAATAAGTGACTGATTTTACCAAACACCACCAACTTATAAGTCACCTGCTTATAAGAAATAAGCTAGTTCACCCCTGCTTAAAACTTATAAGCTACCCTTTTTCGCGTGGGGTCCACACCTTTCACTTAACAGGCATGAGCTTATAAGTCATCTACAACCAAACATACATGACTTATAAGTCACTGGTTTTCAGTCATCTGACTTAATAAGTCACCTGAGTTATGGAAACCGCCTAAGTCACTTGTCAACTTAAAAGAGAAACAACGGCGGGCGCACAGCCATGTCGTGCCTTGGCCGTTTGCAAAGTCCTAGGAACTCTAGAGCCCGGCACTGCAGAGCAAATCTAGACTAGACGGGGACAGGCAGGGAGGCACGGCTAGCGACTAGTGTCTGTATGCTTCCGTTGCGTGCCCGCCCACGCGGCGTATGGCATGACAGACAGTCATCGCCCGGCACCCGCCGATCTGCATCATCCATCCTGAAAATCAGCAGTCACTACTACAGAATTTAACTGTAGAGGCGGTTCTAGAGCCTCTGTAGGGGCGGCTGCGCCAGCCGCCCTTCCCAGGGTGTTCCTACAGAGGTGCCTCTGTAGGGGTGGTTTTCTGACCGCATCTGCAGTTCCTCTGTAGGGGCGGCTGGTGTTTTCAGCCGCCCCTGCAGTCCCTCTGTAAGGGCGGCTGATGTTTTCAGCCGCCCCTGCAGTGCACTCTGTAGGGGCGGCTGGTGTTTTCAGCCGCCCCCACAGTGACCTCTGTAGGGGCGGCTGGTAATATCAGCCGCCCCTTAGTAGACTTCTGTAAGGGCGGCTGTATCACCAGCCGCCCCTGCTGTGTGTATTTGTAAGGGCGGTTCAATCAAGAACCGCTCCTACAGTGGATCTTCCAGCAAAAAAAATAAATAATTCAAATTCAAATCTGACCATATATATAATTCAAATTCGAATTTGACCGCCACAAATATACATATATACATCCACAAACACAAGACCATTATTTAGAACATCATCACAAGTCATAATTCATAAAAGTCCATCATTACAACATAGTCCATTATGAAGTCCATCATTATAACATAGTCCATTAAGAAATCCATAAGTCCACATGCAAAACAAAGTCCAAACCGTTCCAAAGTCTGATCCAAACCATACCACAAGTCCACATTGTCATCAACGGCCTAGGGCTAGCCTATCAGTCTCACAAAGGTGTTGGTATAGAGGATTACTACCTAAGTCGGAAAGAAGATGATGGTAAGTGCCTTTATGGTATACAATCTGGTCCATTATGAAGTTGCAAAGGTCGCCGACCATCTCTAAGAGCTCGTCATCCTTGTATGGGTTCCTTCTCGTGTCTTTATCTTTCTCCAACTACAAGAGAACAAGTTTAGGTTTACTATATCACAACATATGCGAACTTTTCATACTACGAGCGAAGAGGTTCAAACTTACCAGATTGGGATTTCTGTTGTAGCCACCGATGGTACTCATCATAATACATGTGTAGTATCCACAATGTAGACTCCCAGGCTTCTGTTTGGGGCACTGTGTGTTTTGCATATGGAGACGTTAAGTAATGCTATTGACAGACACGTAATATATGGAGTACCAAAGTAAATGACACTTACCGCACATAGAGTTTTGACATACAACTTTTCCTTCCTATTTGGATGATGCCTCCCCTTATGTTCCTGGACATAGTGGCTGAATGCCCTGTTCCAATGGTTTTAGCAAATGCAACTTGTTAGTATCCCACATTGAACCTTACAAGTATGTATACAAACATAGTAGCTAAAATGAGGATTGTCGATATGTATACGTCTTGACAATTGCTATGAAGTCTTTGTATGTCTCGACTGGGAAATCCGCTGAATCAAAGACCCATGCCATGCTATGTGAGAGCCAGACGCCTATGCAAATCTAGTGATCGCTGCATTAATTTAGTCATAGAAGGAACACATAAGCTATTTTGCATCGAACAAAGTATATTGAACAAAGCTAAGTATACAGTCGAACTTACTTGAAGTGGTTTAGGAACATACGCCTTAAGCGGTCGATCACTGGCAAGTACCACATAACCAAGGCAGGAATTCTTCTCTTATTTGTATCGTTGCCTAATGGAGTTTCCTCTGGGGGCTGAGATTCTTGCACCACCTTCTTCCCACCCTTCTTTCTCTTTCCTGTGGAGGCTTCCACCCCACTTTGAAGGTCATTGTTCTTGTACCGACTAGCCCCACACCTAGGACATGTATCTAAAGTCTCGAACAATGTGCCACGTCGAAAAAGGATACAGTGGATGGGGCATGCATGAATTTTTTCAACCCCCAATGTGAGTGGACTTATAACCTTCTTCGCTTGGTATGTGTTGGTGGGAACTGTGTTTGGCCGTGGGAGCAACCGTGACATGAGGCACAACAGATCATCGAAACTGCAGTCCGACCAGCCGTATTTAGCCTTGAGGATGAGTAGCTCAAGCACAAAACGTAGCAGTGTGAAGTATGTCGGACAACCCTTCTCAGCATCATACACAGTCTTCTTCGATGCTTTTGTCACCCTCTCAAGATTTTCTAGACCTCTCTTACTCTTTTTCTAATATTTCTGGTCCAAAGGCCCCAAGCATTTCGTCCAAGTTGTCACCGTCATCTGCATCCCCCTCACGTGCTTCGCCATCATTGTTGGCACCACCAGCATCACCACCACCTTGTTCATTGCCAAAGCCACCACCTTGTTGATTGCCAAAGCCACCACCTTGTTGATTATCATAGTCACGATCCATTTGTTGCTCAAGATCATCTGTGAATCGGGACAAGTATGCTTGGGTTTTAGCTTCATCAGCTAGATCATCGTCGCTGTCATCAACAACCACTGTTTCACCATGATGAATCCACACTGTGTAGTCCGGAACAAATCCTCTTCTAATAAGATGTTCTTTGATGGTACTCACATCTCGAAATGCAATAAGGTTCTTGCAATCTTTGCAGGGATAAATAATCGTGTCGCTATTCTCTTTCAACGTCGCTGCATGCTTCTCTGCGGCTTTGATGAATTTGTCCACCTCATCACGGAAAAGAGCGTCGTGTCTTAACGAACCATACATCCAAGAGTTCTTGTAGTCCATCTTATAGAAACAAAATAACCAAAGAAAGAATATTACTCGAGAATAATTGTATATACCTGAGACACACACCATGGTAGTAGAGGATAGTTAATTAATTGACTATTAATGCATAAATATTTTAAAATATAAATTAATTGGTTCAAATAAACAATTTCAAATAAAACAATTAGCAACATTTAATATTTCATCCACTACCTTTCATGCAAACTCCATTCCAATTTCATGGTAGAGGATAATTAATTAATGGCCTATTTATCCATAATTAATTAAAAACACACATTATAGAAAGGAATCAAAATAAATATTAAATGATAATTAGTAGCCATGGTACAGGATATTTTACACATTAGCAACAATTAAAATCTTACACATTCACCTACATGCAAACCCTAGTCACATAAAGGAAAAATTGAAAAAGAAAAAAAAAACAAAATCCTAGATCTAGATATAGGGTTTCATGACACATGCATCAAACTTCACTAATACTACACTAAAATCAACAAAGATGTACTAATAAAGGGTGCAATCTTACTTTCCTACCTAATTTATCCTAGTATAGTGAAAATTAGGGTCTAATTTCACTCATAACTAGCTCAAGCTCCATGAAAGAGAGAGAAAACCTAAAATCAAATTACTCACTAACCAACGAATTAAACTTAAATAAAGAGTTGGAGACACATTTCCTTACCTTTTAGAGCCTCTCCACCAAAGTATTTGAGATCAAAACCTCCCCCCTTAGTAGAGCAATTTTTAGGAGGAGCCCAAGGTCTCCCAACCTTTTTTTTGTGTGTAGAAGAGTGTGTTCCGAGGTGGAAGAAGAGGGTGGCTGCTATTTATTCGTGCACCATCAATAGGGGTGGCTGGTGATTCAGCCGCTCTTACAGTCAGAACTGCAGGGGCGGCTGGTGATTGAGCCGCCCCTACAGATCAGCCCTAACTGTAGGGGCGGCTCACATCTGCCGCAGGGGCGGCTGGTGATTGAGCCGCCCCTACAGATCAGCCCCAACTGTAGGGGCGGCTCAGGTTACCAGCCGCCCCTACAGTGACATCTGTAGGGGCGGCTGGGCTGCTGGGGCCCGAGGACGCCCACTGTAGGGCGCCCCCAACCTCAGCCGCCCCTACAGTAAAAATGCCCCGTTCCTGCTGGAAGAATCTGGCGTAGTGAGTCACATCTGTTCTTGTGACATCGTTCTTCCTTGACATCGTTATTCAGGGCAATCGATTAGACATCGTTGATCCTTCTCTTTCTTCCCCAGACAGAATTCCATAAGGATTTCTCCCGGGCTACGAACCTAGCAGGAGATCTTTTGTGTCATCCTGTCCTATCCACATGTGTCCATGACATTATTCTCTGCGCTTTATGTGCGACGCAAGCTAGTCGCACACATGAGCGAGCCGTGTGCGCGTTTCACGTATCGGTGTCGCTGCCGTTCACCACCACCTCGGAATTCCTCAGTACTCGGGGTCGGGGCATCTCGATTCTCAACAGTGTGATGATGAATTGACGACTCGAGACATCAGCAGCAGCAGCAGCTACAATCGCTGCTTCTCTCATACGGCATATACGAGTCAAAAGTTATGCAGAAAAAGCTAAGCGTCATCACCGAGTACCAGCACACAGCAGTAATAATATGCTTTGCTTATAGACAAAAAAAAAACAATCAAAAGAAGTTTATCTTTGTCAAAGCACCTAGGACGGACGCCGAGAGGAGTAGTAATAAACTAAGCTAAATCCCGGCCCTCAAAACACCTGACCAACAAACAACTCGATCGCCCCGTGACTTGCCTCACACGAAATTATAAAATTTAAAAGGCGCACTATAATATTTCAACGATTTAAATAAGCCTATGATTAGGACAGAGGACAGCTAGTGTCCACCCTATCTACCTGATGAATAAATCACACCTCGCTAGCCTATAACACAGTGCCGTTTGTTTGTGAAGCGGCAATCCAATTCGGTAATAACGGCCGTTTAGAAGAACTATGCATGTGTGCTTGTTCTTTCCATGGACTAAATCTGAAGTACATCACATACTAGGACCTGTTTGGCACAACCCCAAGTCTAGAAAATCAGATTTAGAGCACCAGATCCAACTTAGAGCAGCTTCAAATTGGATCTAGGATTCCACTGGTGCTGAAAAAACCGTTTAGAACATCTCCACGGTGAATCTCGTGGACCGTCCCAATAGCCAGGCAAGTGCGGCCCAACAGCAACCCATCATAGGAAGCTCCTCTCCTTTGTTTCACTGACGCACTGGGCTCGCATGTCAGGCTCTTATTCTTCACAGGGACTTAACCACGGTGCAGGGCGGATGTGGCGCTGCCAGCACCGAGGACGACGCGATGTGTGCACGGGCGGCCTGGTCGGTGCAGCCATGCACGCAGACGGCGGGGCAGGGCACGGGCGTGCACGCAGGGTGGGTGGCGTGCTCGCGGGTGTGGGGCGGGGACAGCCCACGCGACCGTGGGTGGGGCAGGGCGCTCGTGGCGGCCGCGCTGCCGGCGTTGGGGGCAGCCTGTGTGGACGCGGAGGTGGCCGCCGTCGGTGGCAGGGTGGGGCGCGCGCGGCCGTGATGTGCAACCGGCGGCGGGAGGGCGCCCACGTGGCTGACGGTGGGGCGAGGTGCGGGCGACATTGAGGGTGGCCGGCGGCGCATCAGGGACGATAGTGCGAGAGTCGGAGGTGGCAGCGCGAGCATCGGGGAGGACCGCGCAACGTCCAAGGCGTTAGAAGGAAAAGAAAACACAGGAACGAACTATAACGAGTGGCATGGTAGGTAATTTTGACCAACTTCACAGATCCATGAGTTTTCAGAGCACCTCTTGATCGAGGTGCTCCAGGAAATCCATGGATCTAGCCTCCAGATATGGAGTTTTGGTGGATTTGGATTTGGTGGAATTGAGGTGTTTGGTTAAAAAAACAGATCTAGAGCTCATTTTGGTGGATCTAGAGCCAGTGACGGATATAGGATGAAAGTTAAGGGGACTAAAAGTTCATCTTCAACCTCCAACATCTCCTCCTCAAAGCAACCATAGCATAAGTTCTTGGAGGGGCTCTAGGGGGCTCCATAGGATCAGTGGCGGTTAGGAGGGCTCGAGCCCACCGCCCTCCACCCCACCGCTAGATCCATCCCTATTTAGAGCACTTGGAGCTGTCCCAACAGGCTCTTAGGCAAGTAGGTGAGCATATGCAGACAACAGCTCTTTCATGCATGAGGAAGTTTTTGTAGGCCTAGGTTTCGGTCATTGCACGCCTATCCATTCTTGTGTCTAGGGGGAAAGTACAAAGGACGGAGACCCGGAGGAAATTTGTAGATTTTTCATTTTCATCGTGAATTTCACAAAACCGCCATTCAGTTCATGTATTTCTTGTATTCCGACTCATTCCACCATTTTTCATCGTTTTCTTTTCTCTCTGTCAAAATTAGCCACCTAAATTCCTAAATTTGTCTCTAGGACTAATTAACCTACGTTGACTAAATCTGAGAGTCCAAATGACGGGTCGCTTCCCATCATATTCTTACTACTCTGAATCTAGAACGGGAGCTCTTCCAAACAGGCCCATAGTTATCCTAATTTTGACCTTTGTGTAATTTAAAAAAGGGTAAAGTACACTTTCCAACCCTCAACTCGCGCCGAAGTTCGATTTTCAACCTTCAACTATGAAACCGGTTAAGAAACACCCTCCAACTATCAAAACCGGACAAATTTGGTCCTCAGCTGATTTCAAAAGCGGTTTTCTATTTTCGGGAGGCGCCGAAATTTTATATTATTTTTTTAAGCATCTTAACGTCCTCAAATGAAAAAACTCAAAACTACAAAGTTGTAGATCTCATTTAGAGCTACAACTAATTAGGTTGAAAATAATTTTGAGGACAAAACAATACTGTGGCGTGACGAGACTCAAATTTCAAAAAATAGAAAACCCTTCAATACGATGTCGGATGAAGATAATTTTTATATGTAAATTGTAGACCTCGATGAGATCTACAACTTTATAGTTTTAATGTTTTTCATTTGAGGACAGTAAGATGCTCGAAAAAATAATATAAAATTTCAGCACCATAATAATCGCCTACTAGCGCTTGCCGCATTAGAGCACTAATATATTATTTGTATGGAGTTAAATGAAAATACTTTTTATACCAAAGTTGTAGCTCTAAATGAGATCTACAACTTTGTAGTTTTGAGTTTTTTCATTTGAGGACGTTAAGATGCTCAAAAAAATAATATAAAATTTCGGCGCCTCCCGAAAATAGAAAACCGCTTTTGAAACCAGCTGATGACCAAATTTGTCCGGTTTTGATAGTTGGAGGGTGTTTCTTAACCGGTTTCATAGTTGAAGGTTGAAAATCGAACTTCGGTGCGAGTTGAGGGTTGGAAAGTGCACTTTACCCTTAAAAAAAAAGAACCTTTGTGCCTCGTTCTACATGAAGTTAGGCCACCGCGATGTTGGTGGTAGGACTCTTAATTTCGAGGACCCTACTCCCCTTTGAAGCTTCATCAGGGCCTACATTTTGCGTGCTGTGCAGGGTGCAGCCACTGTCTGCCTTGTTCTTGCTTTCGTTCGGAGGGCTAAAAATTCAGCACTGCTACTGTGCTACGACTACACAACAATGAACAATTGTCTGTTGTATAAAACCGAAAAGTCTAGAAAGCTCTATGACAGCCATGCTTGCACACACGCCAAGGAAGGTGTTGGAGTGGAGCGTCAACCCTAATGATTGTGCCCTTGTCTGCCGCTGGTCGCCGGATCCCCGGCCTGGTCCCTCGCTCCATGCCACGGTCTCTCCTCCTCTTCACCACAGAAAGACAGACGATGCGGCTAGGTGCAGCCAAGGGTAGAAACCGGCTACAAAGGACTATGGATGTCATTTTGGGTGAGCAAGAGGAGGCGGCAGCCAGGCAGGGCTCCCTCATCCTCCGTGATCTGCCATGGTTTCTTGTGCACTAAATCACTCGTCAACTGCATTGTTGTTGCCTCGACGGTGTGCAGCCAGGCCAGGGTTTGCGCCCTCGAGTAGGTGTGTGTTCACCTTGTCATCCTGGGATACATTATACGCTAATTTTCTAGGTGGTCAAAGTGAGTGACCGCAGTAGTACAACCGTAATATAATCCTCCTTCAAGCTGAAGGTTCGGCTACTAGAGAATTCTATAGTACACGTACTAGTATACATCCTAATCCAAGGGTCATGCAACCTCAATCTTTTTTTTCGAAAAAAAAATATTGGTACTTTCTTTACTATGATGAATCGTCAGTAATTAGTTGTATTGTACTATCAAACGGTAGAGTGTAATAAATCATATTATATAGGGGTAATTTATATCCCTTGACAGTACAGTGGGGATTTTAGAGCATATATCAATGTAAGCCCCTTACCTTACGTTCCATATCTAGAAGAGACCACAAGATTGAAGGGGACAACTACAATTGTGTGCTATGCAATCTAAATCTAGAAAAGACCACATACCATCTGTTTTTTTGAATGCCAATTCAGCACTAGGTGTTGGAATTTTATTGGGATCTCTTTGGGATGATGTCCTCAGTTTATTTGATACAATCTAGAGAGCAAAAGCAGAATGTCAACATCAATTCTTTATGGTAGTCTTCACTATTGCACTATGGGAGATATGGAAACAAAGAAATGATCAAATGTTCAAAGGAAATCAAGCTTCCTTCCAGTCTTGGAAATCATGTTTTGTACATAATATAAAGCACACCTAAGGCCCCGTTCGCTTCGCTGAAAAAACAAGCTGAAACACAGTTCCAGTTGATTTATTGTAAGAGAAAAATACGGTTCCAGCTGAAAAGACAAGCCGAAAAATACGGATAATATGACAAACGAACAGGGCAAGCCCATTCCTAGACTCAGCCTCTCCCTCTGGCTAAACAGCATGCTGTAAAGTTTTCTAGTTTTACCCTTGATGGGTTTGTTGTACAGCTTTGCTAACTCTTTTATATATTAATATAAGTGAAATTTTACCGTGCTTTGAGAAAACAAGAGCCATTCATTTAGATAGATCAAACGGCTATAAAATGAGAAGAACCATATAGAGGAACTTAAGTTGTGGGCCGGAACCAGAAATATATGGGTCCGGAACCAAGAATATATGGGTCAGCAATTATTTTTAAAATAAATTTGAAGGGTAAAAAAGTACTTTCTGCTCCTTATCTTCGTGTGTGAGCTCTATCTCCTTCACGCCATGGTGAGCAGTGGCAGCGCCAGCGACGTGCAAGTGCTCTTAGCAGAGCACGCGCCGGCCAGGAAGTGTTAGAACTGTAGATCGTTCTAGGGGTAGATCCGAGGGGCTACTTGCGGTTAAATAGAATCACGAGCCCTAGTACATCTACTATTGCAACGAGAGACATAGAGGGGTGGAGTAGAAGATGAACGTGTCAAACCAGACACTGCAGTGGAAGATCCACTCGCGTCCGCCATGGAGTCGATCTGCGCTAGGGCAGCGATGGTCGGGGAAGAGGACGTCGGTGATGGGCAGTGGCGACCAGCGGTGAAGGCAGTGAAGTCCGGTGACGCAGTCTGGAGGCGGCGCGGCTGGTGGCTTCTCATCACTGGCTGCGCCCCTCTCTGATCGGATTAGGGTTTAGATGTCGGTGGGGAGCTCAGCTCAGGTCAACCTCGTGATAAGAGCCGCCGACCCCCACCTCTTTTTATAGCGCAGTGTGACAGGGGCCCTCCAGCCATGGTGGGTTGGGCGCCCCCGATCAGGGCGCGAATCAAAGGCCCAACTGGGCCGTTGGGTCCAGTTAGAATTAGAGATCAATCTAACAATCTCCCCCTTGATCTCTTTCCATCTTTTACTTTCATATCATTTACTTTTGTTCATTCCATTATAGATTAGTGCATAGAGCATGTCTCATTGTCACGGTCTATTGCTGATAGATTTAACAGCTACAACACACCACTCTGTTCTGAAATAGATACTTATCTTTGGGCCTTTTTTGTCTAGGAATTATAGGCTTTCCCTTAAACCCATGCCGGCTACATGTTCTCTGAACACGTTGGGTGGTAAGCCTTTTATAAGCAGATCCGCGAGTATGTTTTCGGTACTTATATCCTCAAGACTTATGACTTGATCCCGGACTTTATCTTTCACAACATAATACTTTATGTCAATGTGTTTGGCAGCACCACTTGACTTATTGTTGTGAGCATATTGTACTGCCGGATTATTATCGCGGTATAACTTAAGTGGTCTATAGATGTCATCAACCACCTTCAAACTGGGTATGAACTTCTTTAGCCAGTTCACCTGCCCCGTTGCCTCATAGCACGCTACAAACTCAGCATACATTGTGGACGATGTAGTGACGATTTGCTTTGAGCTTTTCCATGAAATAGTGGGCCCATCCCTTTCCACCCCTTACTCTAAAGGTGCCCTGGAGCGGCTGTGAACCTGTCGGTGGGCCAGCCTTCAAACCCCTGGGCTTTAATGGGCCATGGGAGTGTTTTTAGCTTTGTATCCCCTCTTACCGATGGCAGTTCTCGGCCCATCGAATGGGGCAAACCGTCATCTGGCCTATCCTTCGACGGAGCGACCAGAGGTGGCATGCGCACAATTTTCTAAGAGGTGAAGTGATGGGACGAGGTGGGCACATGAATCGAAGCAGACGGTTCACCTCTCGCTCCATATCCTCCTATAAATAGGGGCCTTTCCCTTTTTCCCTGATACGTCTGACCATAACATCACCATCTCCGCTTCCCTGCCTCCAGCGCCCGGATTTCTTGCCCTCGTTCTTCCGCCGCTAGCAAAGCTCTCGTTCCTCCACCTTTGCTTCCCATGGAGTCGTGGTATCGCTCCAACGTCACCCACATGTGCATGGAGGGCCTTGTCAAGCGCGGCCTCCTCCGTGGGAGAACTGATGCAGCGGAGTGGCTCATGCTCGGTCGTGAGGAGGTGCCAGCGCCGTCTGACGGCTACATCGTGTCTTTTGCTCTACTACCAAATCGAGCTATAGCACCTGAACCCAAATGGGATCCAGCACATCGTGGCCTTCATTGCACTATGCGAGGGGTACTTGGGAATCAAGACCCACTTCGAGTTATGGAGATACTTCTTCATCTCCCTGCAAAAGAACAAGAAGAGGGACGCGTCGGTGCCGATGGGATGTGCAAGCATCCACCTTCAAGGGCACCGATCAGCACAGTACATGCCCTGCTAGCTCTCTAGATCCAACAAGGGGTGGCACGCGTTGTGGTTCTACGCGAAGAATGACGCCACCGCCCCTTTGCCGGAGTTCACTAGGCGCCTCATCGGAGAGGCGCCGTAGGTGTAGTCATGGGCGCCTCCTGAGAAGGAGAAGAGAAAGCTGTGCGACCTTCTTGATGTCATCGCCTTCCTCAAGGATTGTAGCCTTCCTAGGGTTAGCGTCATTGGGGCTACCATGCGAGGAGGGTGGTGCCACTGATGGCGTGTGTCCTCCCACTGTACAGGATGACACGTGACGCGTAGCTCGATGAGACTGCGCTTGCCTAAGGGATGCTCCATGATAGCAAGGTCACGTAGCGCATCAAGGAGGCAACGGATGAGTCTAACGCCGTGCTCCCCATCCCAGGACATCCTGTGAATTGGCAGGAGCCGGGCTTCATTGAGCTAGCGGCAAATTTGGGCTTTTGGGCCTCTGTCGCGCCGTTGCTGGAGCATGCAGCCATGAGGGCAGTGAACCATGCCACAGATGAGCGGAGGAAGAAGGAGAAGGATGACAAATAGAAGAAACAGCGGGTGAAGGAGCGGGCGAAGCTACAGCGAGGGAAGTGGCACTAAGGCTCATCGGAGGAGGAAGATGAGGAGGAAGAAGAGGAGGAGGAGGGGGGCAATGGCTCTGGGTCACCCATCCCATGGGATGATCTGGCCAACGGGGATGAAGACCTACCTTCGTCACAGGCAAGGCCCTTCCCGTGGCATCTCCTGGAGCAAGAGCGGGAGGACTCACCCCCGGAGACGGTGGGAGTGAGTTGCTCCGCTCTGCCTGGGCCTTCTATGGGGCCCCTAGAGTCGAGTGGAGCCGGCAGCTCCACCTTGTCTAAGCCTCCTGAGCAAAGGGAGGGCTTGAAACGATAGCGCAATGAGGAGTCGCAGCCGGGGTCAAGCGGACTGGCCCCAAAACGTCAGTGCCCGATGGCATCAAGGTAAGTTGAGAGTTTTTTCATTCTTTTGTTTTTTTACAAATTTTTCACCGTGAACTAACTGTCATGCCTTCCGCGGCGTAAGGGGCATGGGACCCTCCTGAAGCTGGCGCCGAAGAAGACTCTTGCCCTTCGACGGGCGCGCCATGACCTGTCTAGCACCATGCCAGAGGTTAGCGGGAGGGTGGCCAGGGGGTGACCACGGGGTCGACCGGGAAGGCACAGTCGTCGACCATGTCTATGGGAGGGCAGGCAGTGCAAGGCGGCGCCCATAGCAAGAGTGATGTGGTTGGGCATGGCCGCAATATTGTAGGTAGAGACGGCGTGGCTGGAGCCATCGTCCGCGCTGGCGGGTGTGTTAGTGATAAGGTAGACAGGGAGGTCATCCCCAAGGCGTCCTCGGCGAGTGCGGCATGGCTGGGCATGGCCATGATGTCGTTGATGGAGATGACTCAACCAGGGCTATCGTCCAGGCATATGGCGTCACTCGTGGCGGGACGGACAGAGGAGGCCATGCCTGGTGCACTGTGGGGGTATGGCCCCCAAGACATGGGCCGCACCATCGGAGGTGGTCCAGCCCACAAGATCAAGGCGTACACGGCGCTGCTCGGCATGCACCGCAAGACATTATATAGTACCAAACAGGATACTTTACTTGTAACTCTGTCCCTCCAGACTATATAAGGAGAGGCAGGGGTCCCCTAGCGGATAGGCTACATCAAGCTACTTGGTCGTCCAGATCAATACAATACACCAAAGACACAGGACGTAGGGTATTACGTCGATCAGACAGCCCAAACCTGTCTAAATCGTTGTCTCTGCGCCTTGTGTCACCATCCGGTTCCTGATTACGCGCACCCCCACCAACAAATCTACCATCACGGGATACCCCTCGGTGGACTGCCGAGCATATTCTGTCGACAGTTGGCGCGTCAGGTAGGGGTTGTGCGTGCTGATCCATGGCAAACCAGATGGCGTACATCAAGATCAACGCCATTCGTGGCAATTTAGCATCTAGCGGCGGCGTCCTTCATCAGCTTCTGATAGACTCGCCATCTCGGTGCAACTCGTGCCTACACGTTGTGATTTGAAGTCATCGCCAGCAAGTTTGGTGTCGAGCGCTGTAGCCATGATTCCAATCTACCGTGATCTGTGAATCTTGATCACGGCGGATGATGCTAGCCATCAAACACGCCAACAACTAGAGATCCTGATCGGAGCAGCGTCCAACATAAATCTTCATCGTGCTATCACGTGCATCCGAAAGCATCAAAGGCATCGTGCTCTACTAGCATGAAAGGCTTTATCCAATTTTGGAACATGCACGTACGGATTAATCAAGGACATGCAAGCCAACTTGCACGCACTCGTGTGTGTATGCGCTCGTCTGTTGGGTCATCTGGAGAATCCGCAGATGGTGGTTCATCTACTCGCCGAGATGCATCAAGCGATTACACTTATTCGGCTATGTCTCCATATACCTGTCTGAGCTATCAAACGAACCGAGCCATTAAGCGCGCTGCCTGCATCGCCGACCAGATAATGCCATACCACACCGACCAGACGCTCCGTCTAAAGCTAAGTCACGCTTTAATATTCTTCCAAATATTCTCCAGTCTCCATATATCGCCGCAATGTTTTTCCGAACTATTTTCTCCATGTTTGCTCTCCAAACGATTTTTCAAACCCCCAAACAGTCCTGTTAATGCTCGGACGCCTTCAGAGACGGCCCTGTCTCAGCTCCTCCCTACACGTGCTATGGACTCCGCGCTCTGCGTTATGGGTGGTCAGCAGCGGCTCCTTGGTCACGCCTGTTCCTCCTACACGTGCACGGGGCTCCGCGCTCGACGTTATGGACTATAGGCTAGCTAGGGCTAGAGACTTAGCTACACACTAACTGTTCGGGTGGTTTATATTAAACATAAATACATCTTCACACCAACTAATCGCCGAACTGCATATGGCGTTTCATCACCATTGCTGATTTTTCTCTGGAGTTTATTTATTTGTGCGTCATGTACTACCCATTATATATATTTGTATTGCAAGATTGTTGTCCAGGTGATCGGATCACCTGATGCTCGGGCTTCTCCACCGATCAACTGGTCAGATCGCTTGGTTCATGGACTCCGTCGCCAACCAGTTGATCGGACTGTTCGTCGGTCGCTTCTACTCAATGCTCACTTCGCCGCCGACTAGTTGACCAGACTGTTCGCCGCTCGTGCTTCTTCGCTAGCTACGCCGGTTACTCCTCAGTGCTCGGATTCTTCATGCTCGAGGACTAAGTGGGCACACTTCACTGCACAGACGTCGTCAGCTATGTCGGTGCTCGAACCTCACCGCCTACGTCAGGTACTCCTCGGTGCTCGGACATCGCCGCCTACACGGGGACTCCTCGGTGCTCGGACGTTGCCGCCTACGCCGGGGACTCCTCGATGCTCGGTCATCGCCAGCGACGCCAGGGACTCCTCGCTCCTCGGTGCTCTGTCATCGCCAGCGATGCCGGAGACTCCTCGCTCCTCGGTGCTCGGTCATCGCCACCTACGCCGGGGACTCCTCGCTCCTCGGTGCTCGGTCATCGCCGCCTACGTCGGGGACTCCTCGCTCCTCACTCCTCAATGCTCGGACATCACCGCCTACGTCGGGGACTCCTCGGTGCTCGATCATCGCCAGCGACGCCGAGGACTCATCGCTCCTCGGTGCTCGGTCATCGCTGTCTACGCCGGGGACTCCTCGCTCCTCGGTGCTCGGTCATCACCGCCTACGCCAGGGACTCCTCGCTCCTCACTCCTCGGTGCTTGGTCATCGCCGCCTACGCCGAGGACTCCTCTCTCCTCACTTCTCGGTGCTCGGACATCGCCGCCTACGCCAGGGACTCCTCGGTGCTCGGTGCTCGGTGCTCGGTCATCGCCAGCAACGCTAGGGACTCCTCGCTCCTTGGTGCTCGGTCATTGCCGCCAACGCTGGGGACTCCTCGGTGCTCGGACATCGCCGCCTACACCGGGGACTCCTCACTCCTTGGTGCTCGGTCATCGCCGCCTACGCCGGGGACTCCTCGCTCCTCACTCCTTGGTGCTTGGACATCGCCGCCTACGCCGAGGACTCCTCGGTGCTCGGTCATCGCCAGCGACGCCGGGGACTCCTCGCTCCTCGGTGCTCGGTTATCGTCACCTACACCGAGGACTCCTCACTCCTCGGTGCTCGGTCATCGTCAGTGACGTCGGGGACTCCTCACTCCTCGGTGCTCGGTCATCGCCAGTGATGTCGGGGACTCCTCGCTCCTCGGTGCTCGGACATCGCCAGCGACGCTGGGGACTCCTCGCTCCTCGGTTCTTGGTCATTGCCAGCTATGCCGGGAACTCCCTAGGTGGTCGGACATCGCTGGCTACGCTAGGGACTCCTCGGTGCTCAGATCTTGCTACGTCTCACTGGTGTGCTATCAAGCTGCTCCAAGCTGTTCGGATCAGGGTGCTGATCTTGGGCAGTATGTCTGGGGTCTTGATGCGCACATGTCAGACGACGTCGGCAAGCTTTCAGACTTCTTTGACCTTGCTACAAGATTCATTCTTCATCTTCCAGTAGGCTCGGGGACTAAGTGGGCACACTTCATCTTGCGGTGAATGTGCTTGTTCTCATCTCGAGGCTACGCCCGGGGACTGGCTGCCCGCTTGGCTGGTCTTCTACTTTCTGACCCTAGCACCACGTGACTACGTCACCTACTATCAGGCTCGGGGACTAGCTATGGGGGTATGGCCCCCAAGACATGGGCTACACCATCGGAGGTGGCCTAGCCCACAAGATCAAGGCGTGCATGGCGCTGCTCGACGTGCACCACAAGACATTGTATAGTACCAAATATGATACTTTACTTGTAACCTTGTCCCTCTAGACTATATAAGGAGAGGCATGGGTCCCCTAGCGGATAGGCTACATCAAGCTACTTGGTCGTCCAGATCAATATAATACACCAAAGACATAGGACATAGGGTATTACGTCGATCAGACGGCACGAACCTATCTAAATCGCTATCTCTGCGCCTTGTGTCACCATCTAGTTCCTAATTACGCGCACCCCCACCGACAAATCTACGTCGATCAGATGGTAAGCACGACGATGGGGCAAGCTTCCTCATCTACGTCGCTCGCCCCCTCATCTGCTAGGGGGCATGCTCTAGAGGAGTTGAGGTCACGAGAGGGGTCAGCGCTACCTGGGGTTAGCGTAGAGGCATCTTGGCCTCTCATCTGGGTTGGCAGCGACCCTCACACCTGGGGTGGACCCAAGATCAGGTGGGCCGACCGTCAGGACCTGGGGGCAATGCTCTTCACCCTCAACGACGCCGCGGAGAACAGGGAGTGGGGGAGCATCCACATGGAGATGGGGACTACGGTCCGCGCCCTAACCACCACGCTGAGTTTGCTATAAGATATTATCGCTCCAGGTGGCTAGGTATAGTGCATCATCATTTCCGACCTTTGGCTTCCCTTTTTCTTGCCTTTTAACTCGTACCCTTTTTTGCAGGTTCTCATGGACCGTAGCCTAGAGAAGTCTATGTTCCTTCACCGTGAGAAGGGCATTTGGGATCGCCTCATGGTGGAAGAACTGCTATGAGCCACGGGGGAGCATCTACGTGAGGAACTAGCCACCTAGCTCGCTGCCGCTAGTCAAGAGGTGGTCGAACTTGCCCCTGTTCGCCAGGACTTGGCTGACCTCCTGATCAAGTATGCGGAGGCTCATGATGATGCTCGCGAAGCTGGGGAGACTCCTGGACCTAGTCGAGAGTACACATATGGACGTCGTGGAGATTGAGCGGCTATGAAAGGAGCATGATGACTTGCTCCAAGCCATAGAGGGGTTCTGCACGGAGCGCTACCGGGCTCGTTAGGAGCGCGTCGATGCCTAGTAGTGGATTGACCTCCTAGAGGGCGAGCTCCGGGGGGAGAAGGATCTGAAGGTCGTGGGAGAGGCTGTCATTGCCAGACTCGCCACGGAGGTCAGCCGGTGCCAGGAGCAGGCCCAGAACTTGGAGGTCGAGGTGGCTCGGCGACTTGATAAGGCGCGCAAGATCCAGGTAGACGTGGACGGTAAGCCTACGGTCTTCCTTTGCTGTCCTTCTCCCTAGGATCCATGGTAGGCTTTTTGACATGGCTGGTGCATGTTTTGGGCAGGTGTTTATCACAGGCTTAGGGTGGAGGTGACGAAGAGCCACAGCCTAGAGAAGGAGCTCGATGAGGTGAAGGCCACCCTCCTAAAGGAGAGTGATGAGCATGATGCCCTACGCATCACCGTCTAGCTAGTCTGCGATGACCTCGAGCTAGCCCCGACGTAGGAGATGAGCTCGCTCGCGGTCCACGCCATCCAGATCATGGATCGGGCGCGTGAGATGGTGAGGGACACACTCCACTTCAGTGTTCATCGGTCATTCATGATCGCTCGTTCTCACTATGAGAACATTGATCTAGAGGTGATGAGCCAGGGCTTCGTGCCCGATTACTCCAACGCCGAGCTAGAGGACATCGAGAAGAAGGTGGCCCCTCTAGCGTAGGACATATCTACCAAGATAGAGGATGAGATCATCCCCCCCGAAAAATTAGTTAGTTAGGCCAAATAGTGATATTGTAATAAATGGATAGATTTTAATTTCTGCTATGGTTGAACAATCTTTTGGTTCTTCGTCCTCCTTTTTTATAAAAAAAGGTTCATGTGTTCCGACCCTTTTCATGGTTAAGGCTGTAAAGCTCGGGATACGGGTGAAACAACTTTGATCATGCTGGTGAGCAAAAACGTCGTAGCCACTAGGGCGTAGGTTTCTTGCAGTCCAACCAGTTTTACTTAGGCTTTGTTTTCGCAGCCCTAACTTTGAGATCTTAACGTAAGGGAGGGTCGGGCGTAGAGAATGTCTCTGACTAGATATACTCTTATCAGCCCTCGAGTGATGCCCGACCCCCTGCTATTGCCAGGGTCGGGTGTCACTAAAGATAGAGGGAACGAAAGCGAAACCGATAAGAGAAAATGTTTTTGTATTTCAGAAATATCATTCTTAAGTATATGCATAGCCTAGGGGTAAAACCAACGTAGCTGCTTGATGTTCCATGCGTTGACTAAGACCTTTCCATTGATGGTCTTGAGCTTGTAGGTGCCTAGTCGGAGCACCTCCGCGATGGTGTAGATCCTTCCCACGGTGGAGAGAGCTTGTGACGGTTTTTGTTGCTCTGGACGAGGCGAAGTACCAGGTCCCCGATGTTGAAGGCCCGACCTCACACCCGTTAGCTGTGGTACTAGCGCAGCGCCTGCTGGTACTTGGTTGAGTGGAGGAGGGCAACATCGTGCGCCTCGTCGAGTTGATCCATGGCATCCTCGAGGGATGCCTTGGCTCCCTACTCGTTGTACGCCCTGACCCTCGACGCCCCATAGTCGAGGTCAATTGGGAGGATAGCCTCGAAACCGTAGACCATGAAGAAGGGTGTGTAGCCGGTGGCCTGGCTGGGGGTCGTCCTCAAGCTCTAGAGCATCGCGAGAAGCTCCGCGACCCATCGCCCGCCAAACTTGTTCAACCGGTTTAAAATCCTAGGCTTGAGACCTTGTAGGACCACGTTATTTGCGCACTCGACCTGCCCGTTCGTGAGGGGATGCACCACGGCGGCCCAATCAACGCGGATGTGGTATTCATCGCAGAATGTAACACCCTAAAATTAGCTACTTTCTAAAAAGAGTAAAATGATTTCTGTTAATTGTTTTGTGCTCATAAAAACATAGGGAAAAGGAAATTTTCTTTAAATTAAAATCCAACATAAGAGTAGCATCATGTTTGCGCATACATTCCATTGCATTGGTACTTTTGTGATGAGTGGTTTGAAAAATAAATTCAAATCTCAATCTTCAAAATATTATTTCAAATAGTGGTTTAAAAATAATTTGAAAACTTGCAAAAACAAAAGTTAGATAAGATGCTTTGTTTTCAAAATCCAAAGACTTGGAAAAAGGTTTTAAGACTCGTTAGAACGATGCATCTCTTTTCGGGAATCTTTTTGACCTTTTTCGGGATTAAATTCCTGTTTCTGGGAGCTGTCTTTTTCCTCGATCAATCCAAAAGTCTTTTTCGAGAGCTAAAACCACTTTGGTTGTGTTCCTTATCCTTCCATCTATCCCTAGGAATTTTTATGAAATTTTTCGGAGCTCAGAGATATTTTTCGGAGCATAAATAGTAATTCCAGATTTTCTAGAATTATTTTAATTCCAAAAATCAATGATTTCTAAAATATCTCCGCTTTCCAAAATCTCCAAACCCTACGCGTGTATATATATATGCCAGAGTTCGTCTCGACGCGAGGATTCCAGAAGTGTAGCCTGTTTTTTCGAGCCGCCACTCGTAGCTCCGTACATCTAGCGCCGAGTTGTGCATCTCTAGGTTCTCGGCGAACCTTCGCGAGCGTTTCTGGCCATCTCTAGCGTCCTCCATGGAAACCGTCACCGCTGCAAGGTTTGCCTGTCGTCCTCTACGTCGGCACGCCTTTCTTTTGTGAATCCACGATCCGTTAATCGTTTCCCTAACCTCTTTTTCTTCTCCGGTGATGAACCACCATGGCTAATCGGAGCTTCTTCGTTCTTCATCATCCGGCGTGCAGCACCATCTCTGCCCCTTGACCCCCTCCTGCGCCTCCACCGTGCGGACCCCGCACCCCGTTCCCGGCCCCGCGGCCTCCCGCGCCCTGCACAGCAGGCGCCGCCGTCGGCTGTGCGGGCTCGGCCGTGTAGGCCCTGCGCTGGCTGCTGTGACCCCGCGGGTGGGCCCAGCGTGCAGCCGCACGGCCGCGTACCACCGCTGGCCGGCTAGGCGGTCGTCACCGGTCCCCTTCCGTGCCTCCTGCTCAGGCGTGCAGGAGCAGGCCGCCGCCCGCGCCTTGTCCTCAGCGAGCCAGCGGTGGCTGCTCGGCCGCATGCCCTGCAGGCCACAGCCGCCGCACAGCGTACTGCCGGCCGGCACGGCCTGGCTGCATTCTGCTCCAGGCCCGACTTGGTCGAGATTTCCCCAACTTCTGGACAGGGCTGCAGCCGAAGCCCCCTCCACAGCCACCACTTTCTGCTTCCAATGAAGAAGATGAAGGTTAATTATGAGTGTGGCCATTAGTTTATTAAATCACTATTGTTTACTCGTTTTAACTCTGATTTAGTTCGTTCTCAGTTGCGTTGGATCCGTGTCGACATATCTACGTGCTAGCAGCAATGTTTAACCTGTCACGTGACATATGTTTGTAATCAAATATTAACTTGATTAATTTGCATGAAACTAGTTTTGTAATAAAGCAACAAAGGTTTATACTTAGGTGTTTAATATGTAAATATTAATGTGATTAGTTACAAACATAAATGTGCGTATTTCTTAATTATAATTTGCTTAGTTTAAACATGCTACATATAATAGACTCATATAGATGCATGCTTATTTTCTTTGCAAAGTAAAGTTTAAATGGCTTAAATAATATGAGATATATTTATAAATAAAATATGGTTAGCTTTACTCGACTTTTGAAATTAAATATATTTTAATTAATATGAATTAATACTACTTACATAGTAATTCTTAATTACTATAAATCAAGCTCGTAGTTGTTTCTTTTGTGAAATAAATCTTCCGGTAATCATTTATTTTCTATCGTAGTTCCGTTTTCGGTGATTTTTGCGTTCTCGTAACCATAGCAACCAATCGTCTTTTTAGCACGTTGTTTTCAAGTCTTTTTGCTTCGATTGGTGTAATGTTCTTTGTTATCCTTTCTTTGTTGCTTGTATGTTTGCCTATGCATGGTGCTTGCTACAAGTATAACCAGAACCGTTTGTGAGCGTTGAAGATCAGAAGGTGATGACCAGAAGCAAAGTATGAGAAAGTTTGAGCAAGTGTTAAGGCAAGTATAATATGAGGCTCCTTGTTACCTATTCACTTTAATGCAATCTCAATTCATATACATATGTTAATGAACCGCCTAGAGTCTATTTACCTTAATATTGATTATCCTGTCCTTGATTTACCTATGGATTTTGCATGTGGGTAGTATGCTCAGTTTGCTCCAATTAATATTGACTAAAGAATACAATTAAAGATATATTAAACATGGTATTAAAAGATGCTTTTTAGCAACATGGACAGAAGGGGGCTATAGCATTAGGCCTTTTTGGGTGCTCTAGTCTGCCCTCCGTAAGGACTGAATCTTAAATTGGCAACCTAGGACTTACCGTATAGCCACGAGAACTACATGGCTCTGGTCTTAGCCTAGTATCTTGATCTGTTCTAGTTCGTCGGCAGCTTACCGAAAGGGCAAGAGGGGGACACTAGTTGGTAGTTTCTTTTCCTACCAGGGTGTGTACCATGCCGCGACCATGAGCGCCACTCCTAGAGTAGGGTTGCATATGGCCAAACGGCTGAAACCTTAGTGGTTGCTACTTATTAGAACGACTGGTGAAAAGCTTTGTAGTGATCCCTGCCAACTTATCTTGGAAGTGAGTCGAAAGGCTGATCACCTTGGGCAAAGGGCAATCACGACTCGTGGTAAAAGTGTACAAACTCTGCAGAGTATAAAACTGATATATCAGCCGTGCTCACGAACACGAGCGGCCTAGATCCTTTTCAAGATAGATGGTTATATGGATGATTTGGGACATGATCAACCTTGATATTAAATATACTTCACCTTGGGAGCTTAAGCATAACCTAGCGGCACAAGTTTAACAAATAAAATATGACCAACTAAAAGTGCTTACTGCAGTTCAGCCGTGTCTAGCCTTTTGAGCCTTGCATCCCCTCATGTTATACTTGTTGAGTATGGTGCGCTCACACTTGCTTTACAATCAAAAAATCCTGGATGGATACCAGATGGTGGATCAAGTGAAGAGTTTCTTGTGGAGTCCATGAGTACTAGGCGAGTGTTCCCCCTAGTCAACCGTCCCTGTGGAGTATGGAGTCCCAAAGAGAAGATTAAGAATAGTTTTCGCTATGCTTTTGTAATAGTTGTAAGTTCTGTTGTAATTATGTTCGATATATAATAAAGCGTTGTTTTTATATTCTCCATATTTGTCACTATATGTGTCGTGTGGACATTCTGGGCACACATATAGCTAGCACTTGGTATTCTTTAGAAAACCGGGTGCGACAGAATGGTATTCAGAGCCGTGTTGACTATAGGATGCAAGCCTAGTTAGCACTGGTCATTTCTAAAAACCTATTTTTCTATAAAATTATTTCTCCACCTCCTTGACTCATTGAATTGAATATTTCCAATCCTTGTCCTATTGTCTCCTCTCCTTGATAGCTCCCTTTGAGCTATACTTTCTTATCTCCTTGAGTTGTTGTTTTTTATCTCTTGCAAAACTTTCTAGTCTCACCTCTATTCAAATTACCAAAGCCCTGGTAAGAAGTTTTCCCTTAAGAATGCCTACCAAGTAGCTAGAAGGAACGATTAGTAACGAGTTTGTATTTCGTGTTTGGATGGTTTGTCCTTATGTCATGTTTGAGTTGGGTCTTTGTAATGAGTGCAATGAATTTGTGGGTTATGCTCACAATTTCATTAAAGGTTTAAAGTATAAGGAATAAGGAAATAAATATTTTGGTTCTTGTTCTCTTGTCTCCTCCTTTCGGTCTTCTAGAGCAGTCTGTCTTCTACGGCCTATGTCTCCAACCTCTGGGCAACCAAAAATTCTGAGAAAATTCTAGGTGAAAGTAGGCTTCAAGATATTTCTTGCCTCGCAAGAATAACCTTGATAGATATTCTGGTTTGGGAGATATGAAAATCACAAGGCGATACACCTGCGCTGTTAGGAATCTGGAATAGTTTCTGTTGAGCAAAGATTTCGACAAGTTAACTGCAGAATCTGAAGAAGTGGTCTAAAAGAAAGTTGTGGGGAATTTTATAAGCTTTCCAATGGTTTAAGACGCAACTTTATTGGATAAACGGAACTCGAGATATGGATGTTTTTCTGTGCTGTTGTTTTCTATCTACAGGAAGGATCAATTTTTCTTATTCTTTCTATGTCCACAAGCTCTCTAGGATGTCAGAGGATGATAATACACCTTGAAGAAAGTTACATGTTGGATGTTGGTGCCCCTATCTCATCTCTTCTTAAGGGGGGTAGCCAAGCTAAGAGTGTTGCGAGTTGGTGAACTACAAGGAGTTCGGATCCACGTCAAGATTGATCTTCGAGATAGCTATGGTTGAGAGTTCGATCTTCACGTACCTAGGATATAGACGTATACAAAGAGTTGTAAGAATGCTCAAGACTAAGATTAACTCTTGAAAACAATTGGATTGGTTTTGATTTCTATTTAAAGCTCTTTCCTTGAAATGAAATCTTCAAAAGATGTTGGAAAATGAATTAACAACCTTTTTATTAAAGAACTTTGAAAAACTTCTTCAAAAGTTATTTTGAACTAAGTTTGTTTACTCATTTTCAAGACACGAGCGGCCTGGGTCCTTTTCGAGATAGATGGTTCTATGGATGGTTTGGGACATGATCAACCTTGATATTAAATATACTTCACCTTGGGAGCTTAAGCATAATGTAGCGACATAGGTTTAACAAATAAAATATGACCAACTAAAAGTGCTTACCGTAGTTCAGCCGTGTCTAGCCTTTTGAGCCTTGCATCCCCTCATGTTATACTTGTTGAGTATGGTGCGCTCACACTTGCTTTACAATCAACAAAAATCTCGGATGGGTACCAGATGGTGGATCAAGTGAAGAGTTTCTTGTGGAGTCCATGAGTACCAAGCGAGTGTTTCCCCCAGTCAACCGTCCCTATGGAGTAAGGAGTCCTAAAGAGAAGATTAAGAATAGTTTCCACTATGCTTTTGTAATAGTTGTAAGTTCTGTTGTAATTTTGTTCGATATATAATAAAGCATTGTTTTTTATATTCTCCATATTTGTCACTATATGTGTCGTGTGGCCATCGTGGGCACACATATAGTTAGCGCTTGGTATTCTTCAGAAAACCAGGTGCGACATAGAATTAGAGGAACTTCTTCTTGATGAATTGTGTGTCGTTGTCCGTGATAATGGAGTTCAGGACTCCAAAGCGATGGATGATGTGGAGGAAGAATAACATGGCATGTTCGGACTTGATCACAGAGATCGATCGAGCCTCTATCCACTTTGTAAACTTGTCTACGGCGATAAGCAAGTGCGTGTAGCCCCCGGGCGCTCTTTTGAGAGGTCCGACCATATCGAGCCCCTAGACCACGAACGGCCATGTGATGGGGATCGTTTGGAGTGCTTGGGCCAGCATGTGGGTCTGTCGGGCGTAGTATTGACACCCTTCGTAGGTGCGCACAATCTGCTCAGCGTTGGCCACCGTAGTCGGCCAGTAGAGGCCTTGTTGGAATGTGTTTCCGACGAGGGTTCTATGTGAGGCATGAAGTCCGCAGACCCCACCATGAATGTCCTTCAGCTAGAGGGTCAAGCTCTGCCACTAGATCTTCATCAAGCTCCATGACTTTGGGGTCAGAGGGAGCGGGCGGTCGGTCAGCCCCCGAGCCCGAGGCAAGCAGCTCAACCTTGGTCTATCCCCATTCCTCATAGCGGACCAAAGGCTTGTGCTGATCGCTAGCAAAGACGCCCGTCAACACCGGCTCTCAGCTAGACGCCATCTTCGCTAGCGTGTCGGCCGCCTCGGGATGTGATTGAGTTCGAGGGCATCGAACTTATCCTCTAGCTGGAGGAATTCTTGGCAGTAAGCAGCCATGTTGGCATCGTGGTAGCTTGACTCCTTCATGATTTGACCGATGACCAGGTGTGAGTCGCCTCGGACATCAAACCATCAGATGCCCAACTCAATGGCAATGTGTAGGCCGTTGATGTGCACCTCGTATTTGGCCACATTGTTGGAGGTGGGGAAATGGAGGCAGACCGCGTACTTCATGCGTATCTCGAGGGGCGAAACAAAGACTAGCCCTGCGTCAACGCCTCTCTTCATCAGCGACCCATTGAAGTACATCGTCCAGTACTCTTGGTCAACGGTTGCTGACGGCATCTGGACCTCGATTCATTCCGCAACGAAATTGGCCAGTGCTTGGGACTTGATGGCCGTCCGAGGGGCATACGAAATGCCTTGACCCATCAACTTGAGTGCCCACTTGGTGAGTCTCCCAATGGCATCCTGGTTTTGGATGACCTCGCCGAGAGGGAAGGACGTCATGACCGTCACCCAGTGTGACTCGAAGTAGTGACCCAGCTTCCTCTTGGTGATCAGGACGGCGTACAAGAGCTTCTAGATTTGCGGGTAGCGAGTCTTAAAGTTGGACAAGACCTCGCTAATGAAGTATATGGGATGCTGCACTTTGAGGGCATGTCCCTCTTCCTCCAGCTCTACCACCAGGGCAACGCTGACCACTTGTGTGGTGGTCGCGATGTAGAGCAGGAGCGGCTCTCAATCGGTCAGGGGACTAGGATCGGGGCTTTTGTCAGGATTTCCTTGACTTTATCGAGTGCCTCCTAAGCCTTGGGAGTCCACGCAAACCAATCAGTCTTCTTCAAAAGTTGGTACAGCGGGAGGCCTCATTCGCCGAGGCATGAGATGAAACAGCTAAGCACGGCGAGGCACCCTGTGACTCGCTGCACCCCCTTTAGGTTCTAGATCGGGCCCATCCTTGTGATGGTCATGATCTTCTCCGAGTTGGCTTCGATGCCATACTCGGAGATGACGAACCCAAGCAGCATGCCCAGCGGGACCTCGAAGTCGCATTTTCAGGGTTGAGTTTGATGCCATTTGCTCGTAGTTTTGTGAAGGTCTGCTCTAGGTCATCTACAAGCTGGTCGGTCCGTTTGGACATGACCATGATGTCGTCTACGTAGGCCTCAATGGTTCGCCCGATGAGGTCTCCAAAACACTTGAGCATACATCGCTGGTATGTAGCTCCCACATTTTTTTAGAACAAAAGGCATCGTGACATAGCATAACGACCCGAACAGGGTGATGAAAGAAGTCATGAGCTGGTCAGACTCTTTCATGGTGATTTGATGGTACCCAGAGTATGCATCAAGGAAGTAGAGGGTTTTGCACCCCGAGGTCGAGTCGACTACAAGATCTAGACATGGCAAAGGAAACAGATCCTTTGGACACGCCTTATTGAGACTCGTGTAGTCAACACACATTCTCCATTTCCCATTGTTTTTTCGTATAAGGACGAGATTGGCTAACCACTCGGGATGATACACTTCCTTGATGAATCCGGCCGCCAAAAGTTTTGTGATCCCTTCACCGATGGCCCTGCGCTTCTCCTCATTGAAGCGGCATAGGCGCTGCTTCACCGGCTTGGAGCCCAGTCTGATCTTCAAGGCATGCTCGGCAACTTCCCTTGGGATGCCCGGCATGTCTGAGGGTTTCCACATGAAGATATCTTTGTTGACACGGAGTAAGTCGACGAGCGCGCTTTCCTATTTAGAGAAAAGAGTGGTGTTGATGCGCACCACTTTGCCCTCGAAGCTACTAGGGCCTACGAGGACCTCCTTCACGCCCTCCGTGGGCTCAAAGGATCCGACCAACTGCTTAGAGTCAGGTGCCACCTCGGTAGTCCCTTCCTTGATGATTGCGAGCTCCTCGAAGGCGATGATTGTCAAGGCACGCTCACAGCAGTCAACCTCGCACTCGTAAGCGCACTGGAAGGAGGTGCCAACAGTGATGACCCCACGGGGGCCTGACATCTTGAGCTTTAGGTGGGTGTTGTAGGGGATGGCCATGAACTTCGCATAGCATGGTCATCCCAGGATGGCGTGGTAGGTCCCATGGAACCCGACCACCTCAAATATGAGGGTCGCTGTCTTGTAGTTGGTCGGATCCCCAAAGGTGACGAGCAGGTCAATCTGCCTGAGCGGTATGGCTTGCTTCCCTAGCACGACGTCGTGGAAAGGAGCCCCAGTCGTTCAGACACGTGACCGGTCGATGCCCATGGCATCAAGTGTCTCGACGTACATGATGTTGAGCCTGCTGCCTCCATCCATCAGCACCTTGGTGAGGCGCTTTGTGCCGACGATCGGGTCGACCATGAGCGGATACCTCCCCGGCTGTGGGATGCTATCCGGGTGGTCAGATCAGTTGAAGGTGATGGCAAACTCTGACCACCGGACAAAAGACGGTGTGGCTGACTCAGCCACGTAGACCTCGCGGCGTGCGATCTTTTGGTGGTGCTTGGAATCGTAGGCCACCGTCCCTCCAAAGATCATGAGGCAGCCATCTGGGGTTGGAAAGCTGTCATCCTTTCCCTTGGCATTGTCTGCCGCCAGCTTAGGCTTCTTTCTCTAGTTCCCCTTGTCAGAGCCATCGAACAGGAACCGCCTCATAAGGGCACAGTCCTTGTACAGATGCTTGATGGGGAAGTCGTGGTTCGAGCATGGCCCCTCAAGCAGCTTCTCAAAGTGGTCGGGAGCATTCTCGGTGAGCACCCGGCCACCTTTCGGCTCGGCAGTGGCCATGAGCGAGCCCCCGTGCTGCTGCTTGTTCTTCTTCTTGTTCATATGGTTAGAGGGGCCCTCACCGATGTCCTCATCCCGTCTTGCTTTGCCTTTGGAGCGAAAAAAAAATCGCTCCGATCACCTCCTCACCTGAGGCGTGGTTGGTCACGATGTTGAGGAGCTCCTTGGTGGTCTGAGGGCCCTTACGTCCTAGCTTGTGGACCAAGGACTCACTGGTCCTGGACAGGAAGGATCTGATGACGTCGGCATCAGCGACATCAGGCAACTCATTGCATTGCCTGGAGAAGCATCGAATGTACTCGTGAAGAGTCTCTCTAGACTTCTGTCGGCAATTTTTTAGATCCCAGGGGTTCTTAGGGCGCGTGGAGGTGCCCTAAAAGTTTCCCACAAAGATCTCCTTCAAGTCAGACCAACTTTGAATTCGGTTGGACGGAAGGTGCTCCAGCCATGTTCTTGCCGAATTGGCCAGGAACAAGGGGAGGTTGCGGATAATGAAGTAATCACTATCCACACTACCGGCTTAACAAGCAAGCCAGTAGTCCTTGAGCAACAAGCCTGGGTTTGTCTCCCCAAAGTACTTTGGGACATTGGTCGGCGGTCGATACCGCGATAGAAAAGCCGCGTTGAGGATGTGCCGGCCAAAAGCCTGGGGCCCTAGTAGGTCGGGGCTCGGGCTCTGGTCTTCGCCACTATCGTAGCATCCGCCACAACGAGGATGGTAGCCGCAGCTGGCCTCCTCTCTCTTGTCACCCCGTCCGCGCCTGTGGGCATCTAGGTGTTGCGTGCGCCACGGTTGGGGCCGAGACGCTCATGCACCGGGACCATGGCAAGTCCACCACCGTCGCGTGGCGCCTGGTGGACGGATACGTCTCAGCCATGTCATCCCAAAGACACACGCTAACTGGCATCAAGTTCATGTCACCGAGACAGTGAGCTTTCCACCTGTTGCGCCTACCTAAAGCTTTCCGCCGTCGAGTAGCGTGCGGATCTCGCAGTGGGCCCGATGGTCTTCGGGTGTCGTGGGCTCCGGGAGCCTTTGGAGTAGGGCGGCCGAGGTAGCTATGTTCTAGCTTGCCCGGGCGAAGTGCGGAAGGCCTCCGTCATCCTCGACGATCCTCCCATTTACGTCGCGGGCGATGGCGCGCGCACAGCCACCATCCCCACGACGCTCGATCTCGCGTTCGAGCTCCGCGCGCTCCTGCTCCAGCTGGATTCGCGCATCCTTGAGCTCCTAATGCCACGCCCTTAGCTGTTCCACTAGCATGCGGGGAAGGGCCCCCGCATCTTCTTTGACTTCATTGTTGAAGTCGTTCGGTGGGGTAGCCCCTCCCTCATGGACGCTTTCGACGCGTCCCTCGGGGGTACCTGCCATAAAATATTCTCGCGAGGGGTGATGGCTCTCCCTACTGGAGTCAGAGTCAGAGATCGACTCTGAATCTCCCACGAGAAGGTCATGGAAAGACTCGGCGACGTAATCGGCCATTCCCACAAATTCATCATCCGTGGGAGGCGGGTACATGTGCTGTACCACGAGGTGACCAACGGTCCTCGCGGCATTGCGCAGATTGAACGGGAACGCTGTCGGGGTGTCCCGGGTGAGATATTCCACAGAGATCGGCTCCCCTCCGGCAAGCTAGGTCATGACATTGGCGAAGGAGAAGGTGAGGTAGCGCACATCCTCCTAGGACAGTCGGGGTCCCAGAAAGGTGTCGAGCTGGCGCTCCAACCTCCCGTAGTCGAAGCCGAGGAGCTAGTCGCTCTTGGGGACATGGGCCTCCGGTGCGCGCAGCTGTAGCTTCTCGAGGGCTTCGATGGTTGCGACGAGGCCGGTGGAGCGAAGAAGTTGGACGAGGGCAGTAACCCACGCCAGCTCTCCCTTCGCGGTGACGATGAAGTTCAGGCTCCCGAAGCGCGCGTGCACGCCCGAGACCCAGCTAACGCTGTGGCTAGCCATCCGTGGCCTGTTGTGGACGACGAGACGCGCAAAAGGCCCCTACCTGACGCGCCAACTATCGGTGTTTCGAATCACCGGCTAGTAAATTTCTAGTTTATGCGTCTGACCCGGATGGTTGTGCTCGGAGGACACAAGGATTTATACTGGTTCGGGCGGAATGTCCCTACGTCCAGTCTGTTGTTGCTCGTGTTACCGACACTTGGGTTGTAGTAGGGGTTATAAACAGGAGAGAGAGGGAGAAGGTCCCAAGTCTCTTGTGAAAAAGAGTGAGTCTGGTTGAGCTCTCTCTCTCTCTACTATCGAGCGCCTAAGCCTTCAGCCGCTCAAACGTGTTAGATGTGTGGGGCGTCTTGCTTCCCCTTTTATAGATGAAGGGGAAGATGCAGGTTACATCAGAGAGAGAGAGATGAGGAGAGGAAGGCTTTCGGGATTGCAACGTCTTCCATCTCCTTTACACGGGTCCTGCCGGCCCTATAGATGACGATGGGGATGGCTCCACGTCGCGGCCTTGTTCGTCACTGGCACCGTACGCGGGCGTCGTCAGGTGGTCATGGCGCTCCATTCCGTCCCAACAGACGGTATGGCTAGCTGAAACCTCCGCTAGAGGCTGTACAGAAAGTAGGTAGCACAGCGCCGGCACGTCCGATGCTATTGGTGACGTGCGTCCTCAGACGTGGCTCGTCATGGCCGCGGGTCACGTTAAGACGCGCCTGCTCCCCTTCTAGCGTCAGAAGTTTGACCCTGGACTCGTACTTTTTAGACCCGTAGTGGTTGGGGACGATACGGACCTCCGTCGGGCGAGACGGAGCCCGTGCCCTCGGGGTCGGGCGAGGCGAAGCCCGCTCCCGAGGGGTCGAGCGAGGCGAAGCCCGCGCCCTTGGGGTCGGACGAGGCGAACCCCTCGCCCGAGGGGTCGAGCGAGACGAAGCCTACGCCCTCGGGGTCGGGCGAGGCGGAGCCCGCGCTCTCGGGATCGGGCGAGGCGAAGTTCGCGCCCTCGAGGTCGGACGTGACGAGGCTCTCGCCCGAAGGGTCAAGCAAGACAGAGCCCACGCCCTTGGGTCAAGTGACCCAGATCCCGTGTCCTTGAGGTCGGGCGAGACGAAGCCTGAGCCGAACAAGAAAGATATGCTCTTAACCATCAGAGGGAGTTAGCGTTCGCGGCCATTAGCTTCCTTCTTCCGGGTATCCTTGATACTAATACCCAACATGTTCCATATCAAATAGTAGTAGCAATTAGTATTACTGAGTAAAAACATTGCCCAAGATTTGCATGTCTACTCATAGCGTTTTTAATGCTTCACGCAGAAGCAAAATAATCATCCAAGGCAATCTCAGTGGCAAATTCCGTTAGCTCTTGCAGAATAGGATTTGATTTTGTTGGTACTTACAGAAAAACGCTACATGAGTCTGCACAGCTCCCGTAAACGAATGCAAAATAAGAATTCTTTTGTAGGGCAGTGACCAGAACAATCTCCTACAGAACTAAAATCTAACTAATTACTGACAGGAAAAAAAAACAGAAGTGCGATTTACAAAATAAGAATGAAAAAAACTTGTAACGCTTTTACTACTCCTGGTCTCACCTCATCTATGCAACATAACAATTAACAAGCAGCGCTCCACTTCTTTAATCACTTGTAGGCATACTTGGTCAAGAAGTCATATATTTGCGAGGCACTCTCATACGCGCCCTCAACGCATCTGCCCAGGGCAACTCCTGCAGCATAGTTCCCTCCTAGGAACAGCCCATCGTAGCCACCTCGGCCCAAGGCAGATTTTGCGGCCTCCAGAAGATCAAGATGTCCTACCAGGAACTGAGGTATGGCTTGTGGCCAAACTCGGACACCAAGGACTAAAGGGTCCACTGCTGTAGGATTTATAAGCATTTTTCGGAGGTCACGGTCAACTGCTTCTACCAGCTCACTTTCAGTCTGAAAATGAGATGGGATCATAAAAAATACAGCCAATAACAGGCAACCAAATAAAGACTATTTAAATCATACTACATAACTAGCAGCTCAAATTTTCCATGAGTTGAGTGCAGTTAGTGTTTAAACAGTGCAGTTAGTGTTTATAGTGATAATTAAAGAACAGATTAATAGTACTAAAGGTTCTATTCATAAAGAAGGGCACTAAAAAGATATATAAACACATCATAATCACAAAAAACACAGCAATAGTTTTGGCAGAGAATTGCTAACCATGGAAACAATTCCTGTGTTTGTAGCACCTCCTATGTAGTTTAGAAGTAACACCCTACCAGCAGGAGCACGATTAGGAAAGAGTGATGAGCTGTATATTGTTCCTACAAAAGCATATTACCAATAATACTGTTATATTATATCATTATCTCTATCTTGGATTAAACCTAAAAATAAAATAAAGTTAATGCTAGAATAAAAGCAAGCTGGAAAAGAAAGAAAACTGTATATATATGTTTGGAATTTTAAGACTCGATCATTGCAAGAAATACCCAATGTCTCAACTCCTTGACTACGTGGATGCAACTGGCCAAAACCCTGGAGTTCCCCATCAATTAAGCATTCTTTTCTAATTGCTTCCTTTGGATACGAAACAGTTACAGCAGCAACCGGTGGATAATAGAATCTTGATAGGGCATCAGCAGCATCACTCTGCAGAGGGTAAAGACAAAGTTCATGCCCAAATGAGGAATAATGCCAACAGATACTAATAACATGTAAATGAGACTCCCTCTGTCCATCAATGTAAGACATATTTTCTAGGAGATTTTGACCATGAATATCCCTAACACTATATTGTTAATTGCTACAAAGTCAGCACTATCTTAAAAGCGCTTTGAATACAAATCTATTGAAGAAACTTTTGTTCAATAAACACAAATGTATACCGGTGTCCATGTACGACACAGTCAAAATTACAACTTACCTGTCCAACAGTCTATCTATAACACAATTTTCAAAGTTCATGTTGGGTCCACATATAAGTATTTTTTTAATAAGCTGACCTAGGTCCAGCCCCTTCTAAGCTCACCGGCCATGCTTGACCCCACTCCACCTCGGCTAGGCTCCGCCACCCTGCTCCACCTCAGCTGGGTTGTGCCTCGCCACGCCACATCTCCACCGAACCAACCGCTAGGCCGCTCACCGCCCTCCATCGAGCGCCTCCACGTCACCTTTGCCCCACCAGCCACCGTGCCTCACCTCACTAGCTGTCGTGCCTCCACCTCCCCCTCCAGGGCCAGCCCTACCGCACTCTCCCTCCTCATCCACCACGCTGGCCGCCACCCTTGTCTTCCCTACACACACCGGCCAAGTGCGGCTAGGACGAGCTCACCTATGTGTGTGCTGCCAGGGCCAGAACCAACCAGAGCACGAGCTTGCCAGTGCGTGTGTCGGCCGGGAGGAGCTTGTCCACACACCACCAGCGGCAGACGCGCCGGGAGGAGCTCGCCCGCACACCACTAGCGCGGACACGCCGGGCCTCGCATGTCGGTGACGATGAACATGTGTGAGCCGTGCTTGTCTCTGGCCGCACTGGTGGACAAGCTCGCACCTGTGCATGGCTGGAGGCCAAACTCAACCCCACGCAGCAGGGTGGCCGAAACCCACACCAGCAGCCAGGCCATGCTCGCATCGCCCCATCGCCCAGTCATACCCTCTTCTCTCTCTTGCTTGCACTCTCCTAGGTAGACATCTTGTAGAGAGCTTAACAACCCTATTGCAGGTGCCCTAATTATTGGTCAAAACTTGCAAGATTTACTTTTTTCAAAACTAGGTCTTACATTGATGGACAGAGTACTTGAATAATAACCAACTTGGTTGGCATGCCACATAGAATAAGGAATTAAAATGTTGCCAGTAGCTAGCAATAATTATAATGGGTCAACTGGCACCGTCATTTTAAATATTGTACAAACTTGACTATTTAGTTCTTTTATTTTTCAGTTCAAATCTGCATGTCAATGTGATTAACTAAACAGTTCAGTTATTTTTCCAGCGCCCCCCCCCCCCCCCCCCCCCCCCCCCCCCCCCCGGAACTGTCTAAGTCTAGTTAGTTCCAGAGTTTTTTTACAGCTTATTTTTTCAGGACCTTGAGGATAATAGCATGGGTACTCCTCGCAAGACATTCTGTGGAACATGGTCCTATGGATAAACAAATAAATATCTTTAAAGCCATATACAGAATATAGTCAAAGAAAAAGGATTGGGATGGAGTTCTCGAAAAAATAGCAAATTGGATGTAAGCCAATGTAGCTGAATTTTTACCATCCTCTGAAGGACTTGGACCAAATTGAACTGGATAGAAGGCAACGTAATATAGAGAGTATCATAGTAAATAAACCATATAGGGGAAAAGGATATCCAGATTACTGAAGCATCACAGCAACAACCTATCAACAATGCACTTAGAACACCATCCCAACCAATGGTTGGGTCTCCTTGATAATTAGTCTGCTCATGCTGGGGAACTTAGGTCCTGGTGCTATTTCTTCTCTCTGTTTTCTTTTTTAATCATAATAATTATCTAGTTGGAAATTGTTCTCTTAAGATGATTAATTGTACGAACTGATCACTGAGGGCATTTTGTAAGGAACACAGTATAAATTTAAGAGCATAACAATTTTCTTGTATATTTGAATTATTATTTTTAAAGCCTACAAATTTTTGACAGCATAAGAAATGGTCCTGTCCACTTCAATTAGTCTGTTCGCAAAATCTTCTCTAGCTCTATCCAGGCTCAGCATTTACTCGACGCCTGGGGGATTGACCTCCCTCGAGGTATATCACACAAGGGAGAAATTTCCTTGAACTAGGGTTGAGAAAAGGTCCCAAAAAGCTAGCTGCCCAGGACGCGCCTGCAGCACATATATCTCTGTAGACAGTTACACAGCTAGGGACCTTTTTTCATGCAACACAGGATTTGAACCCTGGTCTGCCGGTAGGCAGCCTCCCAACCTGAGGACCTACCACCGCGCTATTGACGTGTTTGCAAGCTCAGCATTTACTCTCATCATTATTAGTACGAAAAACAAAAACCATAACTTTCCACAATTTTTCCAGACAAATGATCCACATGGAAGATAACAACAGTCATCTAGAATTTTGCTAGCCTTGCAGTAGTTTAGTAAATGTCAATGGACCACAGAATGGCAGAAATCATCAATCACTTAACAAGTGCAATCCCCACCCCTGACTGGTCATTTTCCAAATAAATGTTATTATACGGTATCAAGAAGCTAAAATACTCCAGTTTCTGAAAACATGAAAATTGATTAGTTTATACTTACTGAAAGTGGACGCAAAATGTTGCTAGCAACATATGACGGAATGGCCATAATAACACTTTTAGCCTGCACCGAAACAACCCCTTCTGGTGTTTCATACTCCAAAACATACCCCTTGCCATCTGATTTTGTAATGCTCGTGAGTTTCCATGATAGTTTGACTTTACTACCCAAGCTGTAAATGAAGAAATGTACAGAATTGAATAAAGGTGAGTAACGAATAGAAGAATAATCCTGGATCAGAGATCTAATATTACAATTTTTACTAGTTTGCAACCAAGTTGCAATGAACATGCACACTAACATGCTCTATAAACCATGCTTCATGGAATTTCTATGTATAGCCTTCAGCTGTATATTTGGTATTTTCAAATGTCAACATGGAGCTATCCACCTATATTGTAGTAACAGCATGAATAAGGATGGAAAGAATGACAATGCCCTAGTTAGTATTAACATTGTGCAAAGGGTAGATTCACATTCCCCATCCATGTATATGAAATGAAGAGTTATAACACGGCATTGTATGATTGTATCTGAATTACGCAAACAAGTTTGACCTAAGGCATCAATCTATCTGAACAGTCCACATGCCCCATATCTGTAACTGATTTGCTACATAAATAAATATCTATATACCTACCAATATTAAAAGCAGAAAGGATTCTTCCGTCCATCATATTTTACTTCCCACGATATCCTTGTGCACCACTCTATCTCGTCTATGACCCGGATTTACGACCCATGCTAATACGAGATAGAACAGCATGCATCTAGCCACGTTATTACAGAGTCTGATTCCAAGAAGTATTGGAACAGATGACACAACCGTAGCATATATATATCCGAGCCGCAAGTCGTCCAGGCGACAATGTAACAAGATGTACATTTCATTGCAACACATGGATATGTTTGTTAGTAAATATGCAAAACAATAAGAACAAACCTGGATGTGATGGCATTTGGAAGCATGGCAAGACCCTTCCTGAAAGATGCAACTGTCTGCCCTTTTGGCTTCGGTAGGCGGCTAAAAGAGGTTAAAACAGATCAATATGACAGAACAGCCAATTAGTGGAATAAAAACAAAATGGATCAATCGCTTACGGATCCCTTGGTGGTTTCGGGTTCTTGCCCCTCTCTTGAATAGTCTTGATGGTTCCACCAATAATACTACCTCCAGCTTCTTCTAACCGCCACACCTTCCCGAATGCAGCCTTCATGCTGAGCTTGGAAGGATCACCAGCATAGACACCTTAGGTTTACATAGAAATTGTCAAATTTTTATGGTAATCAGCTAATCGCTGCTAGTAGCAGACTAGAACAAACAGTGATAGCACACTGCAATAACCACCTGAGCAGAAAGGCTCAATGAGGCGCTCAAAGACCTCAGCACCGAGGTTGCGGCGCACGAACTCCTCCACTGACTCCTCGCGGCCCTGAAACCTTCGCCAGAAACGCTCAGCCCCATTGGCAATGGAACAATCAAAACGCACAAGATTTAGGAATTCAGCATGGGGAGAGCACGAACTAGAGGAGGCGGGCGGATGCCAAGCGCGCCTAGGCCGGCCCTGAGCTTGCCAGGGATGCTCATGAGATCGAAGAACGGGAGGTCAGCGGGCTTGGATGGCACGGGCCTCAGCTTCCCCTCCCACAGCACGAACCGCGGCGCGTTGGGGTCCCCAAAAACCAAGTCATCCTTCAGCCCGCTGTCCACCTGCGCGCGCGCATACAATCCATTGAGCATTTCAATTTCACGCCTCCGCAAGAGTCTGATTAGAAGACGCCGGGGCCCCAGCAAGGTGCGTACGGCCATGGTGAGAACGGGGTCGGATGGCTGGAAGCTGTTGGGACCCTCCTCCCAGAGGTACCCATCCTCGGGGCGCTCGACGGTGGTGATGTTGCCGCCGGGGCGGGCGCGGGCCTCCGTGACAAGCACGTCCTCGACGCCGTGCCGCGTGGCCAGCGCCTGCGCGGTGCAGAGGCCACTGATGCCGCCGCCCACGACGACGCAGTCCGCGGACAGCCGCGCGCCGGTGGAGGCCGGTGCCTCGGCCGCGCCGCCCGCCATAGCGGCGCAGCGCACGCGGAGTCCGGGTTGGCGGAGCCGCGCAGGTCTTCGGGTCCCGTTGAGTAGCGGCGCGGCCGCGGATGCAGCGGTGGCCATGGCGTTGGCGGCGACCATTCCCTGCGGCGTTGCGGAGCTGCGAGCGCGTGTGCGGCGGAGTGGATGACGCGACGGGATGTGGTAGTGCGGTTGGGCCGGAGAAAATTGGTAATGGGATTCGCAAAATTAACTTCCGAAAGATTGACTTTGTAAAATTGCCACCCAAATATGTGTAGCTTGATTTTATTATCATAATTCCTATTTAGTTCCTTTATTAATATATTTTGGGAATCCCTTTCATGCGAAAGTACATTGTTGGCCTTCTGAATGTGAAGAGATGAGATCGAGACTATTCGCATCTACGAAATTGCTCGCAAACGAAGAACCGCCGCTCGCGTGCCCTAGACGTACGCGATGCTGGGCGACCGCGACGTGGCACCGCCGGCGCACAACCACCCGTGCTCAGCGTCGCCACGTCGTCAGCCACGCTTGCCGGGACCACGGTGGTCGTCGACACGACCATGGAGGAACTCGGAGCGACCTCGGCGGCCGTCGGCACGACCACGGAGGAACTCGGAGTGAGCTCGCCACCCCTCGTTGCGGCCCTGATAGCAGACGCGCTCGGCAAGCTAGATGCAGCCCCAACATCTCAAGTCCCGCCGGGTCTGAGTCTGTCCCTCGTGGTGGATGCGCCCCCGCTGCACCTGCGCCAACCTGGAAGCCGCGCCAGCAACCAACCCGTGACTTGCCGAGATCTAGACAGAAGAGCAGTAATGTCCTTTCGCTTGGAAGAGGTTCCCAATAAATATTAACAAAGGAACTAAATAGGGATTATGGCAACAAAATCATGATACACATGTTTAGGCCAGCAATTTTGCGAAGTTAATCTTTCGGATGACAATTTTGCGAAGCCCATTGTTTGCAATGGCAAATAGTCAATTTTCTCGTTGGGCTTGGAGTTAGGGATGGCCCACTGGAACGGCACAGGTGGACTGGGAATCACATTCCCGTGCGTGATTGATTCCGTGGATATCCAATCCCTGTCAAAGTCTACACGAGACCTGGTTCGCCCCTGACGGGTGACGGAGGCCTCGAATTTTTTACAATTTAGCCTTTTTTTGAAAGTTTCTCACAAATAGACCCCTGGCGAAAAGAATTCAGAAAATGGACCCTTAGCTCGGCGCCAACGTTTCTGGCGCCGAGCTCCTAGACACGATAGATGACATGGTAGGGAGCTCGACGCCAGTCACTCTGGCGCCGAGCTTGGCGCCAAGATCTACGGTGCCGAGCTCGGTACCAGAGTGATTGGTGCCGAGCTCCTTGCATTTAACCCCGGCCCAACCTTCCTGCCCGAGTGTTCTTCCTCTTCTTTCTCCTCCCTCTCGGATTTTTTCTCTCCCCACTTCATCCTACCTCGCGAATCGGTATATTGGACCTTGAAAACCTTGATTTGATCCATAGATCTTCGAGAGCAAGGTATCCTCGCTCTCCTCCTAGTTTTTTTCGCATCGATTCGGTATATATTAGTTGGATTTTTCAATCTAAGAATCGTCATCACTTAGGGTTTCATTGTATCCCTCAATATATATATTATACAATTATTGGATGATGCCAGGGCGTGAAAAAAGCTACAAACCTAGGCGCATGTAGTTATGTTATGGGTTCATTGTTGTGCTTGTGCATCAAATGAGAAACCCTAGGTTTAGGGTTTAATGTTAACTGCCTTGGGTTCTTAGAACGAAATTGGTTGTATTGTAGTTATGGTTCTTATTGACATTTATTTGTGATGTTTTGATTTATGTTTGTTAAATTACATCCGTTTTGTTAGATGCAAGAAATGTTTCAAGAGGAGTTTTGGCGAAAACGGGGTCGTCATCGAGAATTATACCCCGACACGTCTAGCAAAGATGCCCCCGTCCCTCCCGACCTCCCTGTCCCTAACTGTGACTGTGGTTTCCAGACCCATGTTTTTCAATCGAAACATCCGGACACTGCGGCGCGTTGCTTCTACACATGCAGTCGTTTTAATGTAAGAAATTGTTTTCACTATCCTTTTTCTTTATTTGTGTAAGTATGCTACTAATATTTTGTTGGAATCTTGTTGTATAGGACCATGAGAGGTGCTTTTTCTTTCAGTGGATTGACGGTGCAGATAAGTTTGATCCTAGGTACCTCCTTTTCGACGATTGGTTTAGAGGGAGACATCCATGTCAGCACTTCAAGTGGTGGGTTCCACTCCCCCTAACCCTCCGTCAATGACGACTAAGGAGAAGCACCTAGCCACAGTTAGACGACTCGAGGAACCTCCTCTGTTCGATTGCGGAAATCGAGCTGTGATAAACCCTGAGAATACGTTGGAGTTTGTGTGTCCAAACAAGCATGAAGTAAGTGCAAAGTGTATGTGTTCAAATCTTGAGCGATATGTGTTCATGTACTAATGTCTCATTATTTAGGTGTTTTCAATGGCGAAGTGTTGTTTCAAGGAATGGTTGTATGGTTCTAAGAACCAATGGCCGGAAGAACCACGGAGGGTTAAGGAAAAGAAGAAAGAAAGGGTAATCTACAAAGCACCTCCTGTCATGTGCGAATATGGTGTTAAATCCAACTATGGCCTAGTCCCTTCGGAGCTTAGAATAGGCCATTATTGCGGCCATATGATTGAGTATGATGAGGTTCGTTATTTTTGTGGTAAACATGGAATCGTATTTTGTTTCTTTTGCTAAGACATATATGATATAATATTTCTTTTGAACAGAGCACTAGAAAATGCAGGTAGGAATGTTATGATGGTCAAGCTAAGTTCTTGGATGAACTAAAGAAGGGGCAACTAATTACACGGAAGATGGGATATGAACCTGACTACGTCAACCTATTCGTTAAAGATCACAAAGAAAAGATGCGTGAGTTTGCTAGACAGCGCGGTATTTGCAACCCGATCGATGTTGGGCTTAACAAATGGGGATTAGAGAGGCGGATGATGTTAGAGGAGGAGAGGGCAAGGAATGAGGCAAGGGAGGAGACAAGAGTACAGATGAAGGTCTTGAACGAGCATGGTGCTACATTATGTGCCAGTGAGTGTTTAAAAGCCTTTTTTTATTGCCTGATTTTAAATGTAATATAATCGTGTTGCTAACTGATTGCATTTTATATATAAAGGAATTGGTTGCAGCGAGGAACATGCCATAGAGGTGGCTCATGCAAGGTATGTGGAGAAGAAGTTAGATGAGCATAGATCACGAGCTGGTCGCACCATTCAATCACCGATTGTGTTGTTTGATAAGGGGGACGAGGATGAGGACGACACTGGTAGACTAAGTGAGCTCATTATTCTAGCAGAGGCGGGCATGCAAATGCAGGAGGCTGAGGATGACACTGGCAGACTGAGCGAGCTCATTGCTCTAGCAGAGACGGGCATGCAGGCGAAGGAGGCTGAGGACGACACTGGCAGACTGAGCGAGCTCATCGCTCTAGCAGAGGTGGGCTTACAGGCGGAGGAGGATGACGGCGCGTTCTTCACTCAGGCCGCTGCGGCCGTAGATGAAGCAGAGGCCTCTTACTATAGGCGAAAGGCAGGTCAGAGCAACACAGGTGATCCTAGCCACAGCAACAGGGTTGTGGTAGAGGACTGGTACTCGGATGATGAGTTTCTTACTCAGTACGTTTCAGACTGAGGATTTGAAAGTGCATTTGCTCCTATATCTACTGTCGACACGTACTTCTAGTATTAATATGTTGTGTAATGTGGCATAGTATTGAACTTTTTATTATGTGGTTGTTTTCATTATTTATGGTCTTAATATTCCGCTTAATGATACGGACGTATTGAAATGTGAACACTTGTTGCAAAAAAACCTAACGACGTACGGCATTATATAAATCAACACACGAAACACATGAAATGGCATGTGACTACATGTACCGAACCTGGGTATAGAGTTTCCTTTGACTAAACCTAACATGCCTTAGGTAATTAAACCAAACAACAAACACATAGATGTGGTATGTGAAAAAGATAAAGTCATCCTAGTAGTGTGGCCACATAGCAAATTGTGTTACACCTTCTCCATAGTAGCCTCTCGTTGTTGGTGGTGGTGGTGGCGGGGGTGACAGGGGAGACCCCTTGTTGTTGTGGTTAGGGCAGGTGCAATATGGATTATTGCAGAGTGCCTCCTGTAAATCGGCACCATTGTTGTTGTCGTCCTGTCCGTCGTCCTTGTAACCGCTGCTAACTTCCCTTTCTAGATCAAAGATACGGTCCTATAGGTAGTAGATGTACTCCGCATGCAGATAAATAGGTCAAGGATCGACCCACCTATTGAACCTATAGTTTTCTTCGGCCAAGGAAGACTACAATAAGTATGTCGTGTAAGTTATATACAAGAGAAATATATTGAAGAAACAAAAAGTAATAGCAATTACTCATGCTCGTGGGCATTTGAAGAAACGACGACCTCCATCTATTCCCTCGGTGAACATCTACACTAGGTAGTCCTCACCATGCATGCATTTTGGCCACTCTTCTTTCCTTTCATCGTATCCTCTTAGTGGTGCCTCTTTGGTGAAATCACTTTTGCTATCAACTGGGAACCTCTCATAAAGAGCTTCCTCAAAGAAATCAGGACCAAGAGGACCCTCCCACCCCCAGGTAGTTCCCTTCCCCTTTCCTCTCCCTCTGGATGACCCTCCAGACATTGGTACTGCAACAAAAGAAAATGCCGAGGAGTGTTCTTCTTCCTAGTTGTGTGTGTGAATGAGAGGGAAGTGAGTGGTTATTTATAGGTTGAGAGGAGGAATGGAGGCCTCTCAGTGTGCCATGTCAGCGATCCGTGTGCCTCTTCACCTAAGCCCTTGGATCAAACAATAATAAGATGGATGGTGGAGATAGAGTGGAGTTGTGCTTCCTTGCATGCTAGTACTATGTCAGTGATGTGATAAATCGTTGTTGTCCCTGTATCTGAAAAGTCTATTTTTATTATCTGAAAAGCATAGAATCATTCACTCTTGCTTGGTAACCCTAGATTCATCTACAAAGCGTATGTACGATATGTTTGGATTATACACTTTCTAATAAATTTATAGTTAATCTGTGTACTATATTTGTGCCTTTTTAGCAGTGTAGTATGATTATTGTTTCACAGAAAAAATTCACAAGAGTTTCCCTTGTTTTAGGAGCATCCATAGTTACAAATAGAGACATCATTATATATTCCAAACATTGAATCATCCAAGGAGCAAAATGCAACCACAACGAACATCACAACCAACATAATATGTCCTGCGCAGTCCAAATAGTCCACAATGTCCATACAGTCCCAAATAGTTACAGAAAAGTAAATACAAAATCCATAATAGTGCATACTAACAACTACCACATCCCTCACTGCCTCCTACTCTTGCCCTTACCCTTGTGACTGAGAGCGCTCGTACCTAGAGTGTAAGGGTCATGCGGACGGCGTCGCCTAGTGCCTAGAGGCGGTGTAGGATGAGTCGAGGGAGCATCATGGAGCTGAGAGGGGCCAAGCTCCTCATGCCTCTTGTCCACGTCGTCATCGTCATCGTCTTCCTCATCCTCGTCCCCGCCCCCTATAGCTACTTGACTAGAGGAACCCAAGCCTCCTCTGCCTATGGAAGGAACGTACACATCTTGCGTCGTGTCTGTCCTGAACCACAATGACCAGCCACACGGCATAGACGACATGACAGCCTCTGTTGTACAAAACTATGTTAACTAAAAGAATCTTAACGTATTAATGATATATCTGAATGAATATTTTTAATCTTACGTCTAGGAAGCTAAGTATGTAGTCGTCATTGACTCGGCTGAACGCGCTCGATCTATTCAACTGAGCATTTGAGTGTATTTCTCTGTAACAAAGTTCTCAATAATAATACTTCTGAACAGATAGCAATAGGTTTTGTTTTCTTTTGTACAAGAATCTAACGTATTATAAGGGTTATACAGCTCGAAGGTTGCACTAACTACAATAGATAACTCCTAATGTCGGTCCAAGAACGCCTAATGTATTGTTATGCAACTTAACATACAAAAATAAGGCAATTGGCTTACCACTCTGTCCAAGATCGGTCCTACCTCCACCTGCCTTCCTACACGAGTTGACTAGTCATACGCCGTGTCTTCATTGTCAGAGGACTCGATGTCGGCGTAGTCAGCTTTGGTCCACTGTAGCCTCAGCCTGCACCGTGTCGCATGCTGGTACCAAGCTTGGTACCGCCTGAACTCACGGTTCATGTGCGGCTCATTGTTGTCGTCCACGTTGTCGTGCATCTCCTCCCATTCCTCAATGAAGGACTGGTGGTGCCTCTCCCAGTCAAAAATCTTCTTGTTCCTTTGATGATCCAACCTGCACGTATGTCATCGTTACTTGAATCCATGTACATATCACCATATTAATAGAAATGGACCATCATCATGAGATATTTGAAATATCAAAACACTTACTTGTGTAAGTCAACCCCAATCGAGAACAGAGCCATAGGCCAAAGCTGTCTCACTCCAAATTGGCGTGCAACCCTATCTGGCAGATGGTACTCGACAACATAGAAGCAGATTAGAGGGCACCTCATCCTATAGAAGTCGTCGTCGGCCCCACAAACGTTGCTCAGCTGAAAAGGAAGTGCATCCTCTCCACCGTACGGCTCCCACTCCACCTACAACATGTCCAAACAAGATGTTAGATGGTATACTAATCATTTTCAAACCAGCATGGGAAATAAAATTTACTTACACTAGACGCCGTTAGCGTGTCTAGCTCGTTGGTGAACTCAATGTACGCCCGGTCTAACCTCATGTACGAAACCCTGGCCTGGTCCCAAAGGTATGCCCACGTCGGTTGTCGTCTTGGAGGCTGACCTTGGAACCACTCATGATGATCCAGAACCTCAGGACGGCCAACTGAAAGACGAGCCCACATCCATAGCTGTAATAGGTACACTGCAGAGCCCCAGCTGTAGTGACCCGCCTGGTCCCAGTCACCGAGGCAGTGGATCCACATCTAAGATGCACTGTCACCCATGGCGTTAGGGAAGAGAACGTAGGCAAACAGGTGTAGGATCCACGCCCTACAGTAGTACCCAACTATCTCCTCATCTGCCTCCTCAGGGCACTGTGCGAACTCTTCCCGTAGCCAGGAGATGGGAACTCTAGAAGTGTGAGCCACTTGCTCGCCAAGCTCACATCCAAGGAAGGTCTCCACTCGTGCTCTCTAGCCCTCTGACCTACACTGCCCGGTGATTGGGTTGCCGTGAATCCTTAGGCCTAGCATCTTCTGATAGCCTTGCAGCATGACTGTCATCTCCCAGCGCTATGAGACGTCCTCGGTGGGTCACCTCGTACGTCGGGTCGAGCAGGTGGAATTGCTCCATCCTACAAAAAAGTGAATGAATTAGAATTTCAATATACAATGAAACATGAACTTACAAATGTATAAGTAATTTACACCAATACAAGCATAAAAAGAGACATGCATAATTAATTAAATGAAGACGACAAATATAAAATAATAAAATGAACCAATAGTCGCACCTCACTAATCTGCCAATGGCAACTTCGTGAATTGTGGCCAAGTCTACCGCACTTGCCACACTCATACTGCTCGAGGTCAGTAACAAATGGAGTTCCTCTCCCATGCCTTGTTCTTCCGGGTATCTGATCCATAACCATCCTGTGCCTCGTCCTCTGCCTTGATCCATGCTTGTTCCAATGGTAAGCTAGATCCGCAATGTACTTTGGCCCATCATATGGAGGCCACTCTCTAGGGTCCCAAAAAGGCACGAAGCGGGGGCTCCATGTGTGCACAAGCGTGTCGACACTGAACTCATGAGGTATCCTCCTCTCGATATTATAGTTGCGATGCCTAGCTGTTGCCACCAAATGAGAACATAGAAAGTGGTACTGCCTTGGTTTACCATAAGTGCACTTGAAATCTTGGAGGACAACCACATGTATCCTCGACTCCCGGACCTCGCCATCGGACATTGTACCACCCCTATGCTCGACCTGATAAGTCCATGTGGCATGGTAAAAGCATGCAACCTCATGTGTGCCAGCCCTTTCTCTTGCCTTCTCTAGGTGTGCCTTTGGTTTCGGAGCTCATATCTCTCCATCACTCCGCAACTGCAATGCATGGGCTTGTCTATCGTTGAATCGGGCAACAAGCTTATAGAAGGTGAATTGAACGATTACATTCACGGGCATACCACATATCCCAATAGCAACTTATTGAATGACTCTGCCATGTTGCTGCACTGAAACTCGTACCTCCATCCACCGGTGTCGTGAGCTCTTGTCCATTTCTCCAAATCCCTCATCAAACCTGTGAGCCATTGTCTACCTTCTGCATTTGATGTGGTTCTGACCTTCTCCAACTTTTCCTTAAAGTACTTGTCCTCAAGCTATCGAGCAGCCTCCTAGAACAGATCAAAGTTACCCTTTACACCATCCTTTCAGAGTAGATTCTCAGCAAGGTGCCGAGTACAACAACGATGGTGCAAAGGTGCATACCCCTCTATCTGCTCTCGCACGGCATTAAGTATGCCCTGATGCCTATTAGATATGACGCCAACCTCCCTGCTAGGCCCAACCACGTGTATCCGGACTAGCCTCAAGAACCATCCCCAACTGTCATTGTTCTCCTTCTCAACCAAAGCAAATGCCAAAGGAACCAACTTGTTGTTCGCGTCACAGGATATGGCTATAAGAAGTGTACCCTCATATTTGCCAATCAAGAACGTACCATCAATGGAGAAGACAGGACGACAGTGCCTAAAGGCCTCGACACACTGAGGGAAGCATCAGAAGGCACGGAAGAATATCTACCTCCCATCCTTCCATGCATTAGGTTTTGGGATGTACTCATAATGCATTCATGGATTCACCGCTTTGATTGCATTGAAAAGAACTAGCAGCTGCTCATACCCATCCTCCCAGTCCCCATATATCATCTTCCACGCTCGCTGCTTAGCCCTCCATGCTTTACCATAAGTTATCACATATCCTCCATACAACACCTCAACGGTCTTGATAATTGTCCTCACCTTCATGTTGGGTTCTCCCTGCAAAATTCCCATCAACCGCTTGGCAATGAGGGTAGATGTCAACTGCCGATGCCTCAGTGTCAGCTCATGGTCAGCACAATTGTGTGGCCCGACAACTTTTGTGATCTTCCATTTTCCGGTTACCTGTTGTTTTCTTGCACAAACCCTCTATGGGCAGCGTTCTTTGTCACACACAACTGTGTAACGGCGCTCCGCATATGAATGCAATACCCTATAAGGCCTCTTTCGTATCACTGCAAAAGCCTGCAACCACCTCTTCAAAGTAGGGAGGTCATTGAACACCCTCCCATTCTCAATTACCATGTTAGGACCGGCCTCAGTAGCTTCTAGGAGCTCATCATCACATCCTTCTACAAATGCCTAATCGGAATGAGCAAGATCGCTGAACTCATGAACTCTAGGATCACGGCGGCTGGGAAAGATATGCCTCATCATCTCAACATCACTCTCCATCAGCTCTCCAACAGGGCGATCATCATCAGAATCAAGAGCCCTAGCCATCTCATATGGCTCCGAATCATGCATAATTTCAATACTATTGGAGCCACGAAATCCATCTCCAAAGTGCACTTGCGTAGCAATAGGGGGCACATCCACATTTTTAGGAATGTCTCCTACAACATTAGTACAGAAATAAGGAAAGAATAAAAGAAATAGATGTAAGAAACGGGGTAAGCTCCCAAAAACCATGTAGTTAAGACACTTACTCGGACAATTCTGTGTCAAACGGGATCTCATAAGAAGGATCTGCCACGGAAACATGAGTCTGACAACCATCTACAAATACCGTATTGGGGGCAGATTGAGCATCGGGAACCGTAGGTGCAATCTGCACATGCAGGTAAAGTTCTGGAACGGGAGGGTCGATGTGTGCCTGATGATCCATTGCTGGGGTAAACCCATGACGGATGGGATCAACTAACACCCGATGCACAACCACATCCAAATATTGCAGCTGGCTCTTCATAGCCAATCTCATATAGTTCTCCCACTGATCCGCACAACCAATTGAGATCATTCGCCTAAAGATGTTCAGAGGAGAACCTAGGTGTAGTACACCATCAACTGCAATGTCATCATCTCCAAGGCAATGCAGCTCCTCCCGAGCCTTTGCAACCATCTCAGTAAATGAAGGCCTATCATTGAATAGCACATGCACGCTTTGCATATCAAGAAACTCAACATATCCATAGCGATCACTTTCAACGGTGCCTCCATGATATATGGTCACTAGGTTGTTCATCTAGTTCAAACATGTAACGAAACACATGTCCTTTAGACAAAATTAGACGATAGATAGTACCTAACAAGTACTTTCTAGCTACAAACTAAGTAATTAAGATAATAACTACGTATATATATAGTGTACTCACTAAATAGCTAGATCATATGTAGTTAACTAAATATGTAACTACATATCTAAGTAGCTAGCTAACTATATCTATGAACCTATGTATCTATGTTACTATCTATCTACATATATATATCTCACTAGATCACTACCTGAGTCATCACATTAACTAGTAAATAACAAATGCCAACTAAGTAGGTACATTGCATATTCATAATTTTTACCTTTCCAACGACTGCTCCGCGGACGTTGAAGGAGTCGCAGCGGACGATGGGCTTGGGTCAGGCCGACGATCCGGACCGGTGGTGGCATGGCCGGCCGCTGCAGGTGGCGGGGTCGGCGGTGGCACGGCCAACGACAGCGATGGCACGCGGCGGGCGTGGGATGCCTGGGGCTCCACGCGGCGAGTCTGGCTCGATGGGGGCGGGAGGCACGCTAGCGCTGGACGACGGCAAGGCGGGGCGAGGCTGGCGGTGGAGGGTGGCAGAGGCGGCGCGACGGCGCAGCGCGGGGGGCGGCGCGGCGCTCCTGCACGTCGAGGCGCGGGGTGTGGCGCGGGGCGGGGGGGGGGGGGGGGGGGGGGCGGGGCCGGCGCGGCCAAGGGGTGCGGGCCGTCCGCTGGGCGCACGGCGTGGCGCGGGCGAGGGTGGCAGCAACGGCGGCGGCGGCGGCGGAGCTCGGCTATCCTTGGGCGAGAGAGGGAGAAGAAGAGAGGAAAGGCGCGGGCCTAATAGGTATTAAAGGCTCAGTGCCATTCACGTTGGCGCCGAGCTCGGTGTCAAGATCTACGGCGCCGAGCTCCCTGCCAGGGCCCCCAGGAGCTCGGCGCCAGAGATGCTAGCGCCTACCTCAGCGCCAGCATCAATGGCGCCGAGCTAAGGGTCCATTTTCAAAATTCTTTCCTCCAGGGGTCTATTTGTGAGAAACTTTCAAAAAAGAGCTAAATTATAAAAAATTCGTGCGGGCCCCTTCTTTGCTCTTTAACTTAGGCCCTGGTTGCAGGCCGAATTTGAGGCCCCGGATCAATTGCAGCACAAATATTTCTGGAAAAAAATAACCCATTTATCTCTACTAGTAAACATGCCTGTGCATTGCGACGGGAGAAAAAAACTATCAAACGTTCGATCCGGTCGCTTCAGCTTTTTAGATTTATCTTACTGTTTTGTACTTGGATTCTCATTTAGAGTACTAAGAGAAAAGACTGTTTACATCAAAATTTGGAAAGAAGAATGTGCGAACTCGAAACTTTCAGGATTGTATCATCAATGAATCGATTAGATGTGAATCGGTGTCTGTCGGTGCAGAAAATGACCAACTAGTAAATATTTGTAGTTTTGTTGTACGTTGTGATCGAAGGTGGCCTAGCACTCAATGACACAGGATTTATGCTGGTTCGGGCAACGTGCTACACAGCTACAACGGCCACAACAACTTAATTTGTATAGGTGCTACTTTTGATATTGCGAAACAAGGATGGAAAATGTTAGATATCTATTTATTTTTTAGCAGAGTTAGATATCAAGTTATGTAGCTTTTTTTGAGGATCTATAAAAATATATAATTTTAATATCTTATTAAAGTCGGCAAGGAGTTAATCATCATCCTATCACGATTTTCATATGTCAGCCATATTGATAGTTCCGGTATTAAATGCAGACAACTTAGAGATTTGCAATGTCAAGTACGGATAGCTTGAAGAAACATTTAATTTTATTAAATTGAATAACAAAGTGTTCAAGATTTGAGTTTACGGTTTGTTTGATTAGGTACGTCATTGGCTGATTCATGTTATAATAATAATAATTTGTTACTAATTAATACTAACAACCCACTCATTATTTGGCATGGCCCTCCCGTAACTAACTTAGTGAACGTAGAACCTAGGGGTCTGTTCGGCTGGTATTAAAGTCGGCTGATAAATCGGCTGAAGCTGATTTGTTATGAGAGAAAAATACTGTAGATTCTACCTCGTAAGTCGGCTAATAAGTTCAAACGAACATGCCGTGGATAAGTACGAATCCGAAAACTAATCTAAATAGACCCCTCTAATCCTAAGTATCTAATAGGAATCCTAATTCAAATGTCCTAATCCTAATGTAAATAGAAAAGAATAAAAGTAGAAACTTGTATTTGTAAACAAAAATTCATTATTTCTTCATAAAATTTCTCCGTCCATCTTACCATATATGTTAATAGTTCCCTAATCTCACGTCACGGGACGGTACGGGTGGGTGGCGGGTTTTGTTTCCATGTTTTTTTTCCAACGACGATGAGACCACCTCAACTATTTGCTAACATCAACGGGTTTGGAGACCTGTAGCCTTGGAGGGGATCGGAGCTGGCGATCGAGCGGTCTGAGGTGGCCTGCACTGCACGCCCGGGGATTGGATCGAACGCGTGCATGCATGCGACCTACAGTACATACTACATAGCAGCCGATCGACGACGACGTGATCTTATTTAACAAACCACAAGTGTTTTTTCAATCCAAAATTCCAAATATAAGGTGTTTGTCTACTCTTTTCCGATCCAAATACAAGAGGTTCGTCAACTCTTTTAGATTTATCTTACTGTTTTGTACTTGGATTCTCATTTAGAGTACTAAGAGAAAAGACTGTTTACATCAAGATTTGGGAAGAAGAATGTGCGAACTCGAAACTTTCAGGATTGTATCATCAATGAATTGATTAGATGTGAATCGGTATCTGTCGGTGCATAAAATGACCCACTAGTAAATATTTGTAGTTTTGTTGTACGTTGTGATCGGAGGTGGCCTAGCACTCAATGACACAGGATTTATACTGGTTCGGGCAACGTGCCCTACGTCCAGTCGGGGTCGGTTGGTGACTTTATTCCTAAGCCTAGGTGCTCGAAGTCTGTAGTGGGTTACAAGAGTGTTTAAGAGGCCCGGTCGGGTCCGACCGGAAGGGCCGAGGGCGACCAGAACTCCGCTATGAGCTAGAAGTCGAAGTGTGTGCTTGAGGGAGTGTGAGCTATCGATCTAGTGAGTCTGAACTTGAAGAAGTATACCTCTCCTTGTTGGAGGGAGCGTATCCCCTTTTATAGATAAAGGGGATTTGGAGGGAGCGTATCCCCTTTTATAGATAAAGGGGATGGCTTTACAGGTGAGAGGAAGAGAGTACGGATGTTTTTAAGCCTTGTTGCCCACGCTGATGAAGATTGGATAATGGTAGGCGTCCCCAACACTGTTGATGTCGTTGTAGAATGTCAGATGCGCACAGGAGGTTGTGTTATCTTCTTTAGGAAGAATGGATGTTGGTACCTGCAAATACTATTTGATGCCTAGTGGCATGTGAGGAGCCGTGCTATGTTCACCCGGTACGGAAAATCCTAGTGCCCATACTGTGATCGATCTCCAAAGACATGTGGGGGGGGGGGGGCGCTTACCATATGGGAGCTTTAGCGGCCCCTACAATACTGTAGGGGGAGATGTTGGCACCTACAATACTATTTGTGTCAGAGTGGTTGTACAGTACTATTTTGTGCAGGGTATGGTTCCTAGTACGGTGGTTTTGACTTATGAGCCTTGCCTTGCCTTTCTCCGCACGTCTTCTGGTGCCTACCGAATGGGGTGCCCTGGTCGGATGGCTCCAGTCGGCCCCGAGTGCGCCGGTCGGAGAAGAGCGGTGAGCAGGATTCCCATGAGCCCCGATCGCGGGGTCGGAGTCGCGGGGTCAAAGTAGGAAGCAATGTTTTGGACCAGACCTTCCGATTGGAGTGACCTCTCGGAGGCAGCCTGTGCCCGAAGCGAGTGCTCCGGTCGAAGAGGTGGGCCGAAGAAGTTGACGAGCGGGCGCTTGTTCTTTTGGGTAGACCTTCCGGTCGGCGATCGGACTGTCCTTCCGGCCCATTGTGTTTTAGACTCTTGGGCTGGCCCATGAACTACATGTTGTTTTCCTGGGCCGGGCCCGGGCGTGGAAGCTGGTCCCCGAGGGACCTCGGGTTTATGAACCCGACAATATCAGATGATTTAGATGCGATGTCAGAATCGACTATTTTATAGATGATGTCAGTAGACGGCGTCAATGTGCTATGCTTAAATGGCACTAGGAAGATGTGTTGAACTCTACAAATAAGGAAAATTAGGGTTCAAGTTATTATTAAGTTAGGAAGTTTTCTTTTATTTCAAGAATTGTAACGAGTCATATTTGAGTAGGATTCATATTTAGGTTGTACAAAAAAACGAACACTCAATCAATACAATCTTTTTGGCTTTCGTCATCGTATTAGGAGTAAAAGTATTGTAGATCTCGACGAGTTCTTCAGCAAACAGGGCTGCATCGACTGATCGACCTCTAGCTTGCTTATGAGTATCGTCACGACTTGTATTGTGTTTGTAAAGCTGTATCAGCTGATTGATCTTTTAGGAGCCATAATATAAGTTAGTTATCAATCTGTATCGTAGTTTGTAAGGCTATATCAACTGATTGATCTGTTACGAATCATAATATAGATTAAAGTTATTGATCTTGTGTTAAATAACTTGTTGTTTAATACAATATCACCAGTTATCGAATCTGGTAAGATTAGTAAGATTTTTCTTGTTGTTTTTGGTTGATTTATAAGTTATTGATCTTGTTATAATTAATGTTTTATTAATTATAACAAATCACCTGATTGAGATAGAGATAAATCGGTATCATACCATCTTAATTGGTCGTTCTTTGATTTAGTCACGCTTTAAATCTTATAATTGATGGCTTAATTTCGTTAGATCGGCTGTTTTATCTCTATTCCAATCAAAAATAGTATGCATCCAAAGACATGTTTCAATCTTAATAAACTCAATAATTAATGAGATCTAATCTAATGACACTACCATAGCTATATCGATCCGGTCGAACCTCACTAGTAAGATTTTATATTAGAAATTATCGATTAGTGGTCTTGTTCATAATCAAGATATGTACTTTGTTTGTTTGCTGTGACTGCATCGGCTATTTTAGCCGATTTGCCTATGCTCATGCATATAGCATTGTTTTCATGAATCTGTCAACATAGAGATGGTTTTATAGATTTTTTGGCTTTAGTTTGTTATTATTATTATAGCTGCATCGATCCGATCGAACCTCACTGTTGATGATAATATATTAGATTCAAACTGTTTGTAAATTTATTTATATTAGACAGTCGATTTTGTTCGCATGTTATACTCTTTTCATCAAACTTATCGCCTCGACGCTTTATATCGATCATGTTTCATTTAGCCGATGATGCTTTCTGATGTTCCATGAGTATCGGTTATTTTGATTCATATCATTATTATTTAATATTAGTCGATAATCTTTGATTTAAAGATTTTCATTTCATGGATATGCCGGATATCGACTATTTAGTTGATAGCCTTATTGAATCGGCTATCTAGCCGTACATTTGGAACTGTCTGGTGCAACACCGACATGTTTCACTTTAAATTTCTGATAAGATTTTATCTCCTTATCAATTGTAGGTCAAATTGACTGGCACGTCGTTGGGTTTTCAGAATCGACTAGTTCTGTGTTGAAGTCAAGCAGACCTCTGGTCTTGTTCCACTTAGATCATCCGGACTTGCTATGTATTGATCACATCGCCTATCTTTTTATGTCAATAGAGAGATCTATTTAGATTAGGATATGATTTCTAAGAAAGATAGTTTCTACATTCACGAGCCGTTGTCTCTGCCTACCATGCGACAAGCTCAAGGTCACCACCACCGAATATAGACTAGTGAGATGGACAAAAGTTAGAAACCGATAACGATCCGTTGCAACGCTAGAGCACTTTTGCTAGTAATAATAACAATTTATTACTAATTAATACCAACAACTTAGTAAGTAATAATAATTTATTACTAATTAATATCAACAACTTAGTAAATAGAAATATTTGTTTATTGTAAGTAAGGTCAACGTTCAAAAGACTCGTAATATTATACTTTTATTTATCTCATTTTTATAATAAAACATAGTTTTACGTCATCATCATAAAATAAAAAACAAATAAACAAATAAATGGGATAGAAAAGTCACGGACATCACACCATCCAAGAGATGGGCTGAATTTTTTACAATTTAGCCCTTTTTTGAAAATTTCTTACAAATAGACCCCTGGCGGAAAGAATTCAGAAAATAGACTCTTAGCTCGGCGTCATTGGTGCTGGCGCCGAGGTAGGCGCCATCATCTCTAGCGCCCTGGGTACGGTGGATAACCTGGTAGGGAGCTCGGCGGCGTAGATCTTGGCGTCGAGCTCGGCGCCATAGATCTTAGCGCATGAGCTCGGCGCCAACTGTGAATGGCGTCGAGCCTTTAATACCTATTGGGCCACGCTGCCTTTCCTCTCTTCTTCTCCCTCACTCGCCAGCGCCGCTGCCCACCGTCCTCCGCCGCCCCCGCTGCCGCATGCTGCCGCCCTCGGCCCACCGCCACGCCGTGCCATCGCGCCCGCGCCCACGCCGCGCCCCAACCGCGCGTCGCGCACCGGAGGGTTTGGCCCGCGCCCCTTGGCCGTGCTGCCCCCCGCCCTGCGCCATGCCGCGCCGTGCCTCAGCGTGCAGGAGCGCCGCACCCCGCGGCTGCGCCGCCCCCCCGCGCCGCCCTCCGCCGGCCTCACCCCGCTTGCCACGGTCCAGCACCGGCGTGCCTCCCGCGCCTGTCGAGCCGGACTCGCCGTGCGGAGCCCCGGGCATCCCACACCCCACGCACGCCACCGCTATCATCGGCCATGCCACCGCTAACCCCGCCACCCTGCAGCGGCCAGCCGTGCCACCACCGGTCCGTATCGTCGGCCTAACCCAAGCCCATCGTCCGCTGCGACTCCATCGACGTCCGTGGAGCAGTCGTTGGAAAGGTAAAAATTATGAATATGCAATGTACCTACTTAGTTGGCATTTGTTATTTACTAGTTAATGTGATGACTCAGGTAGTTGATTTAGTTACTGATCTAGTGAGATATATATGTAGATAGATAGTAACATAGATACATAGGTTCATAGATATAGTTAGATAGCTACTTAGATATGTAGTTACATATTTAGTTAACTACATATGATCTAGCTATTTAGTTAGTACACTGTATATATATACGTAGTTATTATCTTGATTACTTAGTTTATAGCTAGAAAGTACTTGTTAGGTACTATCTATCGTCTAATTTTGACTAAAGGACATGTGTTTCGTTACGTGTTTGAACTAGATGGACAACCTAGTGACCATATATTAAGGAGGCACCGTTGAAAGCGATTGCTATGGATATGTTGAGTGATGGAGCTGGAGTGCCCGATCTTTCGGTGCCCGATCTTTCGGTGAGAGGGATAACTTTGATTTGTGGAGGAGGTGACTCTCATGACCCGACTACGAACGAACAGGTCGTGGCGCCTTAGCAATCGTTGAACCAACTCCAAATGGTTATTGACCTTGCTGGTGGCAAGATCAACCTGAACACAAGGTTCTATTCCTGCAAGCAATTGAAGAACAAGTAAGAACAAGATGAAGGCAAAACTGAATATCAACCGCTCACGAATTGGGGTTCACAATGGCTGTCCACAGGTGGCCGCTGAGCACAACTGCAGCACATGACGTTTGCACAATGGCTAAACTTATCAAAGAAAACCCAAGCAAAAGAGGGGGTGCAGCCCCTCGCTAAATAGGGGGAGGAGGCGTGAGGAAGGTAGGCGCCCAGCCTGCCCACAAGGCAGGGAATAGGCGCCCAAACAGCCACACGCCATCTCCTTGATCCCCTTTCCTAATTTAGGTGGCGCAGCACCTTCCTGGTTATTTCTTGACAAAACTAAAAACACATAGGTGGCCAGCACCTAGACATTATTCTGGGCAGGTTCATCATGAGCATAGATGGCGCATGCACTTAGGAAACTTCTGGTCCTTCATTCTTCAAAATCATCACGAAGTTTAATTCACGTGCACGAGATCGAGTGAGTGGTCCTGGTGGCGCCTGTGCTAGTTCAGTTGGAGTAGCCATTCCATGTGTCGGGGTTGATGTCCTCATCATCCTCCCCTTCTTGAATCGAAGTCATCCTCGACGGCAGCTCCTCATTCCTCGCCCGCATATGGTTTCAAATCTGCAACATTAAAACTAGAGGAAACACCATATTCTGTAGGCAGGTCAAGTATATAAGCATTATCATTAATTTTCTTTAACACCTTGAAGGGACCAGTAGCACGTGGCATCAGCTTAGACCTGCGCAAAGTAGGAAAGCGATCCTTACGCAAATGCAACCAAACCAAGTCACCTAGGTTCAAAAGTAACAAGTTTACGTCCTTTACTACCAACAGCCTGATTTTTAGCATTAGTGTGCGCAATGTTCTGCTGCGTTTGCTCATGGATGTCCAACATTTGTTTAACACGTGCAACAGCATCTACATGTGGGGCATCCAAAGGATCAAAGGACAGCAAGTCAATTGGCGCCCGTGGAATGTAACCATAGACAACCTGAAAAGGGCACATTTTCGTGGAGGAATGTGTAGCACGATTGTAAGCAAACTCGACATGGGGCAAGCAATCCTCCCAAGTTTCATATTCTTGTCTAACACAGCCCTAAGCATGGTAGATAAGGTTCTGTTCATAACCTCAGTTTGCCCATCTGTTTGTGGGTGACAAGTGGTGCTAAAAAGCAATTTAGTTCCTAGTTTATTCCAAAGAGATCTCCAAAAATGACTTAGGAACTTAGCATCGCGATCTGAGACTATTGTATTTGGAACACCATGTAAACGAATAATCTCACGAAAGAACAATTCAGCAACGCTGCTAGCATCATCAGTTTTATGACATGGTATGAAGTGAGCCATTTTAGAGAATCGATCAACAACCACAAAGATACTATCCCTCCCCTTCTTAGTTCGAGGTAAGCCCAAAACAAAATCCATAGAAATATCGAGCCAAGGAGAAGTAGGGACAGGTAACGGCATATACAAACCGTGGTTGTTCAGGTGTGACTTAGCTTTCTAGGCACATGGTGCAGCGTGCAACAAAGCGCTCCATGTCGCGGCGCATCTGGGGCCAAAAGAAGTGTGCGGCCAGAATCTCCTATGTCTTGTAAACGCCAAAGTGTCCCATGAGGCCGCCACCATGCGCTTCCTGCAACAGCAAAAGATGAACCGAGCTTGCTGGAATACATAGCTTGTTAGCGCGGAATAAGAACCCATCGTTTACATGGAATTTACCCCTATGGTTTACCATCCTTGCAATGCATCATGATGTCCTTAAAATTAGGATCATCGGCGTATTGTTCTTTCACAGTTTGTAAGCCAAAAATTTAAAGTCTAACTGGGACAGCATGGTGTATCTACGCGACAAAGCATCAGCAATAATGTTGTCTTTCCCGTTCTTGTGTTTGATGATGTAAGGAAAAGACTCTATGAATTCTACCCACTTAGCATGCCGACGGTTCAGATTGGTTTGGCTACGAATATGTTTTAAAGCCTCATGATCAGAATGAATAATAAACTCACGAGGCCATAAATAATGCTGCCAAGTTTGTAGAGTGCGAACCAAAGCAAAAAGTTCTTTGTCATAAGTTGAATAATTCAGACTAGCACCGCTTAATTTTTCGCTAAAGTAAGCCACTGGTTTGCCCTCTTGAAGCAAAACACCGCCCAACCCAATACCACTAGCATCGCATTCAAGTTCAAACATCTTATTGAAATCAGGTAGCTGTAGTAAGGGGGCATGTGTCAACTTATCCTTTTAGGATGGTGAATGCCTCTTCTTGTGCCGTACCCTAGGAGAAAGGAATGCCCTTCTTGGTGAGCTCATGCAACGGGGCGGCAATGGAGCTGAAATCACGCACAAACCATCGGTAGAATCCTGCAAGCCCAAGAAAACTCCGAATCTACGTAACTGTCATCGGCATGGACCAGCTCTAGATGGCGTCAATCTTGCTGCTATCCACCTCAATGCCCTGTGGAGTAACAACATAGCCAAGAAACGACACAAGTTGTGTGTAGAAGTTGCACTTTTCCAAGTTACCAAATAAACGGGCAGTGCACAAAGCATCAAAAACAGCACGCAAATATTCCAAATGCTCTTCCATAGACTTGCTGTAAATCAGAATATCATCGAAATAAACAACCACAAACAGTCTTATGAATGGCCTCAAAACTTCATTCATTAAGCGCATAAATGTGCTGGGAGCATTAGTCAATCCAAACGGCATAACTAACCATTCATATAAGCCAAATTTTGTTTTAAATGTCATTTTCCATTCATCCCCAAGTTTCATTCTAATCTGGTGGTACCCGCTACACAAATCGACCTTGGAGAATATAACAGCACCGCTAAGCTCATCAAGCATATCATCAAGGCGAGGTATAGGATAGCGATAACTGAATTGTGATATTGTTAATCGCGCGACAATCTACACACATGCGCCAGGTACCATCCTTCTTTGGAACAAGTAAAATAGGAACAGAGCAAGGGCTAAGAGACTCACGAATGTAGCCCTTATCAAGTAATGCTTGGACTTGGCGTTGAATCTCCTTTGTTTCAGCGGGATTGGTACGGTACGGGGCGCGGTTGGGAAGCTGGGCGCCTAGGGATGAGGTTGATCTGGTGCTCAATGCCGTAAATGGGAGGAAGACCTGGTGGTAACTCCTTCGGGAACACATCGGCATAGTCCTGCAAAAGCTTAGTAACAGCAGGGGGCATGTCCAAAGATGGCGCATCATCTAGTGAAAACAGCACATGAGAGCATACAAGCGCATAGCATGGCAGATTATCATCACATACTTCATCGAAATCAGATTTAGTGGCTAGCAAAATAGGAGCTTTCAGTTTAATCTCTTTTTGTATGTGCGGTTGCTGCTGGTGTTGTTTAGCTCTAGCGATGTCATCTTTTACAATCTGTTCAGGGGTCATTGGATGAAGAATTATTTTCTTGCCCTTAAACATCAAAGAGTAATGGTTTGTGCGACCATGATGTAAGCTATCCGTATCATATTGCCAAGGCCTACCGAGCAGCAACGAACAGGCTTCCATGGGAACAACATCGCAATCGGCATAATCATGATAGGACCCCATAGAGAAATGAACACGTACCGAGCGTGTTACCTTGAGTTTGCCGCCCTGGTTTAGCCATTGAATATGGTAGGGGTGTGGGTGTGGACGCGTTGAGAGAAACAACTTCTCCACCAGATCCGTGCTTGCCAAGTTGTTGCAGCTGCCGCCATCAATAATGATGCGAACAGATCGTTCTTGCACAACTGCATTTGGTGTGGAACAAGGTGTGGCGCTGGTTCCTGCTCTGGTTGTGCAACCTGCTGTGCTAAGAACGCGCTGCACAACAAGACTCTCATACTTGTCGGCGTCAGTGGCAGCCACATGTTCTTCTTTGGTTCCTGCAACGTTAGTGGCAAGCATAGCATATATGGTTTCTTCGGAATCACTAGCAGAAGAATACTCACCATTGTCACATATAATCAGCGTGCGCTTGTTGGGGCAGTCCCATATCACGTGACCAAAACCTTTGCAGCGATGGCATTGAATGTCCTTGGTGCGTCCAGAGGAAGAGGCGCCTTTTGTTGCTTGATGTGGCGCTGGAGTTTTTGCTGCTACCGTGTCACTCGGAGTGCCACTAGGTGGAGATGGTGCTGCTAGGTGTGACACGGCCATAGGCTTAGGGGCTGAGTGGAATGACGTGGTGCGACCTGCAAAAGAGTTAGCATGTGTCCTCGCGTGTCATCCCTACACTTCATGTTCAGCTTTGCAAGCAAGATGGAACAAACGAGTAATATTATTGTACTCCTTATAATCAAGCACATCCTGAATTTCACGGTTTAAACAACCCAAAAAGCATGCCATAGCAGCGTCATTGTTCTCAACTAAACCACAACTGAAGCATACCAGTTTGCAGCTCCTGATAGTACTCTTCAACAGAGTTTGTACCTTGCCTTAAACGCTGTAGTTTATTAAGCATATCGCGAGCATAATATGAGGGAACAAATCTGTGGCGCATGAGAACTTTTAAAGCATCCCAAGTGGTAGGAATTTCAGTGGGATGTTTGCTGCCATGTTCGCGCCACCAAATAGAAGCAAAATGGGTAAACTCACTAGTAGCAGCTCTAACTTGATGTTGTGCAGGAAAAGCATGACATGCAAATTTTTTATCAACAGCAAGTTCCCACTCAAGATAAGCATCAGGATCATATTTACCATTGAATTTAGGTATAGTGAGTTTAATCTTAGAGAAAGAATCATCCTAGTTACGTACCACACGATGAGGTCCTCGCCGACGACGATGGTCCTGAGCGTCATGCTCGGTGTCGCCACCATAATCAGTGTCGCCCTGTACCTCACCAAGCTGCTAGGGACAACTCCTCAAGCCATGTCATGATGGTGTCGAGGCTGGTGTTGGTGGTGGCTTGGGCAGTTTTTAATTCCTGGAGCGCCGAAACCGGCTTCAATTTGTGCTGTTTCAAGCTGACCAAGGCGCTCATTGGTGACGTGAATGTCTTCAGCGAGGACATCAACTTGTAGGCGCATTTGTCACTCAAAATGTTGTATGATGTGCTTGGTACGAGGGGACTGTGGCATGGCGATCGCATCATCTTGATCCCCCAAGGATCCTACCATTGTTAGTGCAAAGAACAAGAGAACAAGGAACAAAATAGTATGTCCTACAAGCTAGTGGAATGGGTTGCTGAACAGGGCGCTCAAACTAAAACCGTTATCAAGTTCTTACCCATTCTTACCAAGCCAGCAGGGGTGACCTACAACCAGCGGTGCAACCGATGAAGCTTGGATAGAGCAATTGCCAGAGGACATAACCTGCACGCTGTAGGGATTTGTGGAGCTATAGGGAAAGCCTTACTTTGGAGCAAGGATTAGCACAATCAATCAGCAAATTGCAAAGTTGAATAAGAGTGCAAACACGTAGCAAATGCTGCTGGAACCAAGTGAAACCGAATAGAATAGAGGCAAAGGAGGCGCACAAAGGTGGAGAGGGCGCACCAAATCCCTGAACTAGGAAGGGGGCGCACAAGCTAGGATGTTGCTGCTTTCCAAAATCGAAGAGCCTGAATTAGAAGGCTGGGGCGCACCAAATATGGAGGTTCTGCTTGCCAAAAACAAAGATGCATGGATGAAGATATGGGGCGCACCAAATCGATTGCACTTCTTTCACTTTCCTTTTTTTTTGATTCTGCACCGTGCCTTTTCTTCTGTCCATTTTTTTGTTTTTTGATAACCAGATCAGGCGCCCCAAAATTTCCAAGCAGAAATGATCAAAACTTGCCAAAACTGAAACAAGCAGGGGGCGCACAAGATATGCTTTCCAAAACTGAACCAAGCACAAATGGTAGGAAACCAACAGCAGCAATTAACGTCCAAAACAAGGAGGGGGGGAGACACACCAGATTTGGTGGGATGGTTCTGATCTGGGTGGAACAGGGGGAGGGAAGAACGTGGTATGGATGAACGAAAGAAGAACGGTGGTGAACAATGGAGACACAAAGCGGCCAGCAACAAGTGACGCAAATGCACGCAAATTCAACAACACAAGGTTACTGAATGAAAGTGCAAGGCCAAATGGTTCGGGGACAAAGTTCTAACCTAAATTTTTTTGTAGCTTTTCTGGTGGACGATAGGACGATGAACAACTCTCAAACTAAAGGGATAAAACTCGATAAAACTCACCGATCAACCTATAATCTGATACCACTTGATGGAGCTGGAGTGCCCAATCTTTTGGTGAGAGGGATAACTTTGATTTGTGGAGGATGTGACTCTCGCGATCCGACTATGAACGAACAGGTCATGGCACCTTAGCAATCGCTGAACCAACTCCAAATGGTTATTGACCTTGCTGGTGGCAAGATCAACCTGAACATGCGGTTCTATTCCTGTAAGCAATCGAAGAACAAGCAAGAACAAGATGAAGGCAAAACTAAATATCAATCGCTCATGAATTGGGGTTCACAATGGCTATCCATAGGTGGCCACTGAGCACAACTGCAGCACAGGACGTTTGCACAATGGCTAAACTTATCAAAGAAAACCCAAGCAAAAGAGGGGGCGCAGCCCCTGGCTAAATAGGGGGAGGAGGCGTGAGGAAGGTAGGCGCCCGACTTGCCCACAAGGCAGGGAATAGGCGCCAAACAGCCACACGCCATCTCCTTGATCCCCTTTCCTGATTTAGGTGGTGCAGCACCTTCCTGGTTATTTCTTGACAAAACTAAAAACACATAGGTGGCCAGCACCTAGACGTTATTCTGGGCAGGTTCATCATGAGCATAGATGGCGCATGCACTTATGAAACTTCTGGTCCTTCATTCTTCAAAATCATCATGAAGTTTAATTCACGTGCACGAGCTCGAGTGGGTGGTCCTGGTGGCGCCTGTGCTGGTTTAGTTGGAGTAGCCATTCCCTTGTCGAGGTTGATGTTCTTGATATGCAAAGCGTGCATGTGCTATTCAATGATAGGCCTTCATTTAGTGAGATGGTTGCAAAGGCTCAGGAGGAGATGCATTGCCTTGGAGATGATGACATTGCAGTTGATCGTGTACTGCACCTAGGTTCTCCTCCAAACATCTTCAGGCGAATGATCTCAATTGGTTGTGCAGATTAGTGGGAGAACTATGTGAGATCGGCTATGAAGAGCCAGCTGCAATGTTTGGATGTGGTTGTGCATTGGGTGTTAGTTGATTCCATCCGTTATGGGTTTACCCCAGCAATGGATCATCAGGCACACATCGACCCTCCCATTTCGGAACCTTACCTACATGTGCAGATTGCACCTACGGTTCCCGATGCTCAATCTACCCCCAATGCGGTATTTGTAAATGGTTGTCAGACTCATCTTTTCATGGCAGATCCTCCTTATGAGATCCCTTTGACATAGAATCATCCGAGTGTCTTAACCGCATGGTTTTTGGGAGCTTACCCCATTCCTTACATCTATTTCTTTCATTCTTTCCTCATTTCTATACTGATGTTGCAGAAGACATTCCTGAGAATGTGGATGTGCCCCCTGTTGCTGCGTAAGTGCACTTTGGAGATGGATTCTGTGGCTCCAATAGTGTTGAAATTATGCATGATTCGGATCCATATGAGATGGCTAGGGCTCTTGATTCTGATGATGATCACCCTATTGAAGAGCTGACGGAGAGTGATGTTGAGATGATGAGGTGTATCTTTCCCAGCCACCGTGATCCTAGAGTTCACGAGTTCAGCGATCTTGCTCATTCCAATCAGGCGTTTGCAGAAGGACGTAATGATAAGCTCCTAGAAGCTCCTGAGGCTGGTCCTAACATGGTAATTAAGAATGGGAGGGTGTTCAATGACCTCCCTACTTTGAAGAGGTGGTTGTAGGCTTTTGTAGTGATACGAAAGAGGCCTTACAGGGTATTGCATTCATATGCAGAGCTCCATTACATAGTTGTGTGTGACAAGGAACGCTGCCCATGGAGGGTTTGTGCAAGGAAGCAATAGGTAACCGGAAAATAGAAGATCACAAAAGTTGTCGGGCCACACAATTGTGCTAACCATGAGCTAACACTGAGACATTGGCAGTTGACATCTACCCTCATTGTCAAGCGGTTGATGGGAATTTTGCAGGGAGAACCCAACATGAAGGTGAGGACAATTATCAGGACCGTTGAGGCATTGTATGGAGGATATGTGATAACTTATGGTAAAGCATGGAGGGCTAAGCAGCGAGCATGGAAGATGATATATGGGGACTGGGAGGATGGGTATGAGCAGCTGCCAGTTCTTTTCAATGCAATCAAAGTGGCGAATCCCGGAATGCATTATGAGTACATCCCAAAACCTAATGCATGGAAGGATGGGAGGAAGATATTCTTCTGTGCCTTCTGGTGCTTTCCCTCAGTGTGTCGAGGCCTTTAGGCACTGTCGTCCTGTCTTCTCCATTGATGGTACGTTCTTGATTGGCAAATACCAGGGCACACTTCTTATAGCCATATCCTGTGAAGTGAACAACAAGTTGGTTCCTTTGGCATTTGCTTTGGTTGAGAAGGAGAACAATGACAGTTGGGGATGGTTCTTAAGGCTAGTCCGGATACACATGGTTAGGCCTGGCAGGGAGGTTGGCATCATATCTGATAGGCATCAGGGCATACTTAATGCCGTGCGAGAGCAGATAGATGGGTATGCACCTTTGCACCATCGTTGGTGTACTCGGCACCTTGCTGAGAATCTACTCCAGAAGGATGGTGTCAAGGGTAACTTTGATCTGTTCTAGGAGGCTGCTCGACAGCTTGAGGACAAGTACTTTAAGGAAAAGTTAGAGCAGGTCAAAACCGCATCAAATGCAGAAGGCAGATAATGGCTCACAGGTTTGATGAGGGATTTGGAGAAATGGACGAGAGCTCATGACACTGGTGGATGGAGGTATGAGTTTTAGTGCAGCAACATGGCAAAGTCATTCAATAAGTTGCTATTGGGGATACATGGTATGCTTGTGAATGCAATCATTCAATTCACCTTCTATAAGCTTGTTGCCTGGTTCAACGATAGACATGCCCATGCATTGCAGTTGCAGAGTGATGGAGAGATATGGGCTTCAAAACCAAAGGCACACCTAGAGAAGTCAAGAGAAAGGGCTGGCATACATGAGGTTGCATGCTTTGACCACGCCACAGGGACTTATCAGGTCGAGCATATGGGTGGTACAACGTCTGACGGCGAGGTCCGAGAGTCGAGGATACATGTGGTTGTCCTCCAAGATTTCAAGTGCACTTGTGGTAAACCAAGGCAGTATCACTTTCTATGTTCTCATTTGGTGGCAATAGCTAGGCATCATAACTATAATATCGAGAAGAGGATACCTCACGAGTTCAGTGTTGACTCACTTGTGCACACATGGAGCCCCCGCTTCATGCCTTTCTGGGACCCTAGAGAGTGGCCTCCATATGATGGGCCGAAGTACATTGCAGATCTAGCTTACCATTGGAACAAGCGTGGATCAAGGCAGAGGACAAGGCATAGGATGGTTATGGATCAGATACCCGAAAGAACAAGGTGTGGGAGAGGAACTCCATTTGTTACTGACCCCGAGCAGTACGAGTGCGGCAAGTGCGGTAGACTTGGCCACAATTCATGAAGTTGCCATTGGCAGATTAGTGAGGTGCGACTATTGGTTCATTTTATTATTTTATATTTGTCGTCTTCATTTAATTAATTATGCATGTCTCTTTTTGTGCTTGTATTTGTGTCAATTACTTATACATTTGTAAGTTCATGTTTCATTGTATATTGAAATTCTAATTCATTCACTTTTTTGTAGGATGGAGCAATTCCACTTGCTCAACCCGACATACGAGGTGACCCACCAAGGACGTCTCATAGCGCTGGGGCAGGTAATAATCTATAAGTTTTGTTCAAAATTTGGTGAACGTACAAGTGTTCGTGAAGTAATAGGAGACTATATTTTATTTGATGCAGGACCTTTCGCTCCTTCGTCCTAGAACCCACAGTGGGTTCTTGGACATGCGGTACGACGACAGGTACACTCCTTTCCTGCAAAGAGATGGCTTGGATGTCATATCTTTTCAGGCTCATCGTGGGTTGCCCAAGTTCAACTCAGCGGCCATAACTGCGCTGGTTGACAGGTATTATATTGAATCATTGCCTCCATTCATGGCCATTTGTTCATGCGATTGGCTTTTTGACAATTAATATTGCTTTGTCTTAAATATAGGTGGCGGCCGGATGTAACACCTCTGGTGTTTTGACCTAGCACTAAAATTTGACATGTCATCATGTGCATTGCAAAGCATTCATATAGTATAAAGTTTTGAATGTATTCACTAAATAAGGTTTATTTCATAATGTTGTTATTTCATGTAATGTGTTTCAAAAACCCTAAATAAAGATCATGACCACAAGGGTCAAATTTCATGTGATCATGTGAGGCCATGTGTCATTTGACTCAAATAACCCTAATGGGCCATGTTACTGGTCAAAAATCAAAATTTAAGTAAAAGGAAGATAAATCAAATTCAAATTCAAATTCAATTTATAAACGTCCTTTTTGCCCCTTTTGACTAATTCAAAATCCATGTGGAATTTGGGGTTGAGGCAAAAAGAAAAGTTGGAGATTATTTTATGTGGATCAACTTTGGTATTCAAAGTTTTTCAAGTTTACATATAAAATTTGGAGTAATTTTGAAATGATTCAAATGCTCAAATGCACCCCAAATTCAAATTTCAAAATGGAGGTAGAATTTGAAAATGTTCCTAGAAGCAAAGTTGTAGAGTTTGAAAAATTGAACAACTTTCATTTTTGGAGATTTTCAACTTCTTTAGAAAATTTGTGAGTAATTTGAAAAATGGACACAGTGGCAGTTCTGTAATTATTTCAAAAATCAAACTCCACCTCTCTGCTTGCCGCCGGCGCCACGCGGGTGTCGCCGCCGATCAGATTTTGCCGCTTTCACGCGTAGTGACATGCCCATACCTCCGTGGCGAGTTCGCCCGTGTGCTGTCAACACCGCACGCCCTCCTTCTTGCTATAAATAGGAGCACGTCGTCGTCATTCCTCGGTTTTCCGTCGACTGCTCGCCGCTGGTGCCATTGCCGCGCTCATAATATTCACCCTCGTCGGACCACCTCAGGCCAATTGCGTTGGCCGGCAGTTCCACCTCACCCTGTCGCTTGTTCCCGACCTACTCGCCTCGCTTCTAGCCGATCAGCGCCACCGCACGATGTCGTCTTCTTCGGAGCCGGCCGAAGCTCCGCCGCGACCCACCTCACCGTGGCCAGGGCGATTCAGTACGTCTCCGCCTGCACCAAGTACACCCTCGTGATCATGGTGAGATCCTGAGCGTGATGCTCGCTCTTCTTTTGACTCTACTGCACCGTAACCATAGCTACGTCGACCGCCGTCGAGTCCGAGTCGCTATGGCCGGCGTAGGGTTCCATCTGGTGTGCTTGTTGCTGTTCTGAGGGTTGGGTTAGATTCGCGACATGGTGTAGATCACGTTGGTGCAGTCCATCTTGTCGGAGCGTCACCGTCGGCGCATTTTGCGGCCGGTCAGTGAGGGCAGCGCCGTCGTGACATGTTTGAGTCACTGACGGGTGGGGTTAGCATGTCAGTGCGAGTGAGGAAGAAGAATAGTGAAGATTTTTTATTTTCTGAATTTGTAAATAGTGCTAAAACTTTGGGAATTTATAGGAAATTCATGATAGCTCCAAAAATTCTGAAATTTTGTGTGTAGCTTCTGTACATATTCTAGTATGATTTAAAAATTTGAAACTTGAAATTTGAATAAATTTTTAATGTTCAAATATTCAGTCCATTAATTGAAAAATGCAATTTCCATGATTTTTGTAGGTCACTGTATAATTCCAAAAATTATGAAATTTGTTTTGGTACACTAATTTGTCATGGAGAAGCTTACATAAAATTTTCAGGTCATTTGGAACAAGTTCATTTTTGGGCTTAATTCCAGATTAATTCAAAAATAAATAAAGACAAACCCTAAGTGTTTGATTAGTATTGGATCTTGTTTTGGTCATGTTTTGTGACTAGTAGGGTTTCAAGATCCATTTGGTCAAGTCACATGTGTGGTTCTTAATGGTAGGATTGCAAGTTGGTTTTGTTGGCTTGCAACTGTACCGTGAAATAAAATCCTTTGCGGGGTGTTTTTACATTTCATGTACCGTGAAAGCATCATGTTTATATTATCATCATGTTAAAGCATATGTTATCATTTTGTGTAGAACCCGAGAACGAAATGATTCTAGTTGAGCAAGTTCTGGAAGAATCCCCGGTTGTCACGGGATTCGATAATTGTGGTACTAATCCGGAACCTAAGATCGTCAATGAAGGCAAGCCCCGGTTTATGCACTAAACCCTTACCTTGCTTACTTTGAAAAGTTTATCACTTATGTTACTTATTGCATTAAGTTGATTAATTCAAATATTACCTACTTGATGCATTACCTACCTTGTTAATTGTTTACCATCCTTAAAGATGATTTCATTTACAAAGGCATAGAATGCTTAGTATGCTTTATGATAGGCTTTCAAAATAAAAGTTTTGATACAATCAAAGATGTCATACTGGCTAAAGAAAGAAAGAAGGTTGAATGAACTAGAGACTAGTCAGGTGACTTATCTTGAATTTTGGGTAATGTTGCCGACTATGTCGCTTAAAGGCCACTCATTGTGGATCTTCTGAACGAGACACTTTGTAGTACTGGTCACATACTCCGGTAAGCCTACTTCGGCTAATCCGATGCTAAGACAAATGCCCACGCACTGGGAGTGGAGAGATGGCGGGAGTAGCGTGTACCCTCGTGGCTGGAATGTGGCTGGATTTGAGGTGTGCTGTGCTCTCGGGTGGCGTGGAGACGGCTTAGTATAGGAGGATCCGGTAGCGAGGTTGATATATGCAAGATTAAGTTCTACATATGTCGTGTGATAAGGAATCCCCAGCTGGGACTTGAATCAATTCGAATTGCCGGTGCTCCGCGGATATGGAGACTCGTTTCATTACAGAAGCAATGCAGGACTGGTGAATTACTAAAATATGAGAAAAGAATGGAATGAGAAGGAATGGAATATGGGAAATATACATTTAGTTGAGATAATGAACTAAAAGAAATTAGGGGTAAAACTTGAAAATAGAATGAAGAATAGTAAGCTTTTGGCAAAGAACTTTTGAATCTTGCTAAATCCTTACCTTGCCCCAAACCCCTGCATCTCTAAAGTCTTACACCCCGTTACGTCGGGTTAGTCTTATTGAGTACCTTTGTACTCAGGGTTTGTTAACCCTTGTTGCAGGTGAGTCGCATGCGCAGGCTTGTTTTGGTCCCTGCTGCATGATTGTGTTTGAAGTCAATGACGATGAGGAGTGATGAATGGCCTTTGGACACGGCACTAGTTTGTATGATAAATAAAGTTAATGTAATATTATCCCGCTACTATGGTTGTATGACACTTATGGTATTGTAAGTTTGAAAACAACTGGTTTGTAACTATGTTATCTTAAGACTTCCGCTATCTTTTACTATGGTATATATTTGAATAAACTATTGTAATCTGCAATGTCTGTGATTGGGATCCTGTTTGAAAAGAGAATCGTGGATGATTCGGGTTTCCCAAGGACACCCGACAGACCTGTTGAGTTGTTGGGAACTCGTGTTCGCTATCCGAGGTCTATCAAGACAACGATAGGTACACGTGGGCCCGATTTCTTAGGAGGTTCTGCCACACCGGAGACTCACAGCTTCCACCTACCTTTCGGAGAGATGACAGTCATGCTCTAAGACTGTCAGAAGATGCTAGGACTAAGGATTCACGGCAACCCAATCACCGGGTAGTGCAGGTCAGATGGCTAGAGAGCACGAGTGGAGGCCTTCCTTGGGCATGAGCTTGGCGAGCAAGTGGCTTGCACTTCTGGAGTTCCCATCTCCTGGCTATGAGAAGAGTTCGCACAGTGCCTTGAGGAGGCAGATGAGGAGACAGTTGGGTACTATTGCAGGACGTGGATCCTACACCTATTTGCCTACGTTCTCTTCCCCAACGCCACGGGTGATAGTGCGTCCTGGATGTGGATCCACTGCCTCGGTGACTAGGACCAGACGGGTCACTATAGCTAGGGCTCTGCAGTGTTGTGTTTTCTATACCGGTAGCTGTGCAAGGGGTGTCGTCGGTCTTCGTCAAACCCGTCACTTGGTGGATGCGTGTATCTGTTACAGCTGTGGATGTGGGCTCGTCTTCCAGTTGGCCGTCCTGAGGTTTTGGATCGTCGTGAGTGGTTCCAAGGTCAGCCTCCAAGATGGCAGCCGACGTGGGCATACCTTTGGGACTAGGCCAGGGTTCCGTATGCGAGGTTAGACCGGGAGTACATTGAGTTCACCAACGAGCTAGACACGCTGACGGCGTCTAGTGTAAGTAAATTTTATTTCCCATGCTGGTTTGAAAAGGATTAGTATACTATCTAACATCTTGTTTGGACATGTTGTAGGTGGAGTGGGAGCCATACGGTGGAGAGGACACACTTCTTTTTCAGCTGAGCAACGTTTGTGGGGCCGACGATGACTTCTATAGGATGAGGTGCCCTCTAATCTGCTTCTATGCTATCGAGTACCATCTGCCAAATAGGGTTGCACGCCAATTTGGAGTGAGACAGCTTTGGCCTATGGCTCTGTTCTCGACTGGGGTTGACTTACATAAGTAAGTGTTTTGATATTTCAAATATCTCATGATGATGGTCCATTTCTATTAATATGGTGACATGTACATGGATTCAAGTAACGATGACATACGTGCAGGTTGGATCGTTAGAGGAACAAGAAGATTTTTTACTAGGAGAGGCACCACCAGTCCTTCATTGAGGAATGGGAGGAGATGCACGACAACGTGGACGACAACAACGAGCTACACATGAACCATGAGTTCAGGTGGTACCAAGCTTGGTACCAGCGTGCTACATGGTGCAGGCTGAGGCTATAGTGGACCGAAGCTGACTACGCCAACATCGAGTCCTCTGACGATGAAGACACGGCGTACGACCAGTCGACTACAATTGCTGAGCAGCGTGTACTATCATCGAGAAGCACGAATCGTAGCCGAGCAGCATAACCCAAGCATGGCTTGCCATAAGGGTGTAAGGAGCTCAAGTTCAAAAACAAAAATTTCTCCATAGCAGACCAAGTGTGCCCACTTAGAGTCCGACCATAAGAAAAGGAGATAGTCTTCTTTAGCTGCAAGAGGCCCGGAGTCTTCGAGAATAAAGCAAGCACATTCACCATGAGGTGAAGTGTGCCCACTTAGTCCCCGAGCCTGACAGTAGATGACGTAGTCATGTGGCGCTAGGGTCTAAAGTAGAAGGATAATAAAGGACCAGCCGAGCAGGCAACTAGCCCGTGATCGTAGCCCTAAAATGAAAGAGCGCATATTCACCATAAGGTGAAGTGTGCCCACTTAGTCCCCGAGCTTGCCAGTAGGTGATGCAGTCACATGGTGCCCACTTAGTCTCCGATGATGAAGACACGGCGTATGACCAGACGAGGAAGGCAGGTGGAGGCAGGACCGATCTTGGACAGAGTGGGAAGACAATTGCCTTATTTTTGTACGTTAAGCTGCATAACAATATATTAGGCGTTCTTGGACCGACATTAGGAGTTATCTATTGTAGTTAGTGCAACCTTCGAGCCGTATAACCCTTATAATACGATAGATTCTTGTACAAAAGAAAACAAAACCTATTGCTATCTATTCAGAAGTATTATTATTGAGAACTTTATTGTAGGGCAATACACTCAAATGCTCAGTTCAAGAGATCGAGCGCGTTCGGCCGAGAGTCAATGACGACTACATACTTGGCTTCCTGGACGTAAGATTAAAAATATTCTTTCAAACATATCATTAATACGTTAGATTCTTTCAGTTAACATAGTTTTGTACAATAGAGACTGTCACGTCATCTACGCCGTGCGACTGGTCATTGTGGTTGCAGGACAGACATGACGTAAGACGTGTATGTTCCTTCCGTAGGCAGAGGAGCCTTGGGTTCCTCTAGTTAAGCAGCTATAGGGGATGGGGACGAGGACGAGGAAGACGACGATGACGACGTGGACAAGAGGCACGAGGAGCTTGGCCCTTCTCAGCTCCATGACACTCCCTTGACTCATCCTACACCGCCTCTAGGCACTAGGCGACGTCGTCTGCATGACCCTTACACTCTAGGTACGAGCGCTCTCGAGCACAAGGGCAAGGGCAAGAGTAGGAGGCAGTGAGGGATGGGGTAGTTGTTAGTATGCACTATTATAAATTTTGTATTTACTTTTCTGTAACTATTTGGGACTGTATGGACATTGTGGACTATTTGGACTGCGTAGGACATATTATGTTGGTTGTGATGTTTGTTGTGGTTGCATTTTGCTCCTTGGATGATTCAATATTTGGAATATATAATGATGTCTCTATTTGTAACTGTGGATGCTCCTAAAATAAGGGAAACTCTTGTGAATTTTTTCTGTGAAACAATAATCATACTACACTGCTAAAAAGGCACAAATATAGTACACAGATTAACTATAAATTTATTAGAAAGTGTATAATCCAAACGTATCGTACATACGCTTTGTAGACGAATCTAGGGTTACCAAGCAACAGTGAATGATTCTATGCTTTTCAGATAATAAAAATAGATTTTTCAAATACAGGGACAACAGTGATTTGTCACATCACTGACATAGTACTGGCATGCAAGAAAGCACAACTCCACTCTATCTCCACCATCCATCTTATTATTGTTTGATCCAAGGGCTTAGGTGAAGAGGCACACGGATCGCTGACATGGCACACTGAGAGGCCTCCATTCCTCCTCTCAACCTATAAATAACCACTCACTCCCTCTCATTCACACACACAACTAGGAAGAAGAACACCTCTCAGCATTTTCTTTTGTTGTAGTACCAATGTCTGGAGGGTCGTCTAGAGGGAGAGGAAAGGAGAAGGGAACTACCTAGGGGTGGGAGGGTCCTCTTGGTCCCGATTTCTTTGAGGAAGCTCTTTATGAGAGGTTCCTAGTTGAGAGCAAAAGTGATTTCACCAAAGAGGCACCACTAAGAGGATACGATGAAAGGAAAGAAGAGTGGCCAAAATGCATACATGGTGAGGACTGCCTAGTGTAGATGTTCACCCAGGGAATAGATGGAGATTATCGTTTCTTCAAATGCCCACGAGCATGGGTAATTTCTTTTACTTTTTGTTTCTTCAATATGTTTCTTTTGTATATAACTTACACGACATACTTATTGTAGTCTTCCTTGGCCGAAGAAAACTGTGGGTTCAGTAGGTGGGTCGATCCTCGACCTATTTATCCACATGCGGAGTACATCTACTACATACAGGACCATATCTTCGATCTAGAAAGGGAAGTTAGCAGCGGTTACAAGGACGACGGACAGGACGACAACAACAATGGTTCCGATTCATAGGAAGCACTCTGCAATGATCCATATTGCACCTACCCTAACCACAACAACAAGGGGTCTCCCCCGTCACCCCCACCACCACCAACAACAACAACGGGAGGCTACTATGGAGAAGATGCAACACAATTTGCTATGTGGCCACACTACTAGGATGATTTTACCTTTTTCACATACCACATCTATGTGTTTGTTGTTTGGTTTAATTACCTAAGGCATGTTAGGTTTAGTCGAAGGAAACTCTGTACCCAGGTTCGATACATATAGTCACATGCCATTTCATGTGTTTCGTGTGTTGATTTATATAATGTCATACGTCGTTAGGTTTTTTACAGCAAGTGTTCACATTTCAATACGTCTGTATCATTAAGCGGAATATTAAGACCATAAATAATGAAAACAACCACATAATGAAAAGTTCAATATTATGCCACATTACACAACATATTAATTCTAGAAGTACGTGCCGACAGTAGACATAGGGGCAAATGCACTTTCAAATCCCCAGTCTGAAACGTACTGGGTAAGCAACTCATCATCCGAGTACCAGTCCTCTACCACAACCCTGTTGCTGTAGCTAGGATCACCTGCGTTGCTCTGATCTACCTGTCGCCTGTAGTAAGAGGCCTCCGCTTCATCTACGGCTGCTATGGTCTGAGTGAAGAACGTGTCATCATCCTCCTCCACCTATAAGCCCGTCTCTGCTAGAGCGATGAGCTCGCTCAGTCTGCCAGTGTCGTCCTCAGCCTACTTCACCTACATGCCCGTCTCTACTAGAGCGATGAACTCGCTCAGTCTGCCAGTGTCATCTTCAGCCTCCTACATCTGCATGCCCATAATTATAAAATGTATTTTCATAATAAATTGATTTGGAGCCATAAATATGAATACTATTTGTTAGAAACTTAGTCAAACAAAAAATATTTTAACTGACACATAACCCACAGTTATATTCTTTTAGGGACGAGGCAGTAAGAAAGACTCTTGGAGATGTATTGATGGCTAGACTGTGATCTTTATTACCACGTGTTAAGGGCGCAAGAGAAACGTCGTGTTCCATGTACAGATTCAGGTCGTTCAGCAAACATTGCGACACGCGACACATGTGACATGTTAGCCTGAGCCAGGTCTGCCTAGCCACCAGCGCCCCAGCCCAGTTGCATATGGCATCGCAGAGATGCATAGCGTCAGGGCTTCCCCAACGAACCACGATGGCGTGCTGCCCCCAACGTCCACGTCGACGTCAGACCGCCATGTCACAGAAAAGAGTAGCCTCGCAGGGTGTCAGAGCAGCTTGCAAAGGAACCGATGGCTTCCTCTAACAAAAGAACGAAGCAACAACTAAAGAATGCGATTGTGGCGAGAGACAGTCTCAGACTGACGTTTGCTGGCTTCGGGACCATAATTAATACAGCGTTCTCTCTCTTCAAACACAAAAGATTCCAGTACTATTTATTAAGAATTGCTTGATTAGAGAATTAATGGGCTTGTATCATTATATATATATATATATATATATATATATATATATATATATATATATATATATATATATATATATATATATATATATATATATGTTTTGATGGGCTCATACCATATATGCCATGGAGGCTATCATATATATCCTGCAGACATCTATATAAAGAAACCACATGTAGGTCTACATTGGCTAATGAAGAAGAGATGGCTCTTCTCATATATTTGTCTCATGTGTGTTCTTGTGTGATGTTCTTGAGGATTGAGAGAAGGAGACGGGATATATCTACAACTTCTACACGTCTATTTCTAGGATCGGAAATGGGAAAGCGTATTTGGTAATCCATGAATAGGTTAATTCTCAACACGTTATCAGCAGCTCTTCCAACTGGGTGAGTCGTTCATAATATGTTTGCCATTAAATCACTCTATTTCGATTTTGCTAATCATAGATTGTTTTTTTTTTCATATGACTCGGCGTCATATCAATTTGGCAACATACGAGCTTGGCGCTGATCCATGCGCTCACGGCCAGTGTTGCCATCACCTCTGTCAGGTGCCTGTGCGAGCAGCCATGGATCCGATCTGCTGGCATTGGCACAAGTGATCCTTACATCTACGTCGATCCCACGGGCTACATGATGTGTGATCTCGTCGACCAAGGATAGGAAGCAGTCTTGGTCTTTAGTGCCGCCGGCCAATCGTTGTGGGCTTAATTAGCCTGTGTGACGTTTCCAGATTTTTATTTTGTGCCTGTTTAATTCCTAAAATTTTACAAAATTTTTCAAGATTTCTCGTCACATCGAATCTTTGAACGCATGCATGAAGCATTAAATATAAATAAAAAAATAAAACTAATTACACAGTTTAGACGAAATTCACGAGACGAATCTTTTAAGCCGAATTAGACTATGATTAGACACTAATTGTCAAATAACAACGAAAGTGCTATAGTACTATTTTCTAAAAAATTTCGCCAACTAAACAAGACCTTTATTTAATCAATCTAGCACATATGAATAACAGATTGATCCTCTTCTACAGGAATCTTGTGCACACGGAGGCGTGATCGGCGGCATATTCATCACTCGTGTTGCCCGCCGGCAAGGACGTGCGCAAACACTCGTCAATGTGCTGCGGTCTTGGTCGGCCTCAACTCGTCATCACACAGGCAGGTCAACGACCTAGCCTATATGCCCTACGCGGTATGAATTTTTTCCACAACAACGAATATGCCTCGGTTTGTCGTCGAGACCCTTCGCTATTACTGTTCTACTAGATTTATTATATTATAAATCCTGTTGATTTTAATATTTCTAGTAGATCTTGTAAGGCGTACAGGGCTAGTAGTTTTTCTTTCACATAACACTCAATGTGTTCTACTAGTATTTTATTCGATACGCTCCACGAACCACGGTTAATGATGCTCACATGCTAGCCTATAAGATATTTGCATGTTATTATTTTTCGCGATTATTGAACCGTGTTGTCATGCACATGTGCTTCAAATTCTACTAGATCAATCTTGAAGATTACATATATATGCTAGTAGATTGTTTTTTTGGTATACCACACACCGGCCTAGAAGGCATATCGGTGCGGGAACCACGCCACTTGAAGTCGAACACAACATGCATGACACCTGAAGTTGTCGTTTGGCTTGTGCTACCCGCATACCAACATTGAGCAATAGGCACTTTGCTCTCCAATACGGCGGTGCAGCCTCGTCATCGCCGGTTGCGGCAACACCATCCATCCTCGTTATGCTCATATCATGGTTTAATGAAATCGATCCACCGTGGTGCGGCCATTGTCGTGCATACAAGTGGTACATGTAGGTCTAGACGGCTGTACTGTCATGCACTCCTCACCACCAGAAGTGGAAGCGGAAGCAATCATGCACCTATCGATATACAAACTCCTTGGTGCCTTCGCACCATTACAGTTATGCATTTTTTTTACCTGTCCTTTTTTTGTGTGCTTTAAAAGCCCAGAAGGTTTATGTATCCTGCATATAAGCTTTACTGTGGTATATATATTTTTTGCTAATATTAAAAAACCTAAAGTTAAGTATAATAGCATGAATATTTTTTACAATGATGTGTTATGTGGATATTTTGTGATCTGGACATTGTCGATACGGGACCCACGGGATACCCCACAAAGAGGGGAGAAGACCTAGTCTAACTAGGATTCTTTCTATGTAATCTTAGTAGTAGTATTATTCTGTAATCCTACTAGGAACTCTCGTTGTAAACCGACTAGAACTCCAGCCTCCTGACTATATAAAGGAGGGCGGAGTTCCTAGAGAGCAGAAGAGAGATAACACAACACTTTACAATCAATCCAACGCAAAGGATAATGCTGACTGGACGTAGGGCTATTACTCGATCACGATCGAGGATCCGAACTAGGATAAATCGACTGTCTCTTGCGTTTACCGTCGAGTTCTGCGTACGCTGAAGCCCGAACAAACTGCCCCGGGTACCCCCGTGACAGGCTATCGATGGTGAAACATCGACAGACATGAAGTGCATTTGTTTGGAGTATTAGTTTGCTTGATACAGTGCATTTTTTCCACTATATAATCTAGAAGCAGAAATTTCTAGGTCTATGAGCTTCCATAAATTTATGTTAAAATGATTTTGATCGATCGGAAGTTTTCATATTGCCTTTATGTTTTTCTTGCAATGTTTATATATGGTTATATTTCTATGGGTTATATAATCCCGAAGTATTATCCTAAGACCACTATAAATACCATGGAACAACACACATGGATGAAAAATTTTGGGAAATAAATGAAACATGTAATTATATATAAGACCATTTTTTTTCTCTATCGCTCTCTTTAATGCTTTGGTTTATTTACCCAAAATAACCTGAAGAGAATCCGTTGCATGAGACTTGTCGGTATATCAGACAACTGAATTTGGAATTCTTTTGTAACTTCCCTTGAGGGGAACTAATACCTTGCCTAGGTATATTTGCTAAACGTGGCAATATAGGTTTACAACACTAGTCAGGTGAACACAAGACCTGAAGTCAACATGTTGCCCTTGTCTCTCTGCTATAGAACAAGCATAAGGTGCCATCCCAATTTAGGTTTATTTCAAACCAACGTTTTATGACTTTAAACTAATATATTTCCCTAGGCAACATGAAGTTGTTACAAAAATATCAAAATAATTAATACTCTAAGATTTTTTCCAATTAGTGCAAAAGCACAATACTTCTTCCCGACGAAGAACATTGTTTGTCCTTTCTTGTACTAGTAAAGCCCCAAAGTACATATCAGGACATATAATTAAAGGTACCCATAGTCGTTGAAATGACAGTGGGCATCATAGAGGGGAACCATTGTATTGTATATAAGGAAAGTGTGGGGGTATTAACCCCTATACCCTTACGACTAAGTTTGGGCCGGCCCGGACCAGGGGATCCGGCCCACTAGAAGACGATGCGCGGCTCAGCCGATCTGCTCAGAGTCCCGCGCAAGGAATCAAGGCAGACTTGGAGATCAAACAAGATCCTGGTCGGTTAGAATAGGAATCCTTATCCGGCCACCTATGGCAATTGTAACTGGTTGGGATTAGTTTCCAAATCTGTAACCCTGCCCCCAGACTATATAAGGCGGGCAGGGGACCCCTCTCAAAGATCATCTCATTTACATACAACAATACAATCAGACGTAGGACATAGGTATTACGCCTTCACGGCGGCCGAATCTGGATAAAACCTTGTATCTGTCTTGCGTCACCATCTCGTTCATAGCTTGCGCACCTGTCTGTCGATAATCTACTACCGTGGGCATACCCCTAGGTAGATTGCCGACCATATTTCGTCGACAGTGGCGCGCCAGGTAGGGGGTGTGCGTGCTGCTCCCCAGACGAACAAGATGGTCATCATCCTCGGTTCCATGGCTACGTCGAACGACCTCACGTTCACCATCGGCCAAATCACCTGGACCACTGGCTCCGACAACTTCATCGCCATGACCACGGAGGAGGCGCAGATCCAATCTGCGTCGACCACTGCTTCACCAGCATCAGCTATGGCTCCGACCATGTTGGATCTGGCTCCGGCCACACCAGCATCGTCTTCAGCCACGCCGACAACCCGTCGTTCGCTTCCTCGCTACAAAGAGAGGCAGATCGACAACACTGACCTGCTTGACTCCATCGATCAGGTCGGCACCAAGCTTGCTGAAACCCTAGCTCTGGTAGATTCGATTCAAAATCAACCTACCGAGCAGGTAACCACTACCCATAACAGATCTACCCGACCAGCTCAGGCCAGTTATCCTGCACGACTCGGTATGGATCTCGTGGTCACGTCTACTCCTAAAGGGCATTCCGTTCGTCGTCGACCAGCCCCCGCAACGGGTCTCCAGCTCTCTGAGTGCGAAGCCTTGATGGAGAATTACCAAGCTCAGCCCTATGGCCTGTGAAACACTGCTTCCAACTACGCGTACAATATACAACGCTGCTCGGATCTGTGTTTTATACATCGACCTCGGCCAAAGCCACGCAACTTCGTCAACATGGTTCGGATTGAGGAGTATCAAGAAGGATCGGTCCACACAGTTCAAGAGGGCGGCTCAAGCTCCCCGTCCAGCATCACATCTAATGGCTTCGTCCACACTGAGCTTCAACATCGTGACAATGAAGAAGTTGAATACGATCTGGATATCCCAGACCACTCCCCGGGGTTCCCATGATTCCCATCCTTCCCACCAAGGCGAGGAGACTTGATCAATGTCGTCAGTAATGACGAACCACCGGCAGTTGGCGAAACAAAACAAGAAAGGCTAGCACACGAAGCACACAATATTGACTGGTTTAATCACAGACAAGCTGAAGCCGAGGCAGAAAAGGAGGCATGATGCATAAGGTTCTAGCCACGCGATCTCAACAATGCCTTTGATAGGGTAGGGGAAAAGCAGGTCTTCAGGACTCCAAGCACCAACATAGCTGTTGCTATGGCGACAATGCAACGACTACCCAATACCCCGGAAATCTAGGCAATTCGTGATGATGTACAAGCCTACCTGACGGCTGCTATAGCCCAGACCGCAGAGATTGCAAACCAAGCCCGGGCTCCATCCATCTTAGTCGAATCAAGCCGCAATCGCCAGTACTCAAGTCACCCACAGCCACCCAACCAACGTGGCTCGCGTAACAACGACCCACCAGACAACTATCAAGGCGGAAACGGTGGTCATGATGGTGGTCGGGACGACAACCGCCGCGACTACCGGGAGGACAACCGCCGCAACAACCAGGACGATAATCGATGAGACAACCGCGACAATCGCCGTGATAACCGTGGTCGTGGGGTCAACCAGGGTGGCAATCGGGATCGCCGTGATGGCAATAACGATCTCCGCCATTCCCTCGGAGAACGCGATCTGCGCGATCGCATTAACCAAAGAGCCAACGATCGTGCATCCCACGAAAGCTATCGCCGTATGGAATATGATACTACCCACGGCCCTCCGGGTTTGAAGCAGTTTACTCCTCATCTTCGCCAAGTCGTGTGGCCAAAAAACTTCAAGCTCAAAAAACTCCAGAAGTACGATGGTAAGGAGAACCCCGAGTTATGGGTCATGCTCTACGAAACCACGTGCAGATCAGCCATGGCTGACGAGCATGTCATGTCTAATTACTTCCCAGTCGCCGTCGGCCATGCAGGCCACCAATGGCTGGTCAGCTTGCCTGCAAACTACTTTGATTCTTGGCAAGAGCTTAAGCAAGCATTCATCGACTACGGTTATTCTCGGGGATTCGTCGTTTTCCCCATGTTGTGCTCGAGGCTGCCCCGACCACTCTCCGACCATTGCTCGGGGACCGCTCTCCTCGACAACTTCATTGCTACTTGCGAACAACCCGGCAACAAATATGATCTGCAGCGGATTCGAGATCGCAAAGATGAGCCACTGCGCGAGTACGTCCGACGCTTCTTGAAGATGCGCATCAAGGTCCCATCAATCTCCGACAACGAGGCAATCGAAGCTTTCATCACTGGTCTTCGCTTCCACGATGTCCTAAGGGACAAGCTCCTCCGCAAAAGACCTAAATCGGACACAGCGCTCCTAGCTACTGCTAAAAAATATGCAGACGCCGATGATGCTAAAAAGATAATCATCGAAGAAGCAGCAAGGGTTCCACGCTCCAACCACCCCCCACACCGTGACGACTACCGCGGCAACCGTGGTTGGAACGACAATTTTGATCGCCGCAACCAGTGCAACGATTTTCACGACCACCATGACCAGCGTAATCAGCGGCGTAATCGCCGTGATGATTATAGGGGCAAGCGTGCTCGGGAAGATGACGGCGAAGTCAACATCATTAAAAAAGGTGGTGGACGTTGGAACTATGAAGAAGACTACGCCAAAGCATTGAAAGGACCCTGCCAGCTCCATCCCAAGTCAAACCATACCATGGAGAATTGTCGTGTTCTCAAATCCATCTACACGCGCCAACAGGCTTCGGATAAATCTGATAAGCCTAACGACGTAGGGGAGCAGCGTAACGAGGACAACGATGATGAAGACGCAGATCCCTGTCACAAGTACGTCAAGCCAACCGACCATGTCTACAAGGTACAGTGACCAATTTATTTCATCAGTGAGGTGTTCAGTGAATCCAAGACCAGGTACCCACAGATTCAGAAACTGATCTACGCCATACTAATTACATCCCGAAAGTTGAAACACTACTTCGACGGATATCGTGTGGTGGTCATGACCGAGTACCCTTTGGGAGACATCATTCGCAACAAGGATGCAAACGGACACATCGTCAAATGGGCAATGGAGCTATGCCCTTTCTCCTTGGAATTTGCAAGCCGTACTACAATCAAGTCTCAAGCACTTGTCGATTTCATCGTCGAGTGGATAGACTTAAGCACACCTGCCTCTCAGGGGCCCGCCGAGTATTCGAAGATGTACTTCGACGGCTCTCTCAACATCGACGGTGTAGGAGCAGGAGTCCTTTTCGTATGACCATCCAAGGAGCAGCTCCGATATGTCCTCAGGATTTATTTCCCGGCGTCTAATAACGCCGCCGAGTACGAAGCATGCCTACACGGTCTGCGCATTGTGGTCGAGCTCAGTGTCAAGCGTCTCTATGTCTACAGAGACTCGGCTCTGGTCATCAACCAACTCAACAAGGACTGGGATACGACCAGCGAAAAGATGGACGCATACTACAAAGCGATCAGAAAGCTAGAAGGCAAGTTCTATGGCATCGAGTACACACATGTGGTCTGGGACAAAAATCAAGCAGTAGATGCGCTGTCAAAGTTAGGATCATCCCGAGCCAAAGTCCCACATGGCGTATTTGTTCAAGACCTGCTCACGCCCTCCATCAAAGAAGAAGATCCCGCGGTCGACAAGCCTCTAGACCAACCATTGGTGGCTATGGTTCCAGCATCAAACACCACCAAACCACCTCCGACCACTAAGAAGCCTGACTGGAGAGTACCTTTCATCAAGTACCTGACAGATGGTAGCGGTTACACTGATCGGACAGAAAACGAACGCCTGATGCGTCGCAGTAAGCAGTATCTGCTCGTCGATGGCAAATTGTGGCGCGAGAACGTGAAGGAGGAAATCTTGATGAAGTGTATAACCCAGGAGGATGGTGAACATCTCCTAGGCAAAATCCACTCTAGCTCCTGCAGCAACCACACGGCCTCGAGAATGCTGGTCGGCAAGGCTTTTCGAGCAGGGTTCTATTGGCCGTCAACCGTAGCCGATGTAGAGAAGCTAGTCCGCCATTGTGAAGGTTGTTAGTTTTTCGCCAAGAGAATCCACGTACCAGCACACGAGATTCAGACTATACCAGCCTCTTAGCCCTTCGCATGCTGGGGACTAGATATGATCGGGCCTTTCAAACCGGCCCCTGAAAAATTTACATGCGTCTTTGTGCTGATCGACAAATTCTCTAAGTGGATAGAGTACATGCCCCTGGTCAAGGCATCTTCAAAAAAGGATGTCGTGTTCCTCGACCAGGTCATCCATCGCTTCGGCATACCCAACACATCTTCACTGATCTGGGTACTCAGTTCACCGGGAACGCTTTTTGGGACTTCTGCGATGAAAGGAGCATAGTAGTAAAATACGTCTCGGTGGCACACCCTAGAGCTAATGGATAGGTCGAGCGGGCAAATGGTATGATCCTGGATGCACTTAAGAAGAGGATGTATAGAGAGAATGACAAAGCTCCTAGAAGATGGCTCAAAGAGTTACCAGCCATGGTCTGGGGTCTTAGAACCCAGCCCAGCCGCAATACTGGCGTATCACCATACTTTATGGTTTATGGCGCTGAGGCAGTGCTCCCAGCAGATATAGCCTTTAAATCAGCACGGGTAGAGAACTTCGACGAAGACAAGGCCAATGAAGTGCGGGAGCTAGAAATGAATAGTGCAGAAGAGAAGCGGCTCGATTCTTGCGTACGTACAGCCAAATACCTTGCTGTTTTGTGCAGGTACTACAACAAGAACATCAAGGAGTGGTTCTTCATGGTCGGGGACCTGGTCCTGAAGTGGAAGACGAATCAGGTTGGTGTCCACAAACTCGCAACCCCATGGGAAGGACCCTTCATGATCAAGGAGGTCACACGCCCTACATCTTATAGGTTAGCTCGCCTAGACGGCACAGATGTACCCAATTCCTAGCACATCAACAAGCTTAGGTGTTTCTATGCTTAGCTACTAAGATATGTACCCCTCTTGTACTTTTGATTTATTTCAATAAAGTTGTTATGATTTCTCCGACCACTCTAATGTGTCACTTCTAAGTCTATTGTTATTCTAACTCTACCAGTTAAAACCGACCACCATTCCTTCTTGGGTTCTCGGAGCAGGCCCTGTCTCCGGTTCCTCCCAACGCGTGCATGAGATCCACTCTCTACGCTACGGGTGATCGGCAGGTGCTCTCTGGTTTGACTTGTGTGTTTCTACGTGTGCATAAGCTACGCACCTCACACTCCGACCGCAAGACAAACCAGGGCCATACAAACCTTTCAGGATGACGCGTCGACTAAACTGGTACAACTAAATAGAACGCCAACACGTTCTAACTTAATTACATCAACACGATATCCGAGCTTAAACACGTTTTCTACAAAACAAACAAGCTTATGTTGATATACAAGTATGTTATTACAAGCTTGCCTGAAAAGGTCCAAGTTTACAATAACCCAACTACATCTTCTTCTACAGCTATAACCTACACTATTGGTTGGTCGGGGGCACGTGGTGCCTGCTCGCTGGGCCTGACATCATGCTCGGGTCTCGGGGACTCTGGCATTGATCGAGCTGAAGAAGATGGCCCCACCGATGCCTGGCTGGTCGAGACCGCAGGCTTCGCTGATTGGCTTGAAGATGACGGCGCTCCCAGCTGACTTGTTGACGGCATTCCTTGTACGGGTGGTGTCGCACCTCCACATAGGTTAATATCGCTAATTATTTTCGCCGACAAGTCCAGCTGGGTCATCCATAGCTCCTCGGCCTTGTCTCCGGGGACTATCGCGACTATCCTTGTGCTCGGGGACTGTCCTGACCACCATCGTGCTTAGGGACTGTTCCGACCACTCTCGTGCTCGGGACTATCTCGACTGCCCTTGTGCTCGGGGACTATCCCGACTACGGTTATTCTCGAGGATTCATCGTTTTCCCCATGCTGCGCTCGAGGACTACCCCGACCACTCTCCGACCATTGCTCAGGGACCGCTCTCCTTGGCTACATGTTATTTGTACTCACATACAGTTGAGAGGCATTTATTTTTTCTCACTTAGACCTTGCTACAAGGCTGATACCTCGCCTTCCAGCAAGCTCGGGGACTACATCGGTACGATGCACCTGCCGGTGCAGCTCGTATCGCTTGTATGACGATTGGATTCTCAACTTAACTGGGAATTCTTTTTAGACCCTGGCACCACGTGCCTACGTCACCTACTACCAGGCTCGGGGACTAAGTGGGCACACTTCACCTTGTGGTAAATGTGCTTATTTTATCAACCCCTACGGTCTGACTGTTGGCCATAACTACTACTGTACAAGGGTCACTTACATTTCTTTTCAGAAATACAAGTGGGCACACTTGATCAGGAAAGAAATCTTTTTCTTTTTTCTTTAGAGCACCATGCATTCTTCGGACAACCGGAGTCTTCGGCTATAATCGTGGTTTACTGCTCTCTGTGCTGACCAGAATACTGGCACATTTGCTTGGTCAATGTTTCAACCAGTTGGAGATGACATGAAGACAGACCGCATTAGCCGAAGAAGATCAAATGGCGTGTCGCAACATAATACATGGTGCTCGGGGACTAGTGAAAGTGCATCTAGCCCTTTAGTGGGTTTTGGATGATTGAATGATAACGTGATTAAAGGACTAACCTGTTTGCTAAGTGTGGACAGGTAACAGGTTATCTCACAGGTACTTAATGAAAGCTAAAATGATGTGTTGTTCTGTAAATAATCTAGTTCAAGCACAAGACAACAATGCAAATAGAATTCATGCAAAGGCTTAATTATTGTGGGATTTCCATGTGATATATGAAAGCAAGCTTGTAAGAATTAACTAATGAGACATAAGAGATTGCATATGGAATGGTCTCATATTTGAAGCTTGCTAAATTGAAATAAAAAAAGATGACAATACATGAATGGATGATTCAACACAAGATGTGACTTGATGGCTTGAGATGGTGAAGATAGCAAGGAAAGGCTTCGAGGTACTAAGCAAGGGTGAAGGGCAAGCGACGGCTTGGCGGCCGAAGAACCTAGCTAGGGTGAAGAAGGAAGTACTTGCATTTAGTTGAGGTACTAATCAAGCTATGATGGTCATATTGATGTGGAGGATCAAATCTATATTGGACAAGTTGATTAAAGTGACTTGATGCATTTGGAGTAATTCACATTTGATGAATGGAATCAAGTCACGTGCTCAAGATGGCTATGCTTAAGTGACAAGATCAATATTGACATGTTGGCACCCTCACTTGATGAAGATTGAAAGACACGGCATCTATTTTAAAGAAGATCAACTCAAAAGGTTTAATTTCATTTTTCTTTTGATCTTGAGTTAATAGGTATGCCGTACTATTAAGAGGGATGCAAGTTTAGGTGGTCTGAGGAAGATAGAGTGCTCAAGCATAATAATTAAATTAAAAGAGACACTCTAGCATTTCACGAGCACAAAGAATATTTTTCTATGACTGTCGGTGTCGGAAGTCCCGACGTAAGCCGAAACTCCCAACAGTCGGAAGTCATGACTCTTGCCGGAAGTGCTGACTCCCAGTCACAGCCTGCGTGGTGACTGTGGACGTCGGAAGTCCCGACGTGAGTCAGAACTCCCGACCCAAGCCGGGAGTCCTAGCATCGATGGTTCTACTGACCTACTGTCTGTGCTCATCGGAAGTCCCGACGTTCGTCGGAAGTCCCGACCGTCGGAAGTCCTGACGTTTGTCGGGAGTTCCGACACTGACTTGACCTAGGCCGGGAGTCCCGGCATCAGTGGTGCTGACTGTTTGTTCAACTGTGCACGTCGGAAGTCCCGACGTTTGCCGGGAGTTCCGACACTGACTTGCACCCGTGGACTTTTGACCTCGCGTGAACAGTGTTTTCTTCATACGTCGGAAGTCCCGAGATCTGCGTCGGAACTCCCGACGTAGATCTGAACGGTTAGATTTTGCCTTGGAGTATATATACCCGTCTCCTCCATTCTAACCGTTGCCCACTCATTTCATTGCAATGAACACTCGGCCAAAACAGCCCCCAAGCATTCTAGGCTCGCCACTCTTCTCTCCTTTGCCTCCAACTTCAATTCCTAAAGGGTTTGAGTGATTGGAGAGTGGTTTGAGTGAGAAAAACACTTTGAGCAAGCTTGAGCACTTGATTTCTTCGTCAAGCCGGTTTGATTTGCATTTGTTACTCTTGGGGATTTTCCCCTAGCTGGCTAGGCGTCGCCCAAGAGCTTCCATCTTGTGGAAGAGCCTTGGGAAGTTTGTATTACCCTTGTTTTCTAGTGAAGAAACTCAAGTGACCTTTGTGGTATCCTTGAGTGAGGCAAGGAGGTGGAAGAGACTCCGACCAAAGTGGTCACCTCAACAACGAGGATGTAGGAGCTCCTTTGTGGGGCTGCCGAACCTCGGGATAAATTCTTGTCTCCCACGTGCTTATTGTTATTGTGATTTGCTCGAAATTACTTGTATTTGGTTGTCTCCCTCTCTCTAGCTATTTCTTAGGGTTTGGGCCTCGATCTACGGAGTGGTGGCTTATCAACGTCAAGAGAGTGACCCAACACCTTACCTTACCACTAGGAAGTGGGTTTGTAAGTTATCGGCATCACAAAGTTCATTTTAGCACTTGTAGTTCCTTTCCCGTAGGGGTCAGAAGTGCTGACAGTTTGCGTTGGAAGTTTTGACCCAAGCTGTTGGGACTTCTGACACGTCGAAAGTTCTGACCCAAACGTCGAGACTTCTGACACGTCGGAAGTTCTGACTCAAACTGTTGGGACTTCCGACATTAACTGACTAGTGCATTTTGATTCAACTCTTTGGTTTCCGCTGTTTGGCTCCCTAGGTTTATCTAGTATCTTTTATATACTTTGTGGCTAACTTGTGAGGGGTTGTATTACTCTGATTTGGAGTTTCCATTTTGGAAACTCCTATTACTAATCGTTTCTGCTTTTAAAGGTGTTGATTTTTCAGAAACGCCTATTCATCCCCCTCTAGGCGACATCCTAGATCCTTTCAACTAGCTGTGGGGGTATTAACCCCTATACCCTTATGGCTAAGTTTGGGCCGACCCAGACCAGGGGGTCCGGCCCACTAGAAGATGACGCGTGGCCCAGCCGATCTGCTCGGAGTCCCGCGCAAGGAATCAAGGTAGACTTGGAGATCAAGCAAGATCCTAGTCGGTTAGAATAGGAATCCTTATCCGGCCACCTATGGCAATTGTAACTGGTTGGGATTAGTTTCTAGATCTATAACCCTGCCCCCCAGACTATATAAGGCGGGTAGGGGACCCCTCTCAAAGATCATCTTATTTACATACAGCAATACAATCAGACGCAGGACGTAGGTATTACGCCTTCACGGCGGCCGAACCTAGATAAAACCTCATGTCTATCTTGCGTCACCATCTCGTTCGTAGCTTGCGCACCTGTCTGCCGATAATCTACTACCTTGGGCATACCCCTAGGTAGACTGCCGACTATATTTCATCGACAGAAAGTAAGCCAATCGATATGGGTTCACCCATAAAGGACAACATAGTGAAAGTGGTAGCTATGTGGAGTAACTACTCTATGCGACAATATACCAGGCAGTAGCAGCTTATATATCACACCCCACCTACTTTATTAAGATCTACCTGCCAACTACCAGAAGATGGAAAGCAGGTAAACAAGTTTGAATCCCACATCACAATGAGCCACAAGCCAACTTGGTTTTAACCAACTATGGGTTATAGTAGCTATCCTAGGCTTTGAAAGGCCACATGGATCATAACCACAACGCTGCTAGCGATGATATTTTTTACATGTATCTTTACCTACAAAAGTTGCGCTGTCGGTTGAGAGTCTATCCTAGAAGGATATTGGTCATTATTGCTTTTGCCAAGCAGTCGATGTCTATTTTTTGTTTAAGTCAATGCTTTTTATTGAAATAACATTTCCCAGATAATTTGAATTCTTGGTCTTATCTGTTTTATTTAAATGCTTCTTTTCATGCTGAACAATGAATCCATCCAAGCCATGCTTTATAGAACAAGAAATATGTTGCAATAAATATAATGACTCATTTTTACTATATGATATGAGTAATTGGGTCAAATTTTGGGCAATAAAGTAAAGAGTTGGACTATGATATTACTCTGCATTCAAAATTTCTGCTTGGCAACCACGACTAAATGCCATATTCTTGCTATTATACTTATGCACACCAAGCTTAACGCGTCTAAAAGCACAATGCCGCCATTAGTTGTCTTTTTTCATGCATATGATCGACCTAGAAGGTCAATATACGTAATGGACAGATTGATTGTCAATTATACAACAATTAGTGAGCATTAGTCTCAGAAGGATTGTTATGGCTAAATTATTGGCTACATCAGTAACTACAGGTGTTAAGTCTAGAAGACTGCATATGCATTTGTTGAAAATAAGAACTTGTAGAGCAATAGTTTATAATTCACCAGAAGTTATGGACTCAACAAGAAGTTGAGGATATATACTTCTCCTGTAGAAGGGAATACACACAGTATTCATGCAACTGCATTATTAAAGTCTGAGCTCATTGCATATAAAAATAGTAATAGACCCCCTAATAAAGTGCGTAATATTTCCCAAATAAACCACCACTAAAGCATACATATACACCACTAGAAGTTGGTGCATGGAGAATTTTAGTATGCTATTAAATATCTCGGCATTAGAGGGAGATGAATGCCCATATTATGAAATGCCTTGATATTTATAAATCAAAACGCACAAATCCAAACTAAACTAGTTGTTTAGTTACACTCCACTATTCTATAGCACGGAGTTATACCAGATAACTATTTGTTTTGATGAGGAGCAACCAAATTGGTTAAAATCTAAATGAATGCTTCTACCCGAAGTAGATCTGGATATACCCGGGATTAATTTCATATCCACTTGACATTGGCATTTTGATCAAATTACGCGGGGACGCCTGCAAATAAGATCTAGTGGCCTAAGTCACAAGCATATGCTCATGAAGCAAGCTTATATGTCATAAAACTCCTTATACTCTTGTAGAGAGATTAAATCACCCTGCTGGTGAGTTACCTCAAGATGAGGTTCATCCTAAAGATGAAAATCCTAGCAACGCGCGCGTATAAAGCTAGGAATATAGAACAATAATGGATCTATCATTTCGGGAAATAACAAAGATCATTATTAAGATGTTTAAAGTCGAAAAATATGTGTCGACACTTGTTTGTTTCTATAATTGCTAAATGAGTCTCTTTGTGAGAACCCGGATCTAGAACAAAGTCCATAGCAAGAGTGTTTGAAGCTCTCATATTGGTTTAAATGAAACATGCAATTGAGGCTGGACCAAAAATCGCTAAGTGAATATCTTGAACCCGATGTTCGGATAGTTATGGGTCATCCTTCAATAATGGGTGGTGAAAAGCAATGGTTCAAAAGGTCCTAATAGAGACCAGTTCCTGCATAAGTTTTACAAAATATGTTTCGCTATATAATGAATCTGGCTAATGGCATGAATCAAAATATGCAGATATGGATTATGAAAATCAATGAAGAGCAACATTGAAATCTCATACCAATACTATATTTAAGAGAAATGATCTCCCCATAAATATAACAACTAACTAAAGGATCTTTCTTGAAGGAATATATGGTTATAAGTCTGAATACACCAAAATAAGTGAATTTCTTAGAAGGAATAAAGATCCATATAAGAGCTGAGAGATAAGAATGGAAAGAGGAACTAAAAGGTATACCATATAAGCACATGCACATTTCATGAGCTTTTACTATGGGTGGATATATACCTGTGATATAATGCGTTCTCCACCTAAAGTTTTGGAATTGAAGTATCCTCTAAAAATCAATATGATATATTTGGTGTTACTAGCAATACTTTCCCTGTTACGCTAGAAATATAGACTTGTCATATCTTACTATGTATTAAAGATTCTACAAGAATCTGTAATCAATCCCAAAAAAGTCACGACTATTATGATCATGAAAATTATAATGATATAAAGAATAATGATTATTAATAACATCTTGAAGATGCATGTCATTGCAACTTTGAAGTGCACAAATATGCATCCTGATATATGCATGCTAGAATATAATAAATTTCTCTGCATTATTCTCTATCTCAATGTTCTTGAAGAATAGCGAGACAAATGTCATGAAGACTATTGTGGAAATCGTGTAATCTCACTTGCACTATCCATGTCTATGTTTATTTTCAAATAATGGTTAATGTCATGGGAATGAATGACTTCAACAGTTGTCATCAGGGGGAGTATTTACAAGATATTGATCGTCATTCATGAGACTTTGCGTCGGTGTTTATTATAAACCGGACTAGTAAATTTATATGAATGTCACGCTGCTCTAGGAAGACGATGGTAGCATCCAAAAGACACGAGGATTTATACTGGTTCAGGCCGGAGCCCTACATCCAGTCTCAGAGATGATCAAGTGCATGTTCCTCGCTTGAATGCTATGAAGTTCTTACAATGGGGGTACAAGAATGGTGGAAGAGTAGAGACAGAGCTAGAGCTAGGAGATGGACTGCCCAAATGAGAATTTTGAGAGTTCGGTGAGGATGGAGAGAATGAGAATGGTAGAGGATTGCCTCGAAAGGAGGCCCTGGCTACCCTTATATAGAGTCATGGGGCCAGGTTATAAAGAAAGAGGTTCTTCCGACCGAGGGGTCATGAGCCCGAGGGAGAGAGCCTAGCTAACTTGGCTTGCAAGTAACGCCATCTTGTGGTGCATGTCTTGGCGTGGCTGTCATCATGGTCTTATGCTCACGTCACGACATGGCGTGACGCGGTGCCATAGTGCCTGTCATGGTGGCACTGTGGACACGGCAATGTTTCGCCAGTCGTCCTACGCAATGTGGTCTTGCTATGGTCTTTGTCATCGCCTCCTGATCGTTTGAGGGCATCGTACGAGAGCAGGTAGCCGCCACACGGGTTGTTAATCGTTTTACTGCTTGTGGAGTTGGTGGCCACAATCCCGGGCTCTGGGGTCGTGGCCCGTGTTGGTTTGTATGGCCTCTAAGTCAAGGCCATCATTGTGGATCCCATCCTGTACTGGGTGGGATCATACATACGTCTTGTCGGGCTGTATTTGGATGGTGGTTCTCCGTACTGGCCGTCATCGCTTGACGATGTTGTCTTGTCTCTGCTGCGTGGCGTAGGGATGGCGTCTAATCGGACCGAGATGACCGCTGTCCCCTCGGTCCTTACGGGGTCTGTGCTGCGTGCCTGTTTCATTCTGTTAGAGCAGGTGTGTTCGGCGGGACTTGATCTCTCCCCGTTCCTCCCGGGGGTCGGCGAGAGGTCATGAGCCACTGCATAGCGTGCAGCTAATGCAGAATGCAGGGGTCATGACCGCCCCCGGCCTCAGTGATTGGCCCGGTCCGCTTAGCTTAGCTGGGCCTCGATCATTTGGGCTCAAACTTAGCTTTTGGTATCGTGGGCCGCCCGAGCAGCTGACTTATCGGTGCCTTAAGATACCCGGGGTATCATAACCCCGATACTTTGAAAGTCTCAAACAATACCTTAGAAGGTGTTATTCTAATGGGGACTTCCTAACCTCTGTTGAAGGCTCTACCGTGACACCATTTATGAAAGTGGGTTTATTGTTTATGTACACTTCATATTTTTACCTCACGAGTTCTAGAAGTAAGATGATGTTAAGATTACGAAATGATCCTTGTAATGTATGTGATATATTTGTTAAGTTCCCATGTGCATATGCTTCCTGGAGAAAGCGTTCTTGGCATAGCGGGAGAGTTCTATAAGGTTGAGGGGGAGAACTTCCCTAGAATAGTAACCCTACATCAAAATTCCAGAGAATTCAAAATGATATGATCTAGAAGGTCATAATTTGTCCTGAAAACATATGTTGTACTCTTTTTTTCCTTGATGAGTTTTCGTGAAGTTTCTCATGTAAGGCTTTTAATGAGGTAACAATGTGCAAATACATTAAGTGGCAATTATGTACTCTTTCTCCATACTTTTTCCATTGTTTTTTGTAGTTTTAACGAGGTATGTATTTGTCATGGTATTCGTCTAAGGAGGAGTGTTAAAAATTCTTCAATTAGAGGATTAATTGGCTCATACCATATATGCCCTAATGGGCTCAAACAATATATGCCATGGAGACTACCATATATGCCCTGCAGGCATCTATATAAAGGAATCACATGTACATCTACATTGACTAATGAAGAGATGACTCCCCTCATATACTTGTCTTCCGTGTGTTCTTGTGTGATGTTCTTGAGGATTGAGAGAGGGAGATGTGATCTATCTACAACTTCTACACGCTTATTTCTGTGATCGGGAATAGGGATAAAAACGGATCGGATATGGACATATATCATCGATATTACATTTGTTTTCATATTTCTGTCCAGATTCGTGGATAGTGTCAACCATGCCGGATATGATATGATTAGATATTGACATCATAAATATACAATTTGAGTATTCAAATATGAATATGGTATCGAATATTAAATATGCAGACTCGAATATGAACAGATATCGACTCAAATACGATCCCTGCGACTGGAATGCGGATATGGTAATCCGTGAATATGCCAATTCTCAACACTATTGATGCCAACTTTTTCCCATGCTGAGCAACGTAGTACAGGCTATGGGACCATGACAAGACAATTCATGTACAGCCTGCACTGAGCGAACTGTGGTTTCAACTTGTCCAGACCTACGTAGTGTTTGATTTTTCCCGGGGGCTAACGCTCACATGTGCCTGCGTTGTTGAAGCCCTCAGCGGGCAGCGGCTCAGCGCCGCGCGGCTGCTGCTGGAATGGACTCAAACTTTTAGTCCACCTTGCGCAGCAAACGAACACCCAAAACCGCGACGTGCGCCTCAAACCAAAACCAAAACCACCGCCACTGCACACTAATTATTATTACTACTCGTATATGAGACGAGATGCAACGAATCCAAGCAAAGCCACGAGATGCAACGAATCTCACCCACCACTGCCCCCTGCTCTGCTGCAACTCCACTCGGCCGCCCCTCCCAACCACCCCCCCCCCCCCCCACACACACACACACACACACACACCTTGATCCTCCGATCCGTTGGTGCTTGATCGATCCATGGACACCCACATCGGATCCGTGGACGGGCCGGCACAGCCCGCGGCAACCCTGTCGGTGGGGGAGCCGTCGCTGGGGCGCCACCTCGCGCGTCGCCTCGTGCAGGTCGGCGTCAACGACGTCTTCGCGGTCCCCGGGGACTTCAACCTCACGCTGCTCGACCACCTGATCGCCGAGCCCGGGCTGCGCCTCGTCGGCTGCTGCAACGAGCTCAACGCCGGGTACGCGGCCGACGGGTACGCGCGCGCGCGGGGCGTCGGGGCTTGCGCCGTCACGTTCACCGTCGGGGGCCTCAGCGTGCTCAACGCCATCGCGGGCGCCTACAGCGAGAACCTGCCCGTCATCTGCATCGCTGGCGGGCCCAACTCCAACGACTACGGGACCAACCGCATCCTCCACCACACCATCGGCCTCCCCGACTTCTCGCAGGAGCTCCGCTGCTTCCAAACCGTCACCTGCCACCAGGTGAGTCCGTGCGTGCCCCCACTTTTGCAGTTTTGCTTGTGATTTTGGGTGGGTTTGAGTATCCGTTTCATCTGGTTGGTTAATGGCTTGTTTGCTTGTTCGTGGATTCAGGCCGTGGTGACCAATCTGGACGACGCGCACGAGCAGATCGACACGGCCATTGCCACGGCACTGAGGGAGAGCAAACCGGTGTACCTCAGCATCAGCTGCAACCTCCCCGGGCTGCCTCACCCTACCTTTAGCCGCGACCCCGTGCCCTTCTTCCTCACCCCTAGGTACCACCTGTCCCGTACAGATTCACAGGCTGCTTTTTTTTTCAGGTAACGTTGATAGTTGCTTTGCTTGGACCATGAAACTTTTCCACCAGACACCCCCACCACCAAAACCCTTCAGATTTGCAACGTTCTATATTTATCCCACTGTTGTCACGTTTGAACTGAACAACTGTTTTTGTTATTCGAGAAGTACCTAATTGAATAGGTAGCACCAAGATAATGCAATGTCATTATACATGAAGCCATCTGATGAAATCTTCAAACTAGATGAACAATCATCTTATGTGATAATGCAGTGTCATATAATTTCTTTTCAAAGCCAATTTAACGAGTGTCAAGGCTGTAAACTTGTAATATGGCACTGCAAATGTGGGAAACTTGATGCTATCAGAAACCATGGTATTAATAATTCTGTCGTAATACTGCAGGATGAGCAACAGGATGGGGCTAGAGGCTGCAGTGGAGGCAACTGTCGAATTCCTGAACAAGGCCGTGAAGCCAGTGCTCGTCGGCGGCCCCAAACTGCGTGTGGCAAAGGCAGGAAAGGCATTCGTTGATCTGGTAGATGCCAGTGGCTATGCCTATGCAGTGATGCCATCGGCCAAGGGTCTTGTGCCAGAGACGCACCCCCATTTCATCGGCACCTACTGGGGCGCCGTCAGCACTGCCTTCTGTGCTGAGATTGTTGAGTCCGCAGATGCCTACCTCTTTGCAGGCCCCATTTTCAATGACTACAGCTCTGTTGGCTACTCATTCCTCCTCAAGAAGGACAAGGCCATCATCGTCCAGCCTGAGCGTGTGATAGTGGGGAATGGGCCGGCATTCGGATATGTGATGATGAAAGAGTTCTTGTCTGAATTGGCTAAGAGGGTTAATAAGAACACCACTGCCTATGAGAATTACAAGAGGATCTTTCATCTTTGTACCTGAGGGCCAGCTGCTGGAAAGTGAACCAAATGAGCCACTGCGAGTGAATGTGCTCTTCAAGCACGTCCAGAAGATGTTGACCGGTGATAGTGCCGTGATTGCTGAGACTGGTGACTCCTGGTTCAACTGCCAGAAGCTTAAGCTACCAGAAGGCTGTGGGTGAGCACTCTACTCTGTTCTGGAGTATTTGTTTCTCTTGAACTGTTCTGTGCCTTGTTCTCATGAGAACTGTCTGCATGCTGCAGATACGAATTCCAAATGCAGTATGGTTCAATTGGATGGTCAGTTGGTGCATTGCTTGGCTATGCTCAGGGTGCAAACAACAAGCGTGTGATTGCCTGCATTGGTGATGGGAGCTTCCAGGTGAGGTTTCATTGCCTGATCAAACTATCTTTTGCTCTCTGATGCAATTTGTTGGATGATGGCTCAATTCTAATATGATACTGGGCCAACCTTATGCAGGTTACAGCACAGGATGTGTCAACTATGCTGCGATGTGAACAGAACAGCATAATCTTCCTGATCAACAATGGTGGGTACACTATTGAGGTGGAAATCCACGATGGACCATACAACGTCATCAAGAACTGGAACTACACTGGCCTTGTGGATGCCATCCACAATGGAGAGGGCAAGTGCTGGACCTCCAAGGTAAATTGTTTGCCCTTTGCCTGATGCTTGCCAGAAACACAAACATTTGAACTAGCAGATGATGTTGTTCAGCTGAAGAACTGGTACTAATGGATTGCGATGATAACTTGTGCAGGTGAAGTGCGAGGAGGAGCTGACGGCAGCTATTGAGACAGCGCTAGGGGAGAAGAAGGACTGCCTGTGCTTCATCGAAGTGATCGCGCATAAGGATGACACCAGCAAAGAGCTGCTGGAATGGGGTTCCAGGGTTTCTGCTGCCAACTCCCGGCCACCGAATCCTCAGTAGAGAGTCTTGCAAGCTCCAAGCCTTAGACTCTCAGTAGTGATGGTAGCACGGTGGGGTTCAATAGAATAACTTGAACGCATTGCCCTTTCTGTTACGTCGGTTCTTTTTTCTCGTGTTTCTGTGGTCCTGTAACTATTTGTGACGTGTTCCCTGTTTCTCCCATGTGAATTTTCAGGTTGGTGATCGCCCATTTGTGTTTGTGACTATTGGTGCTATGCTACCGGTGTGATTTTAGTGGTCAGGCGAACATCGTCGGCCAGGGAGTGAATCATGTGATCCGCATCCTAATGCCGTTAGGAAGAGAAACATAGACGATATGTAGCTATAGATCTATCTCTTTCCATAGAGCAGCTGAGGTGATTGCACGAGGGAGGATCTCGACATCAAAGCTTTGGCCGACACAGCAGGCCAGCGTGATTTTTTTTTAATTTTAACATTTTTTATAACTAATTTTAAATATAACACTGCAAGTTTTTTTTTAAACTAACACTTTTGGCCGCGCCTATAGTCTGGCGCGGCCAAATGCCTGTGCTGCGCCATGCATGGTGGCGCGGTAGAGGTCTAACATGGCGACGACCGGTTTCGGTGACCGTTGACGTGACAGCTCTTGCCGCGCCACCTACCTTGGCGCGGCAGTGCAGCGCTCTGATCCATGGCACGGTAGAGCCGAATAAATACCGCGTGGCCGGCCGCCAGCACGCACCCTGCCCGCCTGCCGCCCGCGCTCGCCCATCTGCTGCCAGCCGCCGCGCGGCGCCAGCGCCCGCTCCCGCCCGGCCTTGCCCGCCCGACCACGCCGCGCCCGGCCACTCCCGCCGCGCAGCGCCCGCGCCGACCGCACCACGAACGCCGGCGCGTCAAGGCCGCCCGCTCCTAAAGTACCTCCTCTCGATTTCATATTTTTTTTGCTTATTTTTTATTTAGGATAATTAGTGATTTAGGATAGTTAGTAATTTAGGATAGTTAGGGTTGATTTCATATTTTTTTTTGATTATTATTGATTTAGGATCATTAGTGATTTAGGATAGTTAGTAATTTAGGATAGTTAGAGTTTTATGATTGGTATTGATTTATGATAGTTAGTGATTTAGGATAGTTAGGTTAGTAAATTTGTTTGTGATTTACGTAGGTTTGAGGTTGTGTGTTCTAGTATAGTTAGGATTTTGGGTTTATGGATTGTTTATGTATTTATTATTTAGTTTAGAGTTAGTTATTTATTTAGGGATTTTGGGTATAGATACTAGTTTACTCTAAACCCGAAAGGGTTTAGGTATTTTAGGGATTGATTATGTATTTATTATCTAGTATAGTTAGGATTTTGGGTTTAGGGATTTAGGATAGTTAGGTTAGTGATTTGTTTGTGAACTTACTAATGTTAATTTAAATTTTGTTAATTTGAATACTCTAACGCTTTGTTTATCAATTCGTAATAGGATGGCTCCTCCCACGCAGTACCCGTTGTACCCCATTCTTGAGGTGGAGTACGACGACCAGCACCGAGCACACATCTTGAGTGACAATGACGCAGAGGTGGCCTTGCCTCCTTTGAGGCCCCGCACGCACACCAGGGCGCACCAGTGGGACGAGCGTTATGCGCCGTACATATGGCGTGCCGACTTCCTCGAGCTTGTCCGTGTTGTCAACCACGGTCTTTTGCCCCTTTACCCAGCACTACTTACTGCAGTTGTAGACAGGTGCGAGTGCATTCTTTATACGTAAACTTTCTTCTAACAAATTTGAGGCAACTAACAGTCGTTCTATTCTTATAATAGGTGGAGGCCTGAGACACACACGTTTCACCTACCTTGTGGCGAGATGACCTTGACGTTGCAGGACATGAAGGCTATTTTAGGCCTTCGGTTGGGGGGACTTCCAGTGATAGGGATAGTTGACAACGATCACTGGAGGGAGCTGGTGGCTCAGTTTACTGGCTTTCTTCCATCGGACGACGATGCTTCCAAGAAAAATAAGTGAGTAATTTAAGCCTATTTAATACTTGCATTGCTTTCATGCAGCCATGGTGTCTCATTTTCTTTGGTCAATTTTAGAAAAAGTTCCGGGGTTTCGTCGTCCTGGATCACGGAGCGCTTTGATTACTTGGACCCACAGGCTGAGGAGGCTCTGATCGACAGGTTCGCTCATGTGTGGCTCTGGCACTTTCTTGGTGCTTTTCTCTTCCTAGACGCCTCGAGCAACATGATCAGCTGGATGTTCCTTGACATACTACGACAGCCATGGGAGAACATAGCGGCGTACAACTGGGGCAGCGCAGTCCTGGCATGGACGTATCGATAGCTATGCGTTGCCTAGCGTCGCACCTCAGGATATGCGAACCTTGGGGGTTGCTCGTACCTACTTCAGGTGTAGTGTTGGGAACGATGGCCCGTTGGGAGGCCCCTTAATAATGGTTTACCGGTAAGTACTTCGGTTCACTATATTCTTGGAGGCAGTTACATATGAATTCATTATTAATGGCTAATTTATTATCGTGTTCAATGCAGCGATGGTGAAAGCATCTAGGCCCCTAGATTGGATTTCGGTGATTAATGACAATATAAGATTACTATGACTAACGTGTGTTTTGCAGAGGCAAATAAGTTAGGTCATGGTAATGGAGATCGATTGGGCGATCATGGATGTCATGCCCCTACGATGGAAATCATTTTGGTTTTCAAAGGATGGACGACAAGGTTAAGGATGACTAGTTCTAAGTGTCGATTAGAGTTGGAGAGACACTTAGAGTAGTTTAGGACTTTGTTTTTCCTTTGGCCGTACTATTAAGGGGGCTATGGATAGGTAGCTTGACCTAGGTGAGTCTATTGAGTTAGGTGTGGTGCACACTTAATAATTCTAGCACTAGGTAGCTCCTACAAAGCCCTTTGATCTGATGGAGCAAACTTCATTCACAATTGATCGAGAGTTGGAAGTGAATGGAGGGTCAAACACTGACCGGACGCTGGCTCCGGTGCAACCGGACGCTGGCCACAGGGTCCGGTCAGTTCATTTGACTAAGGTGAACCAGTCTGGTATGACCGGATGCTGGAGGTCTTGTGACCGGACGCTGAGGGACAGCGTCCGATCGACTCCAGTAAGGTTCCAGAGAAGGGAATCAGCGACCGGACGCGTTCGGTCAGTACTGACCGGACCCTGGGGGTTCAACGTCCGATCGAGTACAGTAAGCATCCAGTGAGGGAGAAATGCGACCGGATGCGTCCGGTCAGTGCTGACCGAACCCTGCCAGCGTCCGGTCATCACTTAAACACTGGTCCACGGGTTGAACTGACCGAAGCGTCCGGTCAACATGACCGGAGCGTCCGGTCACCCCGTAGAAGCTCATAACGGTTTGTTTTTCAGCCGCTGTTATAAATACTTGACCCCTTCATGTGAGGGGGTACTTTTGCTCATTCCAACAGCTGAGAAACACGTTTGTGAGTGCCAAGAAGAGCAAGGTCCTAGTGAGGTGATTGAGATTCGTGAATCCAAGAGAGTAGCCTCATTAGTGAATCAAGAGTAGCAAAGTGTGCATCCACTGTTCTCATTAGGCTTCGAGTGGTCAAGTGAGAGTTCGTTCTTGTTACTCTTGGTGATCGCCATCACCTAGATGGCTTGGTGGAGATTGGGAGCTTGGTGATCACTCAGCAGAGCTTGTGGTTGACCCAACTCAAGTTATGAGTGGTTTTGGGTGATTCGCCGCGACGGAGTGTCGAAGAATCAACCCGTAGAGAGCACTTGATCCTTGCGCGGATCAAGGGGGAGCTACACCCTTGCGTGGGTGCTCCAACGAGGACTAGTGGGGAGTGGCGACTCTCCGATACCTCGGCAAAACATCGCCGCGTTCCTCTCTCTCTCTATTTACTTTGAGCATTTACTTTGAGCAATTCAATACTTGTCTTTACATGCATAGAATTGCCATGCTAGAGTAAGTTTGGAACATAGGTTGTAAGTCTATTGTGCGTTAGATTAATAGAAACACTTTTCTAAGCATAAGAGGTTAATTGGGCTAACCGTAGGATTTAATTATTGCAAGAAAATTTAGAATTAGCCCAATTCATCCCCCCTCTTGGGCATCTTGATCCTTTCAATTGGTATCGGAGCCCCATGCTTATGTTTTTAAGCTTAACTGCTTAGAGCAAGATGTCTCACGGGGATGGACCTCCACCTATCTTTGAGGGAGATGGTTTTCCTTATTGAAAAATTCACATGGAGGCGTACTTAGAAGCTCTAGACGTTGGAATACTTAGAGCCGCCTCACATGGTTTTCCAAGACCTAGGAATCCCGCACAACTACAAGGCGATGAGGTTAATTATAAAAAATGGAATGCAAAGGCTCGCAACACCATATTTAGAGGCCTTTGTAAAGATGTGTTCAACCGTGTAAGGAACCACAAAGACGCCCATGCACTATGGTCGGACGTTTGTGTGCTCCATGAGGGAACTAAGAGTGAGTGTGAGGAACGCTATCATCTTGTTATTAAAAAGCTAAATTCATTTGAGATGCTTCCTAAAGAATGTGCTAATGAGATGTATTCACGTTTGAATGTTCTTGTAGAGGAAGTCAATGGGCTTGGACTAACTCAAATGTCACCATCCGACGTTGTGAGAAAAATCTTGAGTGTCCTCCCCATTGACAAATATGGCCATATTGTGACTGTGCTACACTAAAGTGATCTTTCCACCGCTACGCCAACACAAATCTTGGGAAAGATCAATGCTCTTGAGATGTACATGCACATCACACCTCAAGATGGTCCATCCTCTACAAAGAAGAAAGAAAAAGACTTAGCATTCAAAGCTAGCCAAGAGAAGGGCAAAGCAAGACTTGAGTATGAGAGCTCAAGTGATGAAGAAGATGATGATGAAAGCCTTGCTCTCATGGTAAAGAAGACCGCGAAGATGCTAAAGAAGCTAAACAAGAATGGCATCAAGTTTGATGGCAAGAAGAAGAAGTTCTTCACTAGCTCAAGAAGAAAGCCAATCTCCGAAATAGATTGCTTCAATTGTGGTGAGCTTGGTCATCTAGCACATCAATGCACAAAGTCCAAGAAAGATAAGTACAAGAACAAGTACAAGGGCAAGAAAGATGACTCAAGCAATGAAGAAGAAGATGAGAAGAAGAAGAACAAGCCATACAAGAAGAGAGATGGCAAGAAGAGGGAATTCCACAAGAAGAAGAGTGGAAAGGCTTACATTGTCGGTGATCGGCTCACGGACATTGATTTATCTAGTGGATCATCCGATAATGATAGTGACAATGAGAAGGTGGCCGCCATTGCTATTGATCTTTCATCTTCACCGCCACCACCGCCATCATCCTCTACACACCTATGCCTTATGGCCAAGGGTGAACGCAAGGTATTTAATGATGATGATAGTAATGGTGATGAGCATGCTAGTGATGATGATAGTGATAGCGATAGTGATGATGATGGCTCACCTTCTTATGATGATCTTGTTAAAATACTAAGAAAATATACTAAGATCATTAGAAAGAGAGGAGCTAAAATTGAAAAACTAGATGCTAAGAATGATTCACTTTTAGCAAAATGTGATACAATGGATAAGGCTAATGTTGAGCTCAAAGAAACAAATGATGCTATAACATCCAAACTCAAGGAGCTAAAATCTTCTAAGAAAGAACTTAAAGATAAACATGATAAACTTGAGTGGGTGCACAATGAGCTCATCACTAGCCACAACAAGCTAAAAGATAAATATACAACTCTAAAGATTAATTATGATACTCTTGTTATTGCCCAAGAATTTCTACCAAATGAGCCACATGATGCTACTAACCATGTTGTCAAGATTAATATAGCTACATCATGTGACAACTTAATTGATGAGAGCATTGAGCAAGGATCTAGTGGCAAAGGCAAGCAAGTGGTTGAGTGCAATGACTATGATAAGTATATCAAGCTCAAGAATACAAATGAAAAGTTCATGAAAGATCTTGAAGAGATAAAGAGCCACAACACCGTTGTGCTAGAAACCCTTGATCATGATGAAGAGTTGATCCTTGAGAATGAAAAGCTCAAAGAAGAGAATAAGAGGCTAAAGGAAGAGAAGAACAATGATGTTATCAAGGAAGAGAATAAAAAGCTCAAGATAGAGAAAGAACATCTCAAGGTTGGATTGAGTAAGTTTGCAAGAGGCAGGCATCTTCAAAGTGAGCTTCTAATGAACACCATCATGAAGATGGATAGAAGTGGCATTGGATATGTGGCACATGTAGAGAAGAAGAAGGCTTAAGTTCAACAACAACAATCAAAGCCAAAGCCAAAGCCAAAGAGATGTTTTGAGTGTGGGCAAGAAGGCCACTTTGCTCATGAGTGCTAAACTCCACCACCACAACCCTTGCCCAAGCATGCTAGACCCTTTGCCTTCAATGCTCACTACATGCTTAGAAAGGATTCTAGTAGAAAGATGAAAGTTATATTCTTAGGACCTCCTAACAAGAATAGGCCTAAGAAGATTTGGGTTGCAAAGTCACTTGTTGAGAAGGTGAAGGGCCCTCAACAAGTTTGGGTTCCTAAAGCTTGAATCTCTTGTGTGTAGGTGAACTACAAGACCGGTGGAAGTCATTGGGTTATTGATAGTGATTGCACTCAACATATGACCGGTGATCCTCGTATGTTCACCTCACTAGATGAAGAAGTAGATGGACAAGAGAGAATAACATTTGGAGATAACTCAAAGGGCAAGGTTAAAGGATTGGGTAAAGTGGCAATATCAAATGATCATTCCATCTCCAATATGCTTTATGTTGCTTCATTGAGTTTTAACTTGCTATCCGTTGGATAATTGTGTGATCTTGGCTTCCAATGCTTGTTCACCGAGAAGGAGGTTGTTGTATCCAAGGTGGATAATAATCAAGTGATATTCAATGGATTTAGATACAACAACTTATATCTAGTGAACTTCACCTCCGAAGATGCAAATTTGAAGACTTGCCTATTCACCAAAACAACACTTGGGTGGTTATGGCATAGAAGACTTGCTCATGTTTGTAACACCCCAGCCTAGGGCTTAATAGGATTAATAGGATACTCATACCAACAAGTTGCAACTTCTTTTCTGGAAGCCCATCTCTTAAGAACTCCAAGGTTAAGCGTGCTTGCCTGGAGCGATGGGTGATCGACCGGGAAGTTCTTCCCGGGGGCGCATGAGTGAGGACAAAGTGCGCAGAAAAGACTGGTGTTGGTCTGTGAGGGCAGTCTATGTTCTAGGAAAGCTATTAGATATAAGCGGGCCTAGCCTTGAGGAGGCAGGACGTTACAGAATGGTATCAAAGCCGACCCTTGTGGTTCACGGGCGCGTGTGTCAGTTGTGCAGGCATGGTGCGCATGGCTGGTGTGGATCCAGAGTGGTCACCCAGCATGGCACATGCGCTGGCACTAGACACATGGACATGGCCAAGAGAGGACATTCCTAGCCAGGGGTTGACCGACAAGGACGTCAGTCTCCTAAGGGGGTAAGGATGTAACACCCCAGCCCAGGGCTTAATAGGATTAATAGGATACTCATACCAACAAGTTGCAACTTCTTTTCTGAAAGCCCATCTCTTAAGAACTCCAAGGTTAAACGTACTTGGCCTGGAGCGATGGGTGACCGACCAGGAAGTTCTTCCCGGGGGCGCATGAGTGAGGACAAAGTGCGTAGAAAAGACTGATGTTGGTCTGTGAGTGCAGTCTATGTTCTAGGAAAGCTATCAGATGTAAGCGGGCCTGGCCTCGAGGAGGCGGGACATTACAATGTTGGTATGAGTTCACTCAAGAAACTAATAAAGAATGATTTGGTGAGAGGGTTGAAGGATGTGAAGTTTGAGAAGGACAAGCTTTGCAGTGCATGTCAAGCCGGCAAGCAAGTTGCAAATACCCATCCAACAAAAGCTTTCATGTCAACTACAAGAGTGCTAGAACTCCTCTACATGGATTTATTTGAACCAACAACATACAAGAGTTTGGGAGGAAATCTTTATTGTCTTGTTATAGTGGATGATTATTCAAGGTATACATGGGTATTCTTCCTTCATGACAAATCCGAAGTTGCATCTTGCTTCAAGAAGTTTGCTAAGAGAGCACAAAATGAATTTGAAGTGAAGCTCAAGAAAATTAAAAGTGATAATGGTAAAGAGTTTGACAACACAAACATTGAAGCTTATTGTGATGAAGTTGGAATCAAAAATGAAGTCTCCGCAACTTATACTCCTCAACAAAATGGTATGGTTGAGAGGAAGAACCAGACTTTGATCACTCTTGCAAAGATAATGCTAGATGAGTATAACACCCCCGAAGCTTTTTGGGCGGAAGCAATCAACACCGCATGCTATGCATCCAACCACCTATTCCTTCAAAAGTTCCTTGGCAAGACACCTTATGAGTTGCTCAATGGAAAGAAGCCGGACGTCTCCTTCTTTAGGGTGTTTGGTTGCAAATGATACATCTACAAGAAGCGGTAACACCTAGAGAAGTTTCAAAGACATGATATTGGTTTTCTTGTTGGTTACTCATCGAAGTCCAAAGCATATAGAGTATTTAATCATGCCATCGGCTTGGTTGAAGAAACATATAATGTGGAATTTGATGAATCTAACGGCTCCCAAGGAGCACATGAGAATCTTGATGATGTAGGTGATGAACCATTGAGGGAGGCAATGAAGAACATTCCGGTGGGAGATATCAAGCCTAAAGATGATGAAGATGATGTACAAGTCATTGATCAACCTTCTTCATCAAGTGTGCCACAAGATGGTGAAAAAGATGGGAGAGTAGAAAATAAAGATACTCATGTCTCTCATGAGCAAATGGGGGTACAAGCACAAGATATTGATGCTCCACAACCTCCTCCTTAAGTGGTCAATAGAAAAAATACACCTCTTCTACAAGATCATCCACAAGATCTCATCATAGGGAGTCCATCAAAGGGAGTGATGACTAGATCTCAAAAACTTGCTTCATTTATTGCTCATCACTCTTTTGTCTCTTGCTATGAGCCCACCAAGGTAGAAGAAGCTCTTAAGGATCCAGATTGGATCAATGACATGCATGAAGAGTTGAACAACTTCACCTGCAATGAAGTTTGAACTCTTGAAGAGCGACCAAAAGGAGCAAGAGTCATTGGAACAAAGTGGGTGTTCCGCAACAAGCAAGATGATCAAGGTGTTGTTGTGAGGAACAAGGCAAGACTAGTTGCAAAGGGGTTCTCTCAAGTTGAAGGTTTGGATTTTGGAGAGACTGTTACACCGGTTGCAAGACTAGAAGCCATTCGTATCCTACTTGCATATGCATCACATCATGAAATAAAATTATATGAAATGGATGTGAAAAGTGCATTTTTAAATGGCTTTATTAATGAACTAGTCTATGTTGATCAACCCCTCGGGTTTGAAGACCCTAGATATCCTAATCATATTTATAGGTTGTCCAAGGCACTATATGGGCTTAAGCAAGCCCCAAGAGCTTGGTATGAGCGGCTTCGGGACTTCCTCATTGAGAAGGGCTTCACCATCGGGAAGGTCGACATCACACTATTCACCAAAAAGCTTGATGGGTATATCTTCATTTGTCAAGTGTATGTTGATGATATTATCTTTGGATCATCAAATGAAGACTCATGCAAAGAATTTGGTGAATTGATGTCGAAGGAGTTCGAGATGTCAATGATTGGAGAGCTTACATTCTTTCTTGGTTTTCAAGTCAAGCAAATGAAAGAAGGCATCTTCATCTCTCAAGAGAAATACACAAAAGATCTTCTCAAGAGATTCAAGATGGATGAATGTAAGCCAATCAAGACACCAATGCCTACTAATGGACATCTCGACCTAGATGAGGGAGGTAACCCGGTTGATCAAACTCACTACCGTTCTATGATTGGTAGCTTGTTATATTTAACCGCATCTAGGCCCGACATCATGTTTAGTGTGTGTATGTGTGCTAGATGTCAAGCTAATCCTAAGGAAACACATTTAATTGCCGTAAAAATAATCCTTAGGTACCTTAAGCACACACCAAGCATTGGCCTTTGGTATCCCAAAGGAGCTATATTTGAATTAGTGGGCTATTCCGATTCGGATTATGCCGGTTGCAAAGTTGATAGAAAAAGCACATCCGGAGGGTGCCATTTGCTTAGTAGATCACTTGTGTCTTGGTCCTCTAAGAAACAAAATAGTGTGGCTTTATCCACCGCCGAAGCAGAATATATTGCCGCGGGTGCTTGTTGTGCACAAATATTATACATGAAACAAACTTTGCTAGACTATGGTGTAGTTCTAGAAAAGGTACCTCTTTTGTGCGACAATGAAAGTGCGGTAAAACTTACAAATAATCTGGTTCAACACTCTCGCACCAAGCATATAGATATCCGCCATCACTTTCTAAGAGATCATGTTGCTAAAATGATATATCACTAGAATGTGTAAGAACCGAAGATCAATTATCGGATATCTTCACTAAACCGCTAGATGAGGCTATATTTTGTAGATTGCGGAATGAGCTCAATGTGCTTGACTTTAGTAACTTCACTAAAAATTGAGCTTGTGTTGTCTCTTGCATTCATTGTAATATACAATATGTTTAACGCTTTATAATGCATATAGGGCTTGTCTAACATGGTTAAGATAACCGCCGAAAAGCGTGTGAAGAAGCTTAACCTTAGATCAAACTTGACAAGCAACTAGATTTACTTACAAGTATTGCATATGTATGGATGTTGTTTTGTCATTTTGTTCCATTTGCCCTCTTATTGCCTACTTTATTAAAAAGAATTATAGCCTAAGGCAAAATATTTTGAAAAAATATGAGGGTTTGAGAGAGGTCACTCACATCAGTCCCAATTGATGTTTATTTGGATCTTAATCATGTTGGGACTTGATTGGGAACAGACAGCGCGGAGGACCATGGAAGATTTGCTGAAAAAGAGTGACCAGACGCTGCACCGGACTCTGCTGTCCAGCGTCCGGTAAGTTCACAGGAGGTGAACAGAAGCTGAAGGAGTGACCGGACTCTGCGTTTGAGCGTCCGGTCAGGAAGGGTTTCAGCGTTCGGTCAATCTACATGGCATTCAAGGCAACTGATCGGACCCTGCCTACGTCCGGTCATGGACCACCGGACGCGTCCGGTTGCGATTCCAGAGGAATTGGACCTCTCTGGAATCGACCGGACGCTAGGTGGTAGCGTCCGGTCGCTACCACCGGAGCGTCCGGTCAGTAGATCTCATGCGGCCTTAGGACTCTTTTCTCCTTTCCTTCTCGGTTGCGTTGGGGAACCTATTTAATCGCGCGAGCCGTACCTGCTGACCTATTCCGCCACTGCCAAGTCCCGAGCCCGAGCCGCCGCCAGCCCTAATCGCCGACGAGCTCCACCGCCCGCCACGTTTGCAAGCCTCCCACGCGTCTCCCGTGCCCACGCCGTTGTTTCCCATGCACAGCCCGCACTTGTGCCGTGCTCTACGCTGAGCTTGCCTCTGCCGCCACAGTCCCGCGCCGTCGCTCACCACCGTGACCCACTCCCACGCTGCCGTCGTACCCTGCCTGCGTCTACCACTGGAGCCTCCACTGCAGCATTCACTCTCCCCTCCACCGGTAAGGCATGCCTTAGCACCCACTGTATTTTGCCCATGACCTAGATAGATTTCAAAGTGTTGACTTCAAATCACATCCAGGGCCACCAATTCATCAAAGTGCTTCGCCAACCGTAACCCTAGCCCGGTTCCGAGGTTCCCTGCGTAACGTCTCTTCTTTTCTCGGATCACCGGTTCATCAGGTAGCAAGCTAGTCGTTTCTATTTCGCATCTAAATTGCTTGCTCTCATAGGGTTTCGCATCTATTAGATATATCGTATTTACTTGTATATCCTTCTATTCCATCATGCAGCGAGTCGGTGCCATTGAGGTGTCTGTGACAGGTGACAGTCAACTCAGAGCTAAGCTCGCGAGTACAGATCAAGGCCAAGCCTCGAAAGTGTCGGTGGATAGTTGATCTTGTCAGCGGCAGTTTTTCTCTTGTTAGATCAGATGGCTCGCACCAAGAATGTTGGTGGTGGTCCAGGAGATGACGATCGGAGGCCCCTGCCTCGCTTGCCTGCAGGAACCAAAGGCAAGGCGACGAAGTAGGTTACATCAAAGAAGCGCAAGTATCCTAATGCAGAGACAGTGAGAGCAGCAGCAGTAGCTGAGGTCGCAGAGCATGCCGAGAGAGGAGGTGCTTGCAGTGGTGTTGTCATTATAGATTAGCAGCTTACACCAGCATAGAGGGCAGCAGTTGAGGAGGCTGAGTGTCTTCATGGTGGTCCACCTGGGACTGTCATAATGGCAGGACGTTGTCTGGCTATTGATGAGCCTCAACCTCAGGGGGAGTCCCAGCAGGAGCCACAGCAGCAGCCCCCACCAGCAGAGCTTTAGTCAACTCAGGAGACTCAGGAGGGCCAGTAGGCCGAGGAGGCCAAGGAGATCGAGCAGGCACCCCAGCTACGCCGCTCTAGTCGTACCCGGGTTCTAGTGTCACCGAGGCCACCGACACAGCGGAGGGGATCGCGTCCACTGCCTAGACCACATGGTCCGCCTCTAGTGGTACATCTTGACTTGAGGGCCACCATGGCCAAGCAGGTTCGGTAGCTGAGGTTTGTAGAGTTTGAGGTGTGGTTTCCTCCGAGGAGGGATGAGAGAGCAGCAGAGAGTTTCTACACGCCACTGTAGGAGGATTTCTACAATGCTTATCTCAACAGTGGGGCAGTGTTCAGATCTCAGCGGGTATGCAGTATAGAGTCTATTGTGGCAGCAGCCGGAGAGCATATCCGCCCCTACTTATCATATTTGCTAGGGCTGACAGATCTGATTGGCCAGACAGGATTGTATGTACCATCTTGGGTTCGGCAGTTCTATGCTTCGCTCTATGTTGACCCGCAGCCTAACTTCATACACTTTGCATTCAGAGGCAGAGACTACAGGGTGATGAGTTTTAGGGCTAGGGAGATACTGAGGCTATAGGAGCAGCCTGTCAGGTTACATGAGGTATGTTATGGACAGCAGGAGCCTCCCAGGCGTCCTCATGGAGGTTTAGTGCCCCCTACTGATCTTGTGCGACATTGCTTCAAGGAGCCCTTTGATGAGGGGTCGAGGAGGAACCCCTGTGACCTTACTCCTACAGCTCAAGTGCTAGAGGCTATCATCAGGAGGACACTACTTCCCAAGTTAGGATACAGAGAAGGTCTGACTCGACTATAGCTTTGGCTCCTCAACACCCTGATGCAGCTGACCATGTTCGACATTTGGGACCTCCTTCTATCAGAGATGGAGGATACTATAGCTGAGGGCTTCAAGGGTCGCAGGCAGCTTCCATATGCACATTGGATCACTTTCCTGATGCTCAAGGCTGTGCAGGTTAGGACCCCTGAGATGGTTGCAGAGTATAGAGGTGCCACCACTAAGTTTCTAGCTTATAACATGGCACAGAGGATTAGGCATAGCACACCACAGGCACCCGCTCAGCCTCGCTGTCATCCAGATGTACCAGAGTCCGCAGCTCAGTAGGACGAGATTATTAGAGGCATAGCCACTACTGAGGAGGAGCAGCTTGAGGCTCAGCAAGAGGTGACTGAGTCTAGTGATAGTTCGGATGATGACTACCAGCCTATCCCTCAGATGCCTCCATGCAGACATGATGCAGAGGCCGGCAGTTCTAGCTCATCTCCACCTGCACCGCAGACGGACCCCGCTTTGATTGCTATTCTTGAGCAGATGTAGCAAGATCAGGCACGACAGGCTTAGGAGACCGCTGCCAACTTTGCACAGTTTCAGCCTCGTCAGGACGAGTTCCAGCGACAACAGTAGGTCCTCCAGCAGCAACAGCAACAGATGCATCGGCAGCAGTTACTCATGCAGCAGCAGCTTATGGGATTTATGTAGCATGTAGTAACAGCACTTGGGGCCCCACAGCCACAGCCTTCACCCCTGCTTGCTTAGCCTACCACCACTACGATGACTCCAGCAGTACAACCTAGTGGGCTTCAGAGTCAGGGATAGCCTCCAGCTCAGTTTACTTCACCTCCAGTACAGGTGTCCCAGTGGTTAGTCTCACTAGTGGTAGCCCCGCAGTTCACTCCACTTCAGACGGGCTTCACATCGGACCAATCAGCCTCGCTATTTGTGCCTGACACGTCAGTCTCCAGGAGTCTTGGAGCATCTTTCAGCGAGTTGACAGGGATGCCCACACCGCCATATATGCATGCCGCCGGTCCTTCTACTATAGCTCCCGTCACCATGACGACATAGAGGCTTCCTAGCTCAGTCGCATCATCAGATCCTATAGATGTACCAGCAGCGTCACAGGCAGCACCTGCCCCAGCTCAGACCCAGACCGCTTCAGAGACACTTCCAGCCATAGAGGGTCAGTCTGTACAGAGCTCAGGGTCAGATGATGATGGCGCCCAGTTCTAGCTTGCCCCTTGTACCTCAGTGCCCGGCTCGTTCGCTGCAGCCCCACCGACCAACCCTTAGGTTTTGGTGTTTGACACCAAAGGGGGAGAGGGTTCGAGTATGTAGACTCAGGGGGAGCGACATTTAGGGGGAGCTAGTTATCTATTATTAGCTTATTATCTATTACATTTGGAGTTTTTTATATGTGTGATACATTATGCATCCATGTCTACTATTATATCTATGTGATAGTGATATCTACGTAATTGTGATATATGACATGTGTGCTCTCTACTTTGAATTTCTTTATATGTCTTATCACTTGTGCTATGCTCATTTGCTTTGCTTCTACGTTTTTACTCCGATGCAAATGAGCTTTATTACTAGTACTCATGCTTAATTCATATCTTTTGAGTATATTGGTTTGGCTTGGGTCATATAAGCTTGCCTAACCCTTTGTTCTTATGGGCAAAAGCTTATATGAACCAAGCATATAAAAACCTTACTCTTTTACATACTCGAGGTGGTATTGTCATCAATCACCAAAAAGGGGGAGATTGAAAGCATCTAGGCCCCTAGATTGGATTTCGGTGATTAATGACAATATAAGATTACTATGACTAACGTGTGTTTTGCAGAGGCAAATAAGTTAGGTCATGGTAATGGAGATCGATTGGGCGATCATGGATGTCATGCCCCTACGATGGAAATCATTTCGGTTTTCAAAGGATGGACGACAAGGTTAAGGATGACTAGTTCTAAGTGTCGATTGGAGTTGGAGAGACACTTAGAGTAGTTTAGGACTTTGTTTTTCCTTTGGCCGTACTATTAAGGGGGGTATGGACGGGTAGCTTGACCTAGGTGAGTCTATTGAGTTAGGTGTGGTGCACACTTGATAATTCTAGCACTAGGTAGCTCCTACAAAGCCCTTTGATCCAATGGAGCAAACTTCATTCACAATTGATCGAGAGTTGGAAGTGAATGGAGGGTCAAACACTGACCGGACGCTGGCCGCAGGGTCCGGTCAGTTCATTTGACTGAGGTGAACCAATCTGGTGTGACTGGACACTGGAGGTCTTGTGACTGGACGCTGAGGGCCAACGTTCGGTCGACTCCAGTAAGGTTCCAGAGAAGGGAATCAGCGATCAGACACGTCCGGTCAGTATTGACCGGACCCTAGGGGTTCAGCGTCCGGTCGATGAAAGGTCCTTGTTTGGTTTTGGTAATTGAGTGATAACTTGGGTGGACTAATTGTGTTTATGTGAGATATATAGGTGATTAGTCCACAGGTACATATATGTGAGCAACATATGCCATGAAGGTGAAAATAGCTTAGAGATGTTGCAAAGCTCACACATGTGATGATGAAGGAGCTTATTGCACATGAAACATGACATTGAGTCATGTGATCAAGGTGGAGAAGATCAAGACAAGACTTGGCTTGATGGACCGATTGCAAGCGTGAAGGGCAAGTCGAAGGCTTTGGAGTGATGGACCGCGTGGCGGTGAAGCTTGAGCAAGACTTGGCGCCGATGGACGATGGCAACGGTGAAGAGCAAGTAAAGTCAAGATCGATGAACCAATATGATCACGTGATGATATGAAGTGGATCATATCATTGTTGATCGTGTTGGTGCATGTGTTGCATCGACGTTGGAGGAGATCGAATGGAATGCGCAAGGCAAAAGTATAACCTAGGGTATTTTATTTCACAGGTCATAGGTGTGTAGAGAAGTTTATGACCGGGTTTAGGATAGATGGCCGTACTATCAAGAGGGGCAAACTTGTTTGCATATCGGTCATCTAGTGCCACTCGAGTGATCTAACTTTGCATTGTCGCTAGGATCGAGTGGCGTGGCAAGTTGAGTGTCTAACATCCTTTGGGAAATGATTGTGAAAATGCTAACACACATACACATGGTGGTGTACACTTGGTGATGTTGGCATATCTACAAAGGAGGTGGTGTTTGCAGGGTCTACTACTGACCGGACGCTGGGTCACTCAGCGACCGGACGCTAAAAGGCTGCGTCCGGTCGAGCTGTCAGACGGCACAGTGGCTAGGGTATTGCATCGGACGCTGGTCTGTGTTCGGTCAAGGTGGACCGGACGCATCCGGTCGAAGAATTACGCCTCGGGTACCTTACTGGAAACGACCAGACGCTGGGGTCCAGCGTCCGGTCAGTTGAAGCTGCTGCGTCTGGTCAGGTCAAGTGACCGTTGGAATCGAGACACGTGGCCGTCTGCGGGTGACCGGACGCTGAGGTCCAGCGTCCGGTCAACACGACCGGAGCATCCGGTCGACCCGACAGTTGCCCAGTGAAGGGGTAACGGCTAGTTTAGCCCTTGGGGCTATAAATAGAAGTGGCCTTCGGCCATGGCTGGTGTTGAGCACCTTGGGGGACTTTGTGTCCATGCTTGAGAGTTCTTGGGAGCCCTCCATCTCACACATACTTGATAGTGATCATCCGATTGTGTGAGTGAGTGATTCTAGTGCGATTGCATCGTGAGGTTGCATCGAGTGGCACTAGGTGATCGAGTTGCAAGCCGGTGGTGCTTGTTACTCTTGGAGGTTGCCACCTCCTAGACGGCTTGGTGGTGGTCTCCGTCGAAGCCCGCAAGAAGCTTGTGCGGCGCTCCGGAGAAGTGCTTGTGAGGGGCATTGTGCTCGCCCCGCGGGAGCCGTGAAGAGCAACTCTAGTAAAGCGTGTCATTGAGCTACCCTCACTCAAGGGGTAGGTTCTTGCGGCGCCCGACGTGCGGGCTTAGCGGGTGATGCTAATTAGCCGCCGAACCACCAAGTGAGCGGTCGACACAACGGGGACTAGCGTGTTGGCAAACACGTGAACCTCGGGAGAAAAATCATCGTGTCAACCTTTTCTTCTTGGTGGTTTGCTTCCCTTTACACAAGCTTGCAATTGCTTTTACATATATTAAGCTTGTGTAGTTGCTCTTATAATTAGATAACTTGTGTAGCTTACTAGTTACCTTCTTGCTTGTGTAGCATAGAAGTAGCTCCCTTGCGTGGCTAATTTGGTTTTAGTAACCTTGTTAGTCACATTGCTTAGTTTGTGTAGCTAAGTATTTGCGCTCTCTAATTAGGCATTGGTTGCCTTGTTATTGAGCTTTGCTAGTGAGCTTAGTTGGCTTTATGCTTTTGCTTACTAGCATGTGTAGGAGCTCCCTTGTTGCTTAAAGTACTAGTGGCATAGGTTTGTGTGACCTTGCTCCTAGAATTGTTTAGGAGAGCTCTAGCTAGCCCGACACCTTAGTTGCTTAATTAGTATCTTTGCAAGGTGCTAGTGAACATATATAGAGGAGTGTAGTCTTGGCTAGACCGATTGTTTTAATTCCGCATTTATATCTGTTAGCCGACACGATTAATTTTAGAAAAGACTATTCACCCCCCCTCTAGTCCGCCATCTCGACCCTTCAAGTACAGTGAGCATCCAGTGAGGGAGAAATGCGACCGGACGCGTCCGGTCAGTGCTGATCGGACCCTGCCAGCGTCCGGTCATCACTTAAACACTGGTCCGTGGGTTGAACTGACCGAAGCGTCCGGTCAACATGACCGGAGCGTCCGATCACCCCGTAGAAGCTCATAACGGTTCATTTTTCAGCCACTGTTATAAATACTTCACCCCTTCGTGTGAGGGGGTACTTTTGCTCATTCGAACAGCTAAGACCAAGAAAAGCAAGGTCCTAGTGAGGTGATTGAGATTCGTGAATCCAAGAGAGTAGCCTCATTAGTGAATCAAGAGTAGCAAAGTGTGCATCCACCGTTCTCATTAGGTTTCGAGTGGTCAAGTGAGAGTTCGTGCTTGTTACTCTTGGTGATCGCCATTACCTAGATGGCTTAGTGGTGATTGGGAGCTTGGTGATCACCCGGCGGAGCTTGTGGGTGACCCAACTCAAGTTGTGAGCGGTTTTGGGTGATTCACCACGATAGAGTGTCGAAGAACCAACCCATAGAGAGCACTTAATCCTTGCGTGGATCAAGGGAGAGCTACACCCTTGCGCGGGTGCTCCAACGAGGACCAGTGGGGAGTGGCGACTCTCCGATACCTCGGCAAAACATCGCCGCGTTCCTCTCTCTCTATTTACTTTGAGCAATTCAATACTTATCTTTACATTCATAGAATTGCCATGCTAGAGTAAGTTTGGAACATAGGTTGCAATTCCGTTGTGCGTTAGATTAATAGAAACACTTTTCTAAGTACAAGGGGTTAATTGGGCTAACCGTAGGATTTAATTATTGCAAGAAAATTTAGAATTAGCCCAATTCACCCCCCTCTTGGACATCTTGATCCTTTCAGATGGAACGGGCAGGATACACTCCCTACAACTCTATATATCTGGATGGAATCAGCGTTAGTTAGAGGGAATGCGTGGCGCAAGTACGGGGAGTACACGAACGGTCTCGATGTCCTAACACAGCACGAGGTTACGCTCTCTTTACTATCATACCTGTGTCTTATTCGATCTACACTATATCACAACCTAACTCAATTACGAAATTTCAGGTGCATTGGTGTCCTTGGGATGCTTCGGAGCTCTAGGACTATCTCAGTCCTGTCACTAAGGACGAGTCAGACGAGTATCGCTGCGACATCCCTCTTATTTTCTTCCATGTGGTCGAGATTCACTTGTCCATCCGGGTCTACAGATAGTTTGGGAGAATGATAGGCTGCCTACCACCGCTTTACTCCACCAACCAAGAATTACATGAGTGCGTTATCGATTAATAATAATGCTACAATACAGAGGTGTGTGGTACAACTAACATCGTTTTGTTGCAGGTATGACCGCAGGAAGAGGTACAAGACCAAGAATTGGCGCGTGACACACAGCTCACGCATCCATTTGTGGCAGAACAGGGTACGACATCCGGTCCATGCGGATCCTTCACACGACCAGCACACCTTCGACGAGTACCTGCGCTGGCTTCACAGGTCTACGAGGACACATATCAAGCCCCCGTACACTGACGTGGCGATTGACGAGGACTCGAAGAAAGATGTCATCGAAGATGTGTACGACATTACCACTAGGGAGGGCACGCAGCTACAGAGAGCCCCGCTACAAAGATACGTGGTAAGATACTTGAATGGTACAATTTGTTATCCATTTGGTATTAAAGTATGTATACTAAAACTGTTCAACCGCGTTTCTGTACCCAGGCGACATAATTGTCGAGTGTGTCCAACGAAGCAGCGTACCGGCTTCACGAGTCTAGAGGGCTAGGGCTAGGCGTTCTCGCAGCTTTTGTGGAGGTAAACATAAACTTGTCCGTTCCGAAAATGTTTGTTCAGTGTATATGCGTTTGAAAAATGAACTAACTTTAACGTCTATTTATGCAGAAGGTGAAGAATAGCTGCAGGAAGCTAGCTCAGAAGCTGAGCTACATGGACACTCCTTATGAGGAACCGCCACTCCCGGCGCGGTCGGGTGCCACGTCTTTAGCCTCTTTGAGGACACCAGCCGGCTCTTCTCAGCAGATGACAGGTGTTACTTCCGCGGTGCGTACACCACCATATCATAGCGCTGGGAAGGACCCTGCAACCGAGGACGACGAGAACGACGATGACAACGACCCCCCGGACTTCTGCAGACAGCACGACCAATGGGATGATTGGCCGCAGAACGAGATCGGCATGTCTCAACTAGGTGGTCGTGGTGCCCCGCTTGGTACCCAAGTAGCCTCACAGGTACTATCAAAGATAGTTTATTTAAATACGTAGGCTCTATGAACTAACGATCATAAAGAATTATAAGTAATCGTGCGTATCATATACTTGCAGGGTACGAGCCGTACGTACCGTCGACGCGACCATACCGACGTTGGCTACACTCCCAATGTGTTGCCAACAAATCCGAAAAGACAGAGGCGTCCGAGGGATCCTTACACTTCTGAGTCTTAGTTTGTTAGATCAAATGAATATTGGCGTCCGAAACTTGCCGGGTTATTTGGTTATATTATGTCAAACTTATGTCAAAACAATGAAAATGTTATGTGCCAGCTTGTCAATTTGCGCACGGACTTCATTTATCTGTTTTATATTCGTTTCTTTGCGTCGCGACAGCACTGCCAGCGAGATTAAGTACCAATTAGTTCGGGAACCGGCAGTCCCGGCGTATCTCGACGCCGGTGGCAATTTTTCATAATCGATTAGTTAAATTGGTGGTTAACCGTATTATGAAAGACGGAAAACAAATCATTGGCTTATCAAATTTTCTATTCGGCCGTGAAAAAATTCAACAAAAGACAGAAACAAATCTACTATTGATTTTACGTCAAGTAATACTTAGAATAACTCCCACTATCGACACGATGCGTTCGAATTAAACCGTTCAGGTACCGCCGGCTGGGCGGCGAGCGTGGCGGCCAGGCGGGCTTGCTGCTCGGGCAGGCGGGACTAGGCGCGATATTTATTCGGCTCTGCCGCGCCACAGATCAGGGCGCGGCACTGTCGCGCCATGCATGGTGGCGCGGCAAGAGCTGCCACGTCAATAGTCACCGAAATCGGTGGTCACAACGTCATACCCCTGCCGCGCCGCCATACATGTCGCGGCATAGGCATTTGGCCGCGCCAGGACAACAGACCAAAAATATTAATTTTAAAAAAAATTTAAAATTAGTTATAAAAAATATTAAAATTAAAAAAAATTCACCAGCGTCGACCTCGCTAGAAGATCCCGAAGGCTACTCATCTCGCGCTATTGCTGACACCAATCGTGTTTGGTCCTCGATAAGAGGACGTGAATCATTCACAGGAGCCAGGAGGATGCTGCGCGATTCAAACCACGACTGACTTTGGCCTTCCGTCCGTCGGAGGTGCTTGAGTCTGCCGCAACGGATCCATACACGGATCATGTGGAATCAGCAACTCTCGCCGCCTCGCCGGCCTCAACGTCACCTTGTTCTTCTTCCATGCTATAATCAATCAATCAAAACTATATGAGGTCTCTCTAGCAAAACGTTTCTCGCTGAGAGCCTTCAACCTTTATGCATCTAGGATACTGTACATAGAAATTCATCTCTATTAAAATCAATGACTAATAAAACACCCAAATCAAATCTGATAGCTACTGTTCCGTGATGCAAGGCTTCTCGCCCCGTGCGCACTCTGCCTCATCACGCGAGGATTCGGGCCTTGTTTGGATTGCAGCTGCTAAATTTAGTCCCTCTTAAATGGTTTAGTCCCATTTAGTTATAGTTTCTACTGAAGACTAAAGCTCTTTTTAATTCTATTTAGTCATAGTATTTTTAGAGCAAGGCTAATAATACAGCCGGCTGACTAGCTGTAAGGTTCTTTGCAGCTTTCTCTCAGCTCACTCATATAGTAGTTAGCTCTTTACAGTTAATACATGGCCCTATTTATCTCTCTCGCAGACTTTCTTGGTTCTTGTGCCCAAGTCGGCTGTAAGCTTATAGCCCGCATCTCCTCTCTCTCCTCTCCTCTCTCCTCCACCTCAGCATTTAGTCGGCTTACAGCCTGCTATTATACTTGCTCTTAGGGCAGTTCCAATGGTGTATTGATGATGGTTTCTATCCTCATTAAATGACTTGCCACGTAGGTAAAATGCTGACATGGCAACGTAATTAATGAAGAAAGAGAGCAAAAATTCTAGAAATGGTTTCCTCATAAAAAATCAGATCTTCTCTTGACCCAATGCACCAAGAAACTATGAAATCGTCATTGGGAAGAAACTACCAGTTTCCAGAGAGCTCGTACCACACTTTCATTGAAGGAAGAAGATAGAGTTAGGAGAGAGAAAGAGAAAATAATTATTACATAAAGATACCTTCACTGTGGAAGGTAGTTTCTATAGTTGATTTCTTATGCTATGGAAACCACATCAGTTTCTTCCACTGGGACTGTTCTTAGTCACAGTGTTTGATAAAAAAATACTCAATTCATCCTAAATTGCAAGACGTTTGACTTTTTTGACATCAAGTTTGATCACTCGTCTTATTCAAAAATTTGTGTAAAATATCATTTCTTTCGTCGTGGTTTGGTTTATTAATAAAAATTCTTCAAGAATGACTTAAATTTGACTATATTTGCATAAATTTTTTGAATAAGACGAGTGGTTAAATGGGGGGGGAAAGTCAAATGTCTTACAGTTTGGGATGGAGGAAGTATTTAAATAAGATTAGGCTAGATTTAGGAGCAACTACCTCGACCAAACACCCATTCACGCGCTCCACGCCGCGTGGCTCCCCAGTCCCCACGCGAGCAGAGTTCGAGACCTTCTCCTTCCCCCAATCGCACGCCACTCCCGTAGAAATTCCCGTCTCCCCGACCGCCGCCCTTCTCGCTGCCCGTAAACCATAGCCGCCGCCTCCAGATCCCGATTCCGCAGGGAAGCGAGAGAGGGAGGGCCGCCCCGCCGCAGATGGAGCCCGCGGGGGTGCGCAAGGAGTGGCGCGCCGTCCCCGACTCCTCGCTCTGCTCCAATGGCGCCGAGGTAGGCCCGCGTCGCCGCTCCGATCCCCCGACAGCACAAAAGCCTTACTCCTCCCACCACCATCCCAAATCACTCCCTGCTCTTGCTTGCGTCCCTTGCCTTCTTGCTCGCGCGTTGGTTTCCGCCCGTGGGAACGTTGGGGATGACCGCTTTGGGTGTAGTGGGCACGGGAAGGGGCGGGTGGACTCGGCGACTTCTACGCCATCACCAAGCTCAGCGATGACATCCTGCAGCAGCTCCTGCAGAGCGTCGTGCGGCAACGGGGGGAGCAGCAGGAGATCGAGATCGAGCTGCGCGCGCAGGCCATCGCACACCGGCAGATCATCGAGGTGCAACAAAGCTTCCAGGCGGCTACCAAGGAGTATGCCACAGCTGTGGCAAAGATGATTCGGCACTCAGGGGATGCGAGCGCCGATTTGGTCAATTCCAGGGGCTACGAGCTACAGTATATTATAATTCTCATTGTGCATATACGTATTGTTGCTTCTGTAATTCGGTTCAATCGTATCTGCTATAATGTTGTACAAAAATATTCACTTTTTACTGAGCTTCTGAATATGCAAATTTACCATACGATTCTTGAGGATTTACGATTGGTGATGTCATTATTACAGGCAGAGCTGCTGATCCCTCAGTGGAATTCCTCAATGAGGAAGGAGCACACGCTGAGCTCTGGGTGGTGTCACAGATTTTCGTGGACACATCTGACAGGACAGGTTTGAATACATGGTCGTTTCAGCATTGGACATTGCTATTACTCTCTCCAGCTTAGGATTGCACCACTCTAGCTCCTACCAAGCCCTGACTGATATTTGAGACTACAGATTACTTTGCAAATTTGTGGCTCTTGACCTCCTGTGATTTACGGTATGTATTTGTCAGTTTCTGATTCGACTCGCTATTTGCAGAAAGTTACTGCCATTTTCCCAGATGGTAGAGGAGCTGCCCTTCTCAAGTATCAATGGAAAGATGCAAAATTCCAAGTGTAACAGGTACTATCCACTGAGAAGTGATGGTTTCGTAGCAAATTCACAATTTCGTAGCGAATTGATGTAACTTGTTGCATCTCATGATTTTCTGACTACAAGCGACATGCTACCGATTGTCATGAACACTACTGTTTCGGGATTATAGAAGGTGCACAGTTATTTTATGATTTCGAACTTCTATAAAAATTAAGCTGTCCATTCCTTCAGAAGTACAAAAACACATTGCTTTTATTCAGAACTACAACGTACTAGGTTACTAGGCGGCTAAGTGACTGAGTGACCATGTGATTGAGTGGCCGAGTACTTGAATGGTCGAGTGCTTGAGTTGCCGAGTGAGTGGGTTCAGTTTCTGAGTGGCCGAGTGAGTGGGTTCAGTTACTGAGTGGCCGAGTGACCCAGTAATCGAGAGATGACAAATTGAGTGATCGAGTGACCGAGTGGCTCGGAATGGTTGACTGAGTGTCGAGTGACTGAGTGGCCAAGTGAAACAAAGCAGAGTTGTATTGTATGACTGCAAGTTTCAGTGCAGAATTGCTTACCACCATTTAAAGCTTACTTTGAAATACTACTTCTGAATGAGGAATTTATTTGGTGGAAATATTTTAGGCCTTTGATCGCGGACAACAGATCGATGGGCCTATCACAAGGACAGAGCAGCTCCACGATGATGTCTGTGTTTGTTGCAAGTTTCTGTTTATATCGTCATAACCAAGTATCTCTTCAGTAACTTGCCTGTGTGGCTGTGTCAGACAGAAGAGAAGAACTGAAACAGAACATTGGCTCCTCTGTTTGTTGAAGCTGCTGATTTTAGGTGGCTCAGCGTGCAGGTGTGGCGTAAGATGTGGTACCAGAAAATGAAGATGAAGCTCATCATCCTCGGCATCATCGTTGCGCTGATCCTCATCATAATCCTCTCAATTTTCCAGGGCATATGCGGCAAGTGATTTAGGTTGCTGGAGATGGCTGGGAATAGCAGTGAGTCGGATTATGTGCTATATCAAAATCTAGCTTGGTTTGTTTATCAAAAAAAAAATATATCTATCTCGGTTTGAGCAAGGCTCCAGGGAGTGCTGACGCTTTCCTCATGATCATGGCCAAGAAGCTCCACAATGGTCTCCTGGTAATTTTCCACCTTTCGTTTGTGTGAGATATATTTTTGAATCTCGTATTTTATTGTTGCTTGCATATGACGATTGTCTGATTTGGTCAGGAGGAGGTGACAGTGGAGAGGGCGGCGATGACGGATGAGAGGCTGCGGTACCTCGAGTTCGTGCGGCAGGCGGCGGCGCAAGTGCTGGTGTTGGCGGACGCACCATACGCATATGCCAAGTAGGGCGTGGGTCTGCTCCGCCTGGTGTCGACCACATTGAGGGCACCGTCAAGGCCGTCGTCGGCCCCGTCTACGACCGCTTCCACGTCGTCACACTCGACCTCCTCAAGTTCATCGGTCGCAAGTAAAATTAGGCGATAATTTAGGACTGGAGGAGGGGTCTCTAATCTGATTTGGCTCTCTTTAGATGTTGAAATTGGGCCACAAATTAGGCGATAATTTCAATGAAATGAAATTAGCAGGTGTAGGTTCCAGGATGGCATGAAATATTGTGTATGTGCACCATTATTGGCATGCTTATCTCTACTATAAGAGACCAATCTAAACTATTTTAGGTACACCAATCAATGCGTCCCCCGCTGAGGGAGTCAATCATTATGCATCAATAAAATTGCACATAAAATTTTAACATTATTAAAATCTATGACTCATAATTTTCCCTCGTAGGCTTTAACTCGATCCGATGATGAACGTTATTTGGATCTCCCCACCCTCTAGGCTTCAACGCGCGATCAAGTGGAAACAAAATCGCTGTCGCATGCGTCTCCGCTCCCCTTCCCCCGCGAGGCCGCAACCCCTCCCCGAAATCACGGACCAGCGTCAAAAAAATTTCGTAGCAGCGACGGCGACCGCAGGCAAGGAGTGCTCGAGCTGCGGCCCTTCGTAGATACGTAGTAGTACGTAGCAGTAGCCTTCAATGCCATCACTCGAATCCAAATGTGTTTCTCTCGATTGTGTATAGATAGTCATGGATTTAGTTCTTGCTTGTGGTGTGAACTTGTGTGCTGGTAGTAGTAGTAGTACCCGTTCATTTTTTTTGCTGTTTTTTTGTGGGATTTAAGTGAATCTACTTTTCCTTGGTTTGCCTCTACTGTGTAGCGTAGTGAATCTGCTCATCCCAGGAAGCAGCAGCCAGCGACAATCAACACTTCAGCAGCGGCCATGTCTCAGCCAGAGAACCGAACAGACATGTTTTTGTGTCCTCTTCTCTACATATTCAGATGCTCCTACTGCTAGCTGTCACGCAGATTCTTAAGTTCTGGTGGATCTATTCTTGTGTGGATAATATATGTATGTAAGGGTCAAAGGTTCAATTTTTATCCGTGCAATCTGCTAGCCAATTAGTTATAGGCTGTGATATGTAATGTGCCTGCATATATGAAATTAAGAACCAATTTTGTCACTAGATTGACTAGGAGTCGGATGTAGTAGTTAGCTTGATTATGTACTTGCTGCTAGCTAGACTATCATTTTTACTAATTCTGTTTATCAAATAGTTGTGCTGCAGATTGCTACCTCTGTTTATCAAATAGTTATGCTGCAGTTTTGCTACCTCTGTTTATCAAATAGTTATGCTGCAGTTATGCTAGCTATAGGTCTTGCAGTAATGGATACATGTTTAATGTTTATGTCTGAAATGATATGTCATCTTGTTTATTATGTATTTTTAGTTCCAATTCGCGATGACTGCGTCTGATACTCTGTTTTAATTTGATCTATTCTAGGCTAAGGTTGATTTTCTTCGAAATCTTCGCCTTCCCAATTTGGTCATGCCTGAGTGTAAGTGACAAGAAGACAAGGTACCCACCTAGCTAACTGTTGTGACTGAAAGTGTCTCTTCATTTTTCCTCAATTACTCAATTCTTGCTTGTTCATTAAATTGGGGACTGAAAATGCAGAAAAAATACTGTCAAAGACAAGCCCATTTTGAGATTTCAGCACCTCCTATTGGTTATCAAGAGTTTGTGCTGGCTCACCGCTTCTAAATAGCCGCTGATTTTGTTGGATTTGTAGTTTGATTAAAAACATATGTGACAAGCAGTGAAATTCATCACACCATAATGATATAGTCACTTGAGTCACAGATGCTTAATCTGCCTGTGGCCTGACATTCATCATATGTCATGTATGCAAACTCTAAAAAAAACTATAGCACCACATGAGTTGATTTTTACGATCTTATCACCCGCAATGGCGTATGGGTTAAACAATTTTGTCCATTTGATCAGTTGCTACTTCAGAGTTTCAGACCTTGTGATGTATTCTGAATATCTTTTACATTACAGTTCCCTTTTATTTTGCACTTTACCACTTAAACTTGATGCCTCTATGGTTTCACATATTTAGAGAGGGATGGAGCCATGGCATGAGAGGAGGTAGCTTTGAGACAGACCAATAGCAAATGCTTCAGAGTTTCAGGCCATGTGATGTATTCTGAAAAAAATTTACATTACAGTTTCCTTTAATTTTGTGCTTTGTCACTTAAATTTGATGCCTCTGTGGTTTCCCATATTTATAGAGGGATGGGAGCCATGGCATCAGAGAAGATGGCTTTGGGACAGAGGAAGAGCATCGCGTCCATCTGAGGAGAATAGGAGCGGCAGAACTGAAGTGGAATAGGAGGGATGCACTACCTGATTCTGTACTGCCCAGGGGTGGTATTAGCCTGAACTTGAAATACAGGTTAGTGTTATCACAGTTTTTTGGAAACCTCACTAAATCCATTCTTTTTCGATCTCGGTCTGTGCAGTCTCACAAACCTGATAAACTTCACAACCTTGCTAAAGTAAGTTCTTTCAAACTGTATAATTCATAGTTCTTAACCTGCTGAAATAAATTCTTGCCTTGTCTTGGGGACCTTTCTCAGCAGTTATGTCTCTGTCGATGAGTGCATCGTCACTGTCTGAGGACATAGGAGGTCAGTTCATGGAACCATCATAATAAGAATGTCCTATTCTAATTTCCATGTTTTATTTTGTGAGCCATTAATCTTTTGCACTACAATCTGCAGGTGCACAGATGGGAAACACTTTCCATCGGAGGATTCTCAACAAGCAGCGCTGCATCACTACTTAATTACAAGGTCATTTCTTGCGTGTTAGTTTATCCTACTGTGCAACATGCTAAATCAAAAAATAGGTGTCATGGTTCCAATCTATCAAATTGGGCATATCCATCACTCCTTCTCATTTGGGTACATGAGAAATTATGCTAGATAAACAATCGTAGTTGCTTTTCTCCTTGCTAGGCATGAATTTGGGAACAACCGTAGTTCTTTTGGCTATTAAGAGTTGTTTGCAGTAGATTACTATAGCTTTTGTTCTCTGCTTTCAGTACAACCATATACTGCTGTAGACCAATTGCCCCCTTTTATCTTGCTACATAATATATATGTTTCGATAGGATAATAAAATGGGAAGGGGATGCGGCCGTTTGTGTAGGGTAGGGCTATGTGGATGATGCCCTGCACCTGCATGCCGCAACAATAATTTCGTCACAGTCTATCCTTAGACTACCTTCGCTCCTTTTGCTGCAGCCATTTCTAGGTAGCCAATTGACTAAAATTGGTACGGAAATAAAGTTTGCTCATGTTAACCACGTATTAGCAGGTTGTCTTGGCTGTAATGAAATATGGAATTAGCTTCTGTAGTGTTTCTGCAGTATATCAATTAGCACAAACGCGTTGTATTTGTTTTTTTTATAATATATTGCTGCCTCTTGTTTCAGCTTCATATGTGTTCAGAATTTCTTTGCTGATAATTGTGGTGTTCCCATCGCTGTCGCTTATCTTATTATAAAAGAACATGAATTTCTTGTCGGTTTGAACTTCTTTTGTGTTCATATGTGGACCATGTGCTGCATAGGTAAGTTCTATCTCTCATTCTCTGCGGTAGGGGTTTCTATTTGAAGAACGCCTGGCAGAGTGGAGTGGCAGCGCGCCGTGGAGAAAGTTCCGTCCCGACCATAAACCATTGTTTATAGAATAATATATAGACTGATGGTTTATGAACTTTAAGACCCGTCTTAGTAGTGTTGTGTGGGCTTGTCTATTTTTTATGTGTGTGAAATGACTAATCTCTGCGAGACTGTGAATTCATGTTTCTTTCATTAGTTGATTTATTTTTTGTTTTATGATTTATTTTAGTTTTATGATTTATTCTTTGTAGACGTCACCATAGCGTTAGCACGGGCAATATACTATTGTGGAAAAGTTGAACTATGGAAAAAAGTTCATTGTTAGGTTGTTTCATGTGCATCCCCAAGTTAAAGCCGTGGCGTTAGCACGTGCATTATACTAGTTATATAAATACACTATGTTATATTAGGTAAACTGAGTCTTTATGTTTTTCACTATCTTGATCTTCTGTAGTATGTTATTGCTGGTCTCCTCAGGACAATATGCCATGACTATGACAGCACCATTTGGGATGTTCGCATTGTCACCATTTGGGATGTTCGCATTGTCGGGAGTTTCTTGCAACTGTTGTGTTGGTCATGTTCTATAAATGTAGCAGGTATTTCTAAAAAATGCATTTTGTTGATAGTTATAAAAAGGTCAAACCAGACCTGAGGGCATTGATCTCACATATTTTTCTTTCATAATTAGAATTTGTGAGTACCTAGAAAAGTTACTTAACGTGACTGACCAGTAGCATTACCACGAACAATATACTAGTTGGATCATGTTGCACTTTTTTACTTAGCTGTACGATGGTCTTTAGGATTCGTGTCAGGTTTGTAGATTAAATGTCGCACTTCTTACTTAACCGCGTTGCTGGAGGATCAGGCGCCGATGCGGTGGTGATGCGGTGTCACCAGTGGTGATGCTACGGTGGCCATCTCGCAGGCCAATTTTTTTCTTTTTAGCCTTTTTTTTGAAAAAAATTCACAAATATATCCCGGAGGTATGATTTCAAAATCTGGACCTTTAGCTCGGCGTCATCACCGCTGGCGCCGAGCTTACACTGCTCGGCGCCATCGTTGCTGGCGTCGAGGTTGTGACATGTTGACGCCATGGACGCTGACATGGCAGCCAGCTCGGCACCGTGGATCTTGGCGCCAAGCTCGACGCCCAACAATCCTGGCGCCAAGCCCTCTTTTACGTATGGGCCCGAGGTTCCTTTCTCTCTTCCTCTCTCTTTCTCTTTCTCTCACCGCCGCCGCACCGTCCCCGCCCGCGCGGCCGTGCCGCCTTGCCCGCGCCCACTCCCGCGCGCCCGCGCGCTAGTGCCGCCCCGCGCCGGCCGTCCCCGGCCACGCCCTCGTCCTCGGCGGCCGTCCCCACCCGCGCCCGCGGCCGCGCCGGCCCTGTGCCCGCGTCGGTCGTTCCCGGCCGCGCCCGCTCCCTCTGCGGCCGCCTGCCCGCGTCCGCGCCCGCTCCGGACGTCCCTGGCCACGCCCGTGCCCTCGGCGACCGTTCCCGCCCACGCCCGTGCCCGCGGCGGCCTCGTGCCCACGCCGGCCGTCCCTGGCCGCGCCCACGCCCTCGGCGGCCATCCCCACCAGCGCTCGCGACCGCGTCCACGGCCACGCAGTCCCCGGGCCCTGCAGCGCCAGGCTGCGCCAGGTAAAAATTATGAATATACAATGTAGGTGTTTAGTTAGCTTTGATTGTAATATAGTAGTTCGATTATTTGTTATTTACTAGTTAATGTGATGACTCAGATAGTTGATTTAGTTAGTGATCTAGTGAGATAGATAGAAACATAGATACATAGGTACATAGATATAGTTAGATATGTAGATAGATAGAAACATAGATACATAGGTACATAGACATAGCTATTTTGTGAGTACACTGTATATATATACGTAGTTATTATCTTATTTACTTAGTTTGTAGTTAGAAAGTACTTGTTAGGTAATATCTATCGTCTAATTTGGACTAAAGGACATGTGTTTCGTTATATGTTTGAACTAGTTGGACAACCTAGTGACCATATATCATGGAGGCACAGTTGAATGCGATCGCTATGGATATGTTGAGTTTGTTGATATGCAAATCGTGCCTGTGCTATTCAATGATAGACCTTCATTTAGTGTGATGGTTGCAAGGGCTCCGGAGGAGCTGCATTGCCTTGGAGATGATGATGATTGCATTGTAGTTGAGGGTGTACTGCACCTAGGTTCTCCTCCCAACATCCTCAAGCGAATGATCTCAATTGGGTGTGCGGATCAGTGGGAGAACTATGTGAGATCGGCTATGAAGAGCTAGCTGCAATGTTTGAACATGGTTGTGCATCGGGTGTTAGTTGATCCCATCCCTCATGGGTTTTCCCCCACCAATGGGTCAGTAGGCACACTTCGACCCTCCTATCCTAGAACCTGATATGGATGTGGAGGTTGCACCTATGGTTCACGATGATCAATCTGCCCCCAATGAGGTAGTTGGAGATGCTTGTCAGACTCAAGTTGCTGTGGCAGATCCTCCTCATGAGATCCCTTTGACACAGAATCATTCGAGTAAGTGTCTTATCCGCATGGTTATTGGGAGCTTACCTCATTCCTTACATCAATTTCTTTCATTCTTTCCTTATTTCTCTATTTATGTTGCAGGAGACATTCCTGACAATGTGGATGTGCCCCCTGTTGCTGCGCAAGTGCACTATAGAGATGGATTTCGTGGCTCCAATAGTGTTGAAATTATGAATGATTTAGAGCCATATGAGATGGCAAGGGCTCTTGATTCTGATGATGATCACCCTATTGGAGAGCTGACAGAGAGTGATGTTGAGATGCTAAGGCATATCTTTCCCGGCCGCCGTGATCCAAGAGTTCACGAGTTCAGCGATCTTGCTCATTCCGATCAGGCGTGTGTAGAAGGACGTGATGATGAGCTCCTAGAAGCTCCTGAGGCCGGCCCTAACATGGTAATTGAGAATGGGAGGGTATTCAAGGACCTCCCTACATTGAAGAGGTGGTTGCAGGCGTTTATAGTGATACGAAAGAGACCTTACAAGGTCTTGCATTCATATGCGGAGTGCCATTAAGTTGCATACACTAGTAGAGAACATACCTTTGATCCTCGCCAAAATGGGCTCTAGTCCCGGCATTTTTTACGCCCGGGACTAGAGATACCTTTAGTCCCGGTTGGTGGCTCCAACCGGGACTAAAGGTCCCTCCCAATGGCTACTGCACCAGACAGAGGTGGCAGGGACCTTTAGTTCCGGTTGGAGCCACCAACCGGGACTAAAGGTAGACTTTTACTCCCGGTTGGTGGCTCCAACCGGGACTAAAGGTCTCTGCCACCTCTGTCTGGCACAGTAGCCGTTGGGAGGGACCTTTAGTCCTAGTTGGAGTCACCAACCGGGACTAAAGGTCCCCCCTTTATATCCCGACCGTCTCCTTCTTCCTCCCCGAGCCCGAGCTCAGCACATTTTGAAGCTCACTGCACTAGTGTTCTTGCTTCCTCCCTCCATTGTTCCTCCATCCATTCTTCGATTCCTCCGCCGATTTCTTCGATTCCTCCGTCGATTCTTCAGTTGTAAAGGTTACCAATCTCATACTCTCATTTTTCACCATTGTCTTATCTCATTTTGTTCACTATATATATATGGTTCTTTATTGTGTTTTTTTTCATTTGTAAGCAATTTGAGCTCAAAATCACTTCAAGCTTGCATATTTACATGAAGGAAGGTTAAAGTAGCTATTAAAAACTAGTATTCACCGTTCATTTGTAGCATGCATAGCACACTTCATTGTTTAGAGATATAGAGAATTTTAGAGTTTTTTAATTTTATTTGTTTATAAAATGAGAAATTTATAGTGTATTAAAAAATGAGTATAGGGACTAGTGCCTCCGACTGGTATGACAGATGCAATGCAAGGCCGTGCAATAGGAAGCAAATCCGTTCTCTTTTGATGATACGCCCGAACAGCCGGGCCTGACAGATTTGGTGGTTGAACGGGTCCGTCGGCCGTCGCCGTGCGACTGTACGACAAAGAACGGCATCGATCGACCATAGTATTTTATTGTCCGGAGTCCGGTCCGGGGTGCAATGCAGCGCAATGACAATTGACAATGCGTTGCTAGGTCAAAATATGGTCATTTCTATGGACTCCGCGACTAAACATTTTATTTTAACTTTTTATGAAATGAAAAACTTAGAAAATAGTTAGAAAATTATAGAAAATTCATACTAGTTGAACTTGCGGACCGTGTTTAGCTCGGCGAGCATGTTCTCTGCCGAGCGGTAACGGACATCAAGGAGGAGCTTTGATTCTACGAGGGAGAGCGGCAACAGTCGTGGAAGACCGTGTTCCCTTCCTCGTAGAATCGGAGCTCTTCCTTGACCAAGTATAGTGCCGTCCGGTGGAGAAATGCTCACCGAGATGATCACGTAAGCAAGGTCAACTAGTACGGATGGTTATTTATTAAAACATGTTTTGAGCTATAAATCCTGCTGGCCGTCTTCTTCCTCCCCGAGCCCGCCCGAGAGCTTAAGTTCAAATTTAAGCAATGTTCTTGCTCTTTCTCCATCCATTCTTCGATTCCTCCATCGATTTCTTCGATTCCTCCGTCGATTCTTTGGTTCTAAAGGTTACCAACTTCATACTCTCATGTTTCATCATTGTCTTATCCCATTTTGTTCACTATATATATATATATGGTTCTTTATTGTGGTTTTTTTTCATTTGTAAGCAATTTGAGCTCAAAATCACTTCAAGCTTGCATATTTACATGAAGGAAGGTTAAAGTAGCTAGTTGAACTAGCGGACCGTGTTCATTTCGGCGAGCATGTTCTCTGCCGAGCGGTAATGGACGTCGAGGAGGAGCTTTGATTCTACGAGGGAGAGCGGCAACGGTCATGGAAGACCGTGTTCCCTTCCTCGTAGAATCGGAGCTCTTCCGTGGCCAAGTACGGTGCCATCCGGTGGTGAAATGCTCGCCGAGATGATCACGTAAGCAAGGTCAACTAGTACGGATGGTTATTTATTCACATGTCCCGATATCGTCGTAGTAGTTTGTCAATCACCGTACCCAAACGTAGTATATATATAAATATAAACGATAATCGATTGTTATGTGTGTACACTCCCATTCTTCTGTTAATTTGCGGAAATATCATGTGAATTACTTACCTGCCGTAGTAAAAGACAAGAACACAATGACCATTAAAAATATCATTGTTTAGAGATATAGATAATTTTATAGTTTCTTAATTTTATTTGTTTATAAAATGAGAAATTTATAGTGTATTAAAAAATGAGTATAGAGAGTAGATGGCAACTGCTTCCGGGTCCTCGGCCTCTCATGGGTTTCCAAAGCGACTTAGGTCGGGCCTCCCTCTCATTCCATGCGGCAAGTGTCATGATGAGACGAAGATTGTGATGGAGTACCGAGTGAAGAAGGAGGGTCCCAACAAGGGTCGTATCTTCTACAAGTGTCCGGATCGCAATGTGAGTTATTTTATCGTATTTAATGATTATGGTTAGTTTATACCTATTTTCATGATGGTTGTGATTAAAGTTCTAATTTTTTGTTTTAATTTCAGTGGGATGGCAGTGGACGATGTTCAGGCTTCTACTAGGAGAAAGAGTATGTTGAACTCGTGCAAAAATATCTGGCACAACAGGCAGATACGGCGGCAAATGAGGCAGTGATCCAGCCGAAGAAGCCCAAAGATGTTGCACAATTGGGGGATCTGTTTGTTTTAGTTGAGATTGGTCGCGAAATCCTTGTGCTCCTGAAATGTATTTTAGCTTTAGTTCTTTTAGTGGTAGTTGGGATTGTCTACATTGTAGCAATGCTTTCATAAATTTGTACCTTTTGTGGTGGCACGCATGTTGTATAAATAATTAATTATGATTTAGGTTTTAATATGGTATTTATGTCATGTAATGCAGATGAGCCGGCATTGGATGTACAATGCTGATCGCCGCTCCCAAGAGTTCATTGACGGTGTGCATTCTTTGTTACGTGCGGCTGAGGCAAACAAACGCGACGGTTTCATGTGCTGCCCATGTGCCATATGTAAGAATACGGTGGAATATCCTTGCTCAAGGACTCTTCATTTACACTTGTTCAAGTCGGGTTTCATGCCAAACTATATTTGTTGGACGAAGCACGGAGAATCCAGCATTGTAATGGAAGAAGGTGAAGAAGAACAATGGGACGACAATGATATTATTTCCGATAGTGCGTGCTTCAATGATACTGCAATGGGAGAAGCTGAAGAAGAGATAGCCGCAGAAGATGAGCCTGCTGATGATCTTTGTCAGGTCATTCGTGACGCACAAAGAGAATGTGAAAGTGAAAAGGAGAAGATCAAGTTCGAGCGGATGCTAGAAGATCACAAGAAATTGTTGTACCCAACTTGTGATGCAGGGCAGAAAAAGTTGGGAACCACACTAGAATTGCTGCAATGGAAGGCAAAGAATGGTGTATCTGACAAGGGATTTGGAGAGTTACTAAAAATCCAAAAGAAGATGCTTCCAAAGGACAATGAATTGCCCGCCACTACCTACGAAGCAAAACAAGTTGTCTGTCCTATGGGGCTAGAAATCGAGAAGATACATGCATGTCCTAATGACTGCATCCTCTACCGTGGCAAAGAGTACAAGAAATTGGATGCATGCCCGGTATGCCATGCATCGCGGTATAAGATCAGGCGAGATGACCCTGGTGATGTTGAGGGCGAACGTCCGTGGAAGAAAATCCCTGCTAAGGTTATGTGGTATGCTCCTATAATACCACGCTTGAAACGTCTGTTCAGAAATAAAGAACATGCAAAATTGTTGCGATGGCACAAAGAAGACAGTAAGGTAGACAATATGTTGAGACACCCTGCTGATGGGTCCCAGTGGAGAGCAATCGACAGAGAATTCCCGGAGTTTGCAAATGACGCAAGAAACTTAAGGTTTGCTTTAAGTACAGATGGTATCAATCCTTTTGGCGAGCAGAACAGTAGTCATAGCACTTGGCCTGTTACTCTAAGTATCTACAACCTTCCTCCTTGGTTATGCATGAAGAGGAAGTTCATTATGATGCCTGTGCTCATCCAAGGCCCGAAGCAACCTGGCAATGACATCGATGTGTACCTGAGACCACTTATTGACGAACTTCTCATTTTATGGAATAAAGAAGGTGTACATGTGTGGGATGAGTACAAATAGGAACACTTTGATCTGCGAGCATTGTTGTTCATAACAATCAATGATTGGCCTGCTCTAAGTAATCTTTCAGGACAGTCAAACAAGGGATATAATGCATGCACACACTGCTTCGGTGATATTAGAGGTGTATTCTTGAAAAAATGTCGAAAGGTCGTGTACCTTGGCCATCGTCGATTTCTTCCTGCAAATCACCCCGTAAGAAAGAAAGGCAAGCATTTTAAAGGGAAGGCAGACCACCTGACCAAGCCTCACAACCGAACCGGTGAGGATGTACTTGATATGGTCAATGATGTGAAAGTCATCTTTGGAAAAGGACATGGCAGCCAACCTGTTCTGAACGACGCTAACGGTCACGCACCCATGTGGAAGAAGAAGTCTATATTTTGGGAGCTACCCTATTGGCAAGTCCTAGAGGTCCGCAGCTCGATCGACGTGATGCACCTGACGAAGAATCTTTGAGTGAACCTGCTAGGCTTCATGGGTGTGTATGGAAAGCCTAAGGACACATTTGAAGCACGACAGGACCTGCGTTGTTTGAGAGAAAGAGACAACCTGCATCCAAAGAAGACAGATGATGGACGCCATTACTTATGTCCTGCCAACTACACTCTAAGCAAAGAGGAGAAGGAAATCATGTTTGAATGCTTAAACAACATCAAGGTACCATCTGGATTCTCCTCGAATATAAAGGGTATTATAAATGTGCCAGAGAAGAAATTCCGTAACTTAAAGTCCCATGACTGTCACATTCTCATGACGCAATTATTTCTAGTTGCATTAAGAGGAATTCTACCTCCAAATGTACGTCTAGCCACCGTGAAGCTATGTGCATTCCTCAATGCAATTTCTCAGAAGGCAATTGATCCAACTGATCTAGCTAAACTACAGAATGATGTGGTTCAATGTCTCGTCTGCTTTGAGTTGGTGTTCCCTCCTTCCTTCTTTGATATCATGACACACCTCCTAGTTCACCTAGTCAAGGAGATTTTCATTCTCGGTCCTGTGTTCCTACACAACATGTTCCCCTTAGAGAGATTCATGGGAGTCCTAAAGAAATATGTTCACAACCGTGCTCGCCCAGAAGGAAGCATCGCCAAGGGCTATGGAACAGAAGATGTCATTGAGTTCTGTGTTGACTTTATTCCCGACCTTGACTCAATTGGTGTTCCTGAATCGAGACATGAGGGGAGACTAAGCGGAAAGGGGACACTAGGGAGGAAAACATATATTGGTATAGAGGATGATTATTTCAATAAAGCGCACTACATAGTTCTATAGAACTCCTCTTTGGTAGATCCGTATATTGAGACACACAAGGATCTCTTACGATCTGAGTTTCCAGGGAAGACTGAAGCTTGGATTACGCGTAAGCACATGGAAACTTTCGGCGGTTGGTTGCGAAAAAAATGTCAAGGTGATAAGAGCATCCATGAGCAACTGTATTTATTGGCTATGCAACCATCATGGCATATCGTCACATACAAAGGGTACGAGATAAATGGGAACATATTCTACACAGTAGCCCAAGATAAAAGGAGTACCAACCAAAATAGTGGTGTCTGCATAGATGCCACAGACCCGAATGGGAATAAGCAGACATATTATGGCCGTATAGATGAAATATGGGAACTAGAATATGCACCTACTTTGAAGATCCCATTGTTCAAGTGCCAATGGGTCAAGGTGACCGAAGGCGGGGTAACAGTAGACAACGAGTATGGAATGACAACAGTAGACCTTAATAATATTGGGTGCAAAGATGAACCATTCATCCTTGCCAAGGATGTGAATCAGGTGTTCTATGTCAATGATATGTCTACCAAACCAAAAAGAGGGAAAAACGATAATGACTCAACCAAAGAGCCAAAGCGCCACATAGTTCTTTCAGGGAAAAGAGTCATCGTGGGAATTGAGGACAAGTCGGACATGTCAGAAGATTATGAAAAGGATGACCAAATTCCGCCCTTCAAAGTGAACAAAGACCCTAGCATCTTGGTAAATGATGAGGACACTCCATGGTTACGATGCGATCATAACCAAGGGACATACGTAAAGAAGAAGTTCACTGCTGTGCCCACTTGATGATATAGTGATTTAATGTAGTGTGTGTTTGAGATATTATGTAATAATTATAAATTCAGATGTTTATTATGTTGTGTTTCAAATTAAATCAATGTTTGATTTGGTGGGATTTCTCTCTCGAAAAGTTAAATTAGGATATTGAGTGATGAAAAATTAAAATATTAACGTTAAAATGATGTGAAAATAAATTTTCTGTCCAAAACCAATAGTTTTAATAATTTTAATTAAACACTACATTTTTGCATTAACGAAATAATAAATATTAGTTACATTATGTTTTATAATTATAACAAAAAATAAAAAAGTTAGGTTATAGATTTTTCCTATGTGCAATAAAGAAAAAAAATCCATATTTTTAACAAAATAATTTTATGCCTTTTATTTAATTTACTATGTATTTAACAAGACTATTGCATTTTATTAAAAAAATTTGCTCAAAACAGGCGGGAAACGAAACTGCAGCCCACCTTTACTCCTGGGTGGAAAGCCCACCCGGGAGTAAAGGTGGGCTGCAGTTTCGTGGCCCGCCAAAAAAACCCTTTACTCCCGATGCGTGTTACCAACCGGGAGTAAAGGTATACCTGGTATACCTTTACTCCCGGTTGGTAACAAGCACCGGAAGTAAAGGGACCTTTACTTCCGGTTCGTAACACGCACCGGGAGTAAAGGACCTTTACTCCCGGCTGGTGGCTGGCACTAGGAGTAAATCTCCCTGGTATATAACCGCCAGTGCCTGGCGCAGATCGATCCCCTCATCTTCTTCCTCGTCGAACACTGCCGCCCTTTCTCTCTTCTTCCTCGCGCCGCCACCAATTCGTCTTCCCCTGCGCATCAGCCCGCCCCCGTGACACCGGAGCCCATGCCTCGCCTCGTGCGGCTCTCCACCGCGCGCGCCCGTGCGGCCCTCCACCGCCGACGACCTCGTGCGGCCCTCCACCGCGCGCGCCCGAGGTGAGTTCTCTCAGCTTTCGTCGTGCATGGTGAAACAGCGTCAGTGAGGGCCCGTGCATGGTTGGGATCTTTTGCTGCTTGTCGTCCGTAGCGGAGGAGCCATCAGCTGCTGCCGTCGTCTTGGCTCCTTCTCCACATGGGGCAACGGCGTCAGGGAGGAGACAGCGGATCGGAGCACCAGCTGGCCGGAATGGGAGCTAGACGCTATCTGAAACTTAGTTATCTGAAACTTAGTTATCTGAAACTTAGCTAGCTGAAACTTGCAATCTAAAACTTATTTATCTTTAACTTGCTATCTAAAACTTAGTTGTGACTAATGAAATTCTAGTGTGAAATCAAGCTCATGTATCTAGTGTGAAAGCCAACATTCAGTTATCTTAAAATTGCCGATGATAACCTGCCCGCATTCAGTTTCTGGTACTGCATTTTTTTTATTTTGAGACATGTATCTACTACCACATCATTGCAGATATTTAAACCTGACATGTCTAGCGTGAAAACAAACTCATACGTGAAGGTGAATGAAACTTAGTCGTGACTGATATGGTGTAAAAGCCTAACATGAATATTGAATTAATTAATATATTTAATTTTACATGAATATTTGTCGGCATAAGATATATTGTAGTTAATAAAGTGAATATGTTTAGTTTAAGATATATGATGAATGACTACATGGTTCACAAGGTACATAGGATCACAACATCACGCACCGACACCGCCTCGGCCCGCCTCACGTCGTCGTCGTCAGCACGCCGGCCCGCCTCACGTCGTCGTCATCAGCACACCGGCCACCACGCCGACACGTATATATACGTCATTTGTATTCATATGCATGTATATATATGTCACGGAGCACTGCCGCCCTCGTTCGCCCATGCGTTTCTATGTATACGGCAGAGCACCGCCGCCCTCGTTCACCCATGTGTACAAACATATATACGGCGGAGTGGAGCACCGCCACTCTCGTCACACCGCCCTCTCTCATGGCCTAGTCGATCAACATTCGTATTATTGTTATCGTTAACGCTAAACAATCACACTAGGGCGAATTGCGTCGGTGACTATGGCGAACCGCGTTGTTGATGTCACCGATGTGGTTCGCCCTAGTCACCGACGCAATTCACCCTCGGCCGTTTATGTATAGCCCTAATTCACCCTAGTACCGACACAGTTCGCCCTAGTGTGGCTAATTGCGTCCGTGACCGAGGGGCAAGATTTAATAATGCATATTGTTCGTAGATTTTATGCATGTAAGCAAAGATTTGATGTACTATATATTGGTTTTGTTTTTTGAAGCTAGATGGCCGACCCGAGAAACATGGATGAGGAGTTGATGATGAATTTGATCAACACTGGTACTCAAGTTGCCGGCGATGATGGTGCTAAAAATAACGTGCAAGTGGATGCAGATGACGGGAGTCAGTACTTAGCTCTTGAACAAAATGAGCAACAACATATTGGCCAAGTATATATTTTTTATTATTATCTATATATATTATCATATATCTTATGTGTGCTCATGACATTAAAAATAATGTTTATGTTTTGTAGCCCTCTGGATCGACATCAACAACTACAACGAAGGGTAAAAATGTTCGAGGTCCCAAAAAGCCATTGGAGGGCCGCTTCATCATCTCGGAGTTCAATGTGGATACAGGCGAACCGAGGGGGGGGGGCAAATAAAATGAAATTCGTGCACCACTGTGGTTACCTTGTACGGGACCAGCTCCCGATCAGTACTCGCAAATGGAAGAAGAAGACCAATGCTCCTCATATCAGTTTTGTCTCCGATCGTGACAAGACGTTAATTTGGAAAGATGTCTTGGTACATTTCACGCTCCAAACAGATGGTTATGATGATATAATAGATGGTGATGAATTGAAGAAGCGAGTTAGGGATTGGACAATGAAGAAGATAGCCACCCAGTTTTAGACTTGGAAGAAACACCTATACACGACGTATGTCAAGAAGAACATAGCACCAGATTTCACTTCCCCAAGCCCGATCTCAAAGCAGAGGCCCTATTGGGATGAGTTTGTACAGTACAAGACATCGGAAGAGGGTGTGAGTCGGGTGATAAAGAACCAACATAATGCCCAACAGAAGACATACCACCATAACTTGGGATCAGGTGGCTACCCGACTGCCATAAAGAAGTGGAACAAAATGGAAGCAGGCTTTCTTGCCAAGGGTATCACACCAGAATCACTCGAGTGGGGAGAGCGTGCAAAGAATTGGTTTTTCGCTCATGGGGGAACACTGGACCAGGAGATAGGGAAGTGTGTTTATGGCGCAAGACTGCAAGAAGCAGCAGAAAGATTATTTTATGCTCAGAGAGCTACTGCTAGTGGTGCGTTCAGGCCCAACAGAGAGAAGGATGAATTGACATACGCCATCAGGACTATTGAACATGGTGGCCGAACTAGAGGCAAAGGAAGTGTCTCGTGGGAGCATGGATTCCCTCAGGACAGACCTTCCTATAGAAGCCGCCAGAGAAAGAAGGAAGAAGAGGCATAGCGGCTCCAGAGGTTGGAGGAAGCTGTGCGTGAAGCACAGCAGCGGGGAAAAAACCTTGAAGCGAGAATGCAGAAGGAAATCAGAAGGCAAGTGCAAATAGCAGTGAGTGCAAGCAAGCAGGCATCAGAGCCAGAAATCAACATTAGCCAATCTGTTCAGTTGAAAAGTAGCTGCGCTTCCACGGAGATACCAAATCAAGGGGACACAGGACTGCGCTTCCCTGTGGATGACGTCATTGAACCTTGTACATCGTGTGAGCTACACATTCCGAAGGGGAATTCCACAATTAAGGTGGCTATCGGTCTTGTTAATCCTATTGACCGAACCAAGACACCAAGGATTCATGGGAATATAATCCAAGAAGGATATGCTACCATCTCGGTAGATAAAGCTGAAAAAGGTTTTAGTGATTTGCCTCTTGACATTCCTGGAGGTGATGGCGAGAAGACTCTAGGAGAAGCAGAGAAGACATTCATTCTATGGCGCAAGCGCTACATCATCATTCCCGGGATGTCGCCTCCACCTCCTCCTGAACTACCTCACCATAGGTGCGGATGAAAACACTATATTGGCTTAAATAATTAACAATCTGCTCATAATAATATGTCATTCCTTTTTTTGTAGCAGATCCTCCCCCAACCTAAATCCAATTGTTCAATCGCCAGATCATCATAGTGCTCTGTATGATGACAATGTGTTGGAAGGCGAGGCTGCATCCACACCATCTCCAAGGAGGTCTCCAACGCCATAGCCGCCACCTCCAAGGAGGTCTCCAATGCCGCTGCCACCACCTCCAATGAGGTCTCCAACGCCTCCCTCGCCCCCGCCTACCAAGAAGCCAAGTACTAGCAAGAGGCCAGCCCCGCAAACGAAGAACCAGTCCCCGCCGGCAAAGAAAGCCACCGTGAAACCAAGGGCTATTCCCAAAATAATATCTAAAGAGAAGGAAGAAGTAACTGATGCATATAAAAAAGATATGTCCAGATTCTATGACAAACTTAAAAAAGGATCAAGAAGGAAGGAGAAACCCAGAGAAACCATACTTCTTCGTAGCTCGAGATATTCTAAGAAAAAAGGTGGCTTCTTACCAGCAACAACAGCGGGAATCTCGTAAGCCGTCCAAATCAACGTTAACGGACTATGACCGCACTCTCACCAAGTCAATTGAGGCGGCACAGAAAAAGAAGTGGGCAAGGAAAGGAGTTGCACAACTCGGACAACAATCGCACTAATCAGTCCCCCCGCTAGTTGTTGGTAATGAATATGGTTCGAATTTAGGATTAATGCATCAGGCAAACATACCTCCGGATGTCGATTTGGATCACCTTGGTGAATTTATTGAAGAGACTGGTCTCAACCTTTACCAGATGTTTGGTGATGGAAACATTGAGAGTGCGGCGGAGGTTGATATTTGGAAGAAAAAATTTGTACTAGGCCAGAGTCTATACAACCCTCAAGCCTTAGGTGATCTGGGGACACAAATGTACCTGCTAAACAAGTGGTACATGCAGGCGTCTACCAGTGGAGACTTCTGCGTTGGTGTCAGAATTAGAGACGAACATTGGTTCCGTGGCGATGATGTTATGTATGTTGACTTTACAGAATTTCATCAACTATGCCACCTGACCTCTCTGGACAAAGTTATCATTAGCTATTATTGCATGTAAGTAATAATTCTTTCGATCTATTATTAAACTCATCATATGTGTGTATATGCATATAAATTATCCTAACAAGTACTATATATATGCAGATTTACAATGACAGAGCATAGAAAGGAAGGCTGCAATGAAATTGGTTTTGTTGATCCCCATATAGTATTCAAAGACCCAGTTACTCCAAAGCCTAATTGGAAGTCTGAGTCAGAGAGTAACCTTATGAACTTCTTAGTGAACCAACGCCACAAGAAGGATATACTCTTTCCCTACAACTTCAAGTGAGTGTTAATAATGTCGATCATCCTTAATGGCTCATATGTTGATTCTAGTTAATTAATGAGTGTTATGCGTTATATCCTATAAACACATGCAGCAATCACTGGATATTGATGGACATCGATCTGGTGAAAAGTCACTTGATAATCTATGACTCGATGAGAAAACCACAACAAGACTACCAAGATATGATAGATATTATCCAGAGGTAATTTCGGTATCTCTAGCAACTATATATACACACAAACATGATGATTAACTATATCTGATGATGTGGCAAATTTTTTATTGGGCAGTGTTTGGAAAACCTTTATTGAGAAGCAACACATGGGAAAATGCAAAGCGCCACTGAATGTAATCCCTTTGAAAGTAAGTCCCCTAAATCGCATCATCTTTATTAATTAAACATATAGCTTTCACCGGATCACCAGATTGAATGACAAATCTTTTTCTCGTAAAGTGGTGTCTGAGGCAGGAATAGGGGAACAACTACTGTGGTTACTATGTTTGTAAGTTTATCAAGGTCTCCCAAAGAAATCCTACAGAGAGACTCAAAGTACGTTAAAAATACACTATATATTCATTTAATTATTATTATTGATTGTGTTACTATGTCTTTATATATATATATGTATGTACATATATTAATTTATTTTCCTTTAATTCAAACCTGTAGGCTCGATGGTTGGAGGAAAAGGTCATACGACAAGACCAAATCAAAGCAATTCAAGAGTCTATAGCCGGATTTTTTAATGACCAGGTCATCGATTCCAAGAGCGAGTTCTACTTAGACCTAACACTGCCATGGAAGCCAAGCTAGAGGATGAGAGGAAACTTGTTATATCACAACAACTGTAATACAATATTTTGTAATATATGCACATAAAATAATATAATGTAAAATACACATATGCATGCATGCATGTATATATATATATATATATATATATATATATATATATATATATATACTACTGGGTTATTTGGTACCCAGCGTCCTACAGGCGAGCACGCGCACTACGTCAGGACCGAGTGTACCCATGCACCTGGGCCACTGCAGCCCAGCCCGGGACTAGAAACCAAGGTCCGAGGAACACATCCGAACGAAAACACGACCGTTGACCGTGCGCACCTTCTTTCAAAAAAAAATTGGATTCGGTCCATCTGTACGCAGCCCTGGTGCAGACCGTGTCCATGATGTATGGGCTACGAGAGCAGCTTAAACGTAATTGTGATAATCGAACACCCCATGGGACCACGTATCATCCACACATCCACACGCTGCTTCCGTGTGGTTGGTCCGCACCAACTTTTTTTCCCTTCTTCCCTATCAGCGTACACCACCTTGCGGTTGCTACTCCGAGCAGGAAGTCAAATTCCTGGTTAAACGACCGAGAACACCACAGTGCACTCGCCTTGCGGTCGCAGCAGCCCTCGCCATGCGCTCGCCGTGCGGTTGCGGCCGCCCTGGCTGTGCGCTCGCGACAGCCCTCGCCGTGCGCTCGCTGTGCACTCGCGGCTGCCCTTGCCATTCGCTCGCGGTAGCCCTCACCGTGCGCTCGCTGTGCGCGCGTAACTCTACGTCGCGCAGTAGCGGTCGCCGTCAACCGCCCGAGAACCTGACCGTGCGCTCGTTCTTCGATCAGGGACGACGCAGGCTACTCAGACCAAGGAACCGACATCGGTGGATTGCTCTGTCCTGAAGATTGGAGGGAACCGGCTGTGGAGGACAGGTAATTATGGATGAAATATGTCGGATTGAATGAACTGGCTCATTCAATAGGAATGCATCCTGTACAATTTCAGGTCCACAATAACTTACATGATCATAAATTTGTTTTGGGGATTAGATTATGGTATGAAAAATGAATTACCTATTCAGTGAATGGGACATGCTCTTATTGATTCTTTTCCTGTTGATTGCGTCCCCAATTTATGGATGCACTCTTATAGATTGTTGAACCAGTTCATTCAATGGGACGGATTGTTGACTAATTTGTGGAGATTAGTTTCTGCTCTGTGCATACACGTGCCATGTCTGAAATGACAACTGATCCCAATCAACCCAATTGAAGCTGGAGGTAGGAGCAAAGAAAGCAACATAGGAAAGAGAGATGGAAAATTAGATTTAGAGAGACAATCCGATTATTATGAAAGAAATTTATGAATCTGCATGCATCAATAGGCAAAAAAATAATGAATTGCATAAGGAAAGAAAAATATAAGAGATTGAGACAAGGAAAGGAGAGGTGTAGGCTTCGAGAGTTTTTGTTTCCAAAATGTTTGACATTGAGTAATGATGATTAATATGTAGAATTGTCTTGAAGGGCCCTAAACATTTGTTGATCTATGAATAAGGATGGCAACGAGAAGGCTGCAATTTGATAAAGTAGGAAAGAATAGATGTGTTGCAGAGATGAACGAAGAGGGTGTCGCTGTTGAAGAGGTGACAAGATGCAATATAGGGATGCAACAGGTTGACACACCATGCTGCAACTTTGTCGATAGTTTACTGGTTGGTGAAAATCAAGGAATCCAGGGAAATGGTTCAAATGAAAGAAGCACCGAAGGAAACCACACACCGCAAGCATGCTGCCAAACCGAGGGTTAGTGCTTGGTTATTCCATTTCAAGGTTTGTACAGCTTCATACATTTTAAGCTTTATTCTCATTCAGGTCAAGAAGGACATAGCATAACTTTGTTCTCACCGCCTGCAACTGTTGACCCATCAGTGATTGTGACACCAGACGAAGAGCATAAATATAGCCATGTAAGTGTAATATTGGCCTTGCCGGTAATTTGAGTTGAGTAGATCTTAAAAACAGGCTATTTGTTTCAGTAGTGTAAATGGTAAGCATATAATTCTGAAATGGTTATGAGAATTATTTTTTAAAACAGAAAGAAAACTTGGACCAAGCTTTGATTCCTAGAGTGGGTATGTGCTTCAAAACAGAGGATGAAGCACATAAATTCTATTGTACATATGCTGAGAAGGCAGGTTTCCAGCCAAAGAAGGCTAACAAAACAGATTATACTAGATACTTAAGGTGCAATAATTATGGAATAGGTAAATACTACAAGGGGAACGAGGCAAAACGCGTCAGGGGCAAGACAACAAAGAAGACATCATGCCTGGCATTCATCAAGCTAAAGTTTAGATGTGACAAAGAAAATAGTGAAGAATTTGCAGAGATTACAGATGTCAGACTGAACCATAACCACGTGTTGCTCTCAAAACCTACAGAAACAAAACAGATGAGGGCGCACAAGTACAAGAATCCTTTGCTTCTAGAATATGTTGATGACTTACAATCAAATGATGTTCCTAACCATAGCATTAGAAACATATTAAGAGATATGCATGGAGGTGAGGAGAATATAGCGATGACAGATCGAGATTTGGAAAACCGGTGAGTGGCAAAACATAATATATTTTTCAATTCTTGTCGATATGTGATGAGCTTATGTACGACTAACCTGTAGAAAGACAGCTAATATGAGGGCGGAGCATGCAAATGACGTCAACAAGCTGCTGGAATTCTTCAAAGACTGTGAGGCAGAAAACCCCCAATTCCACTGGGAGGCAAAGGTTGACTTGAATGGATGTATACACAGCATATTTTGGAGTCATGCCAGCATGCAAGGGGAATATGTAGATTTTGGAGATGCAATGTCCCTATAAAACAAATGTTTATGATAAACCACTGGCTATGTTTGTTGGCTCTGACCATCACCTCCATAACACTGTTTTTGGATGTGCACTACTCGGAGATGAAACAACGGAAACATTCGAGTGGGTTTTCAGAGCATTTAAAAAATGCATGGGAAAAAAACCAAACAAGATGTATTCTGACAGGTGTCCAATTTTTTATATTTTGCATAAGGTTATTTATATGATAAATTTAGTTGCTTGGAATAACCAAGTGTAATGTGGTTTCGTGATATACTGTCAATTTTCATGATTTAAATGAAAGCATGTGAAACAAAACTTGCAGACCAAGATTCAGCAATGGAAGCAGAAATCAAGAAGGAGTTTCCAGGGATAACTCACAAAATATGCAGGTGGCATGTAGTCAACAAGCTATCAGCCAACCTGAATGAATTGTATAGCATGTATGAGAAAGAAGACTTCAAGGAAAAATTTAATTCTGTGCTAAACCATCCACTAACACCAGGAGAGTTTGAGGAGGCATGGAAGGAACTAATAACATAATTTAATCTAGAAAAAAATAGTGCACTTCAGAGCCTTTATGATCAATGCAGTAGGTATATCCTCGTGTATTTCAAAGGTGAATATTGTGGAAGAATGGCTTCTACACAGCGCAGCGAAAGCACTAATTTTATTATGAAGAAATGTTTTGTGGGAAAGAAAACAGCATTGCACCGGTTTGCAAAGCAAGTGCTGAATTTTGTGCATACAAGGAAGATGAAGGAATCTGCAGAGAGTTACCACGGAACGGTAAACAAATTTTGAACCCATAATATAAGAATGCATTATTGGTTTTAGTGAAATCTATAATGGAGGTGTGTTGTTTTGTGATGCAGAGCAAGACGCTTACAAAGAGCAAATGGGAATTCGAGATACAAATGGGAAGAATTTACACTAGAAATGTGTTCAAAGACTTTGAGAAGAAAGTAGTAGACTGCACTGCATATAAGATTGAGGACAATACTGAAGCAGGAAGAAATTGCTACCTAGTATGTCACACAAACAAGACTGCGAAGATAACATGGGGGCAACACAAATTCAAAGTAAGGACCGACAAAGAGAACGGTGATTTCAGTTGTGAGTGTAGAGAATGGGAACACACAGGTATCATAAATATTTGAACATTAGTTTTTGATCTCTTAATCTCATACTGGTGTACTCTGCTAAGTCATAAGGATGTTGAAATCGTACCATGTATGCCTATTTTGCATGCATTTGTTGCGGACCATCATTCACATTCAAGTTGATAAAATACATGTGAAGTACATTTTTAAGCGATACACCAAGTTTGCAAGAAATGAATTGGCATTTAGCAGGGAAGACAAGCTTTTGACAGGAGCCGATGGTAACACAACAAGCTATACAACAAAGTTGCTACTGACCAAGAGCACAAAAGTTGTGCAAGTAGGTACCATGTCGAATGCTGCGTTCCAAAGAGCAATTGAAGTAATGGATAGCCTGTTCAACGAAATAAAAGACGTCCCACATGATATTGGGCCAAATTCAAATGCGACAGGAAGGAATACAACTGGACAGGTATTTGAATGGTGAATTGAGAGTGTATGGTAATGGTTCCAAGTTATAAAGTTTTTTACGAAAATTGTGGTAATGTTGGTGAAACACAGGAAACATTTAGGCAAGATGATAGGGAGAGGGGGGTCAGCATGATGTGTGGGGGCACGGAGAGGGTACACAGGTAATTGATTTTTATTTGGGCCATCCAACAAGGTGGCATTGTGACAATAACGATGGTGATAAATGAATATTATTTTCTTCGATAACAGGGGAGCAGGCAAATAAATAATGCACTTGGCACAGTAATTGACACATGTCATGATCATGTTGATAGAGTAGCAGCAGAGGTAAATTCAAATTGGATGAAACTTGGAATTGGAGTGCATATAATAATTGTATGTGTCAAATTTTAACTGACAATGAGTAAATGATTATTGAACTGCAGGGAGTTAGAAACGGAAGATGGGATGGGAGAGAGAGAAGGGAGTCCAGTGTCCAGAACACTATAGGAGCACACAATGTGAGATAATCTGGGCATTCACTAAAGAATTAATAATATATTATGGTTGAGCAAATTTTTATGATAAAAACATGGATAGGTCGGTGTAACACAGGAGACGGGGATTTCAATGGATCGACCACCTCAAGCAAAGACAAAGGGACGTTGCAAGACATCATCAGAAAAGAATGAAGTCACTCTTGGAGCACAAGGCGAGAAGAAGGGAAACAGAAGATGCAGCGTTTGTCACCTCTATTCAACACATAACTCAGTGACATGCCCAACGTTGGAAAAGAATAAAGACCGCCTTGAAGCGAAAAAGAATAAAAAGAGGGGTAGACCTGCAGGGCCTTTTCCGGCATGGGCATCCTCTACAAATGCAGAATAAATAGAATTGATCTATGAAACTATAATCACGCCATAAGTAAAAACATACGTGTATGATCTAAAAAAACACAATGCAAAGCTGAATCAATGTGTATGGTTGTAAGAAACCAATTAGATCATCGCATAATGAATTAATGAAGTTCAACAGGATGTTCAAGAATTATATCTGCATAATGCTTACCAAAACTAAAATAAAAAGGGAAAATAAAAAATGAAATGGAAACACATTAATCATTCTTTAACAAATAGTAACCATATTAGGGAATCTAAATAGTCAAGCAAATTTGACACTACCTTAATGGGGCATCAAAGCGAGATGCATGAATAAGGAGGGTAAAGGAAACCTGAGGGACCGGGTGGCTCCATCCAAAATAATGCAAGCTCGGCAATCAACGTGTGTGTTCGGTGGCACAGCGCTGTGGGGCGGCGTGGCGGGAGGCACGGCGGATAGATGGCCAGCGGCGCAGCAGCAGTGGTACGGAGAGGGAGGGACGGGCGGTGCCGGCAGAGGGAGGGAAGGAGACCGAGTGGACGGGAGAGGGAGCTGAAACTTAATATAGAAAAATCATATTGGGAGAAAAATTAAATATCATAGTTAAAGGGCATGCTATTAACATGTACTAGAAACCAAGAAACAAAGATACCTTGCGTGTATAGAAACCTATTCAAGCCACAAATCACATTTCAAGCCACGAATCTTTTGTTGCAAAAAAACATTGTAATTAGCCAGATGAAATTTGCAAGATCAAATCTTTTAGTTCAATAGACTGAGCAAATTTATCAATAAGCATAAATAATACATAATAAGTCAACACATCTGTCAAGTGCACAAAAGCATTCTACCATACAGAGAGCTGAAAGAGCAACAGCTGGCCGTGGCTAAGTGATGAAAAAAACTCTATATAACATGCATGCTAGAATTTGAACAACATGGAGCTGCTGCTCTCTTGCAGAAAAGAACAGATATAATAAGGTGGCAAGATAATATTTGTAAAATTGTTAGATATTTGGCAACTAGAAATGCAGCACTAGATGGCCACTATAAGAATAGCTGCTCCACACAATTATTCATGAATATAACCACGGATCAATTTCTATAAGCTAGCATGAACTGAAATACTAGTATAGGGAGGCAGGTTACAGGTAGAAGAGAAATGATGTGCTTTCCAATAATAAATATCAAATCCTCCCTCAATGTAAATGTGTTTTCAATGAAGAATCCAGAAGTACTAACTCTATGTTCTCAATCTACACAAATGTTGACATATTGATGATTAAATAAATTGACTATTTGACAACAGAGATCATACAACAACTTGGAATCAGAGGGAGCAAAGATCAAGGTTCGATATCCAGATCGTTTTTGGCAGCCAAAGGAGAACTTCAAACATATTCACATGGATGCAGATGGCAAAACATTGATCCTTTATACATGTGCAATTGAAAGTGTCATTGATCGTTGTTAAATGCAGGACAAGGTAGATGCTTTTAAAGAATTGAAAATCTTGTGAGCTTTCATAACAAGATGAACAATGTTAATTGACAAAATGACAAGCCAAAGTGCAATGAAAGAATATTGGTGATTTGTGATAGCAAAATTGAAATCCATGTATATTAAAATGTTCTCTAATTATGTGTCCATGCATCAGATCATTTACATATAAATTTAAAAAGAAAAGAATCATAAACAAGATTAGATAAGCTATAAATGAATGTACCTAGTTTTGTCTATTCATTTAGAAAAAAACTAATTCCATGTTGCAACAGATTAACCTTTTCTTGTCGTAGAGGGACCTCATATCTAAATGGGGAATAATCACATTAACATCATCCTAGAGAGAAAAGCAGCTCCAACACATGAAAAAGGCCACTAAAAACATGTACTTACCATTGTTGTGTGCTCTAAAAAACAATCCTTTTGGGTTGTCAAGCATCTTATCAACCAGCTCCAACTGAAATCTGAAGACATTGAATCAGAATCTATTTAGAATACCGCATTGCTATACTAAACAGCTTAAATTTACAAATATTGATTTGAGGAACTGCGAGCTGCTGCTAATGGAGGTGGATGCTTGGTGGCCATCGTTCCAGGGGAAGAACCTATCACAGGTGGAAGAAGAAAAATCGGAAATTAATGTGAAAAAATAATACCCAACAGGTGGAAGAAAAATGAGAAATTAAAATGCAAGAATTATAAATGTGAACCACAACGACAAGGTGAAGTCCCGGTACCTGGAGGGGACGCGGCAGCTTTGCTCGGCGCTGAATGTCTGCTGGCCAAGAAGTGGTATTCCCGCGCGCTGCGGCTGCCGGACACTACCGTGGCCGTGGAAGTCTGCTGCTCCAACACCCTCAAGCAGCTGCAGCAGGCCGCGGCCAACGGCGGCAAGGCGTGACTGGCGGCGTCCCATCTCCGTCCCCTCAAGGCCTCAAGGATGCGAAGCAGGGCAGCGATGGTGGGTTGTGGGGCGACACCGGCGGCGAGCGGACGGGGGTCCGGCGGAGGTGGGTTGAGGAGGAGCGCCAACGGGGGTTGGTCCGGAGCAGGTGAGCGGAGAGGGGGCGGACGGGCGGTGCCGGCATAGGAAGGGAAGAGACCGAGCGGATGGGGGCGAGGAAATTGAAACCGCATCTGGGTTGGGGGAGCTCCCGAGCTGCTAAACCAATCGAGCTCGTCCGTTGGTGGGCCGGGCCTATGAGCCTGAACGGCGGGGTGCAGGCGCGGTGGGCCTATTTGTCTGCCAACAGGACGCTGGGTACTGAATAATTATTTAGTACTTTAGTACCCAGATACTATATAGTAATACTATATATATATATATATATATATATATATATATATATATATATATATATATATATATATATATATATATTTCTATGCTTGAATTGTGTGATTTAATACGTTCATTGTGCTTGAACCGAAACATACTATACGCGCGTATAAATGTATTATTAGCAGCGTACAATACGACTTCGAAAACCTATTTTGAAAAGAAAACAAAAAAATGAAAAGAAAAGAAAAAAGAAAAAAACCTTTAGTCCCGGTTCGTATTACCAACCGGGACTAAAGGGTGCCGGCCTCGTGGCATGTCAGGAGGCACCTTTAGTCCCGGTTGGTGTTACCCACCGGGACTAAAGGTCCCCCTTTAGTCCCGGTTCCTAACCCGGGACTAAAGGACCCCCCTTTAGTCCCGGATGCTTGCTCCCGGGTGAGGAACCAGGACTAGAGGGGGTTCCCCACCGGGAGTAAAGGCCGTCTCTGTACCAGTGATACCAATACATTATGCGTTAGAGGTATCTATTTTAGTTAGTGCCACCTTCAAGCCGTAGCATCCTTATAATATGCAAGATTCTTGTACAAAACAAAACAAAATATGTTGCTATATGTTCAGAAGTATTATTACTGAGAACTTTGTTGCAGGGCAATACCCTCAAATGCTCCGTTGAAGACATTGAGCGCTTTCGTCCGAGAGTCAGGGATGACGACACGCGTACCTTCCTAGACGTAAGATTCAAAATATTCTTTCAAACATATTATTAATATGTTAGATTCTTTCAGTTAACATAATTTTGTACAACAAAGGCTATCACGTCGGCTACGCCGTGCGGCTGCTCATTGTGGTTGTAGGACAGACATGACACAAGACATGTATGTTCCTTCCGCAGGCAGAGGAGGCTTAGGTTCCTCTAGCCATGAACCTATAGGGGACAAGGACTAGGACGAGGACGAGGACGACGTGGACCAAAGGCACGAGGAGCTTGGCCCCTCTCAGCTCCAGGACGTTCCCTCGACTTAGCCTACACAGCCTCCAGACACTAGGCGACGCCGTCCACCTGACCCTTACACTCCAGGTACTAGCGCTCTTGGTCACAAGGGTAAGAGTAAGACTAGGAGGCAGTGAGGGTTTGTGGTGGATGTTAGTATGTATTATTATGGATTTTGTAGTCACTTTCCTGTAACTATTTGGGACTATATGGACATTGTGGACTATTTGGACTATGCAGGACATGTTATGTTGATTGTGATGTTCGATGTGGTTGTATTGTGCTCTTTGGAAGATTAAATGTTTGGATTATATAATGATGTCTCTGTTTGTAACTGTGGATGCTCCTGAAACAAGGGAAACTCTTGCAATTTTTTTTCTGTAAATCATTAATTATACTACACTGCTAAAAAGGAACAAATGTAATACACAGATTAAATGTAAATTCATTAGAACGTGTATAGTCCAATCGTATCGTACAAATGCTTTGCAGATAAATCTAGGCTTTTCAGTAACAGTGAACGAATCTAGACTTTTCAGACAATGAAAATAGACTTTTTAGTTAAAAGGAATGGGAGGAAGAGCGAATGGCGGTTTGCTCAAGATAGGAAGGCATGCAAGGAAGTAGAACTCCACTCCATCTCCACCATCCATCTTATGACTATTTGATCCAAGGGCTGAGGTGAAGAGGCATACGGATCGCTGACATGGCACATTGAGAGGCCTCCATTCCTCCTCTCAACCTATAAATAACCCCTCACTCCCTCTCATTCACACACACAACAAGGAAGAAGAGCACTCCTTAGTATTTTCTTTCATTGCAGTACCAATGTCTGGAGGGTCGTCCAGAGAAAGAGGAAAGGGGAAGGGAACTACCATTATATGGGAGGGTTCTCTTGGTCCTGATTTCTTTGAGGAAGCTCTTTATGAGAGGTTCCCAGTTGAGAGCAAAAGTGATTTCACCAAAGAGGCACCACTGAGAGGATACGATGAACAGAAAGAAGAGTGGCCAAAATGCATGCATGGTGAGGACTGCCTAGTGCAGATGTTCACCGAGGGAATAGATGGAGGTCGTTGTTTCTTCAAATGCCCGCGAGCATGGGTAATTGCCATTACTATTTGTTTCTTCAATATGTTTCTCTTCTATACAACTTACATGACATACTTATTGCAGTCTTCCTTGGCCGAAGAAAACTATGGGTTCACTAGGTGGGTCGATCCTTGACCTATATATCCGCATGCGGAGTACATCTACTACCTGCAGGACCATATCTTTGATCTAGAAAGAAAAGTTAGCAGCGGTTACAAGGACAATGAAAAGGATGACAACAACAATGGTGTCGATTCATAGGAGGCACTCTGCAATGATCCATATTGCACTTGCCCTAACCACAAGAACAAGGGGCCTCCGCCGTCACCCCCACCACCACCACCACCAACAATGGGAGGCTACTGTAGAGAAGGTGCAACACAATTTTCTATGTGGCCACACTACTAGGACGACAATATCTTATTCACAAGGCACATCCATGTGTTTGTTGCTTGGTTTAATTACCTAAGGCATGTTAGGTTTAGTCGAAGGAACTCTGTACCCTAGTTCGGTACATGTTCTCACATGTCATTTCATATGTTTTGTGTGTTGAATTATATAATGCCCTACTTTGTTAGGTTTTGTTTGCAGCACGTGATCACATTTCACTACGTTCGCAATATTATACTGAATCTTATGACCACAAATAATAAAAACAACTACATAATGAAAAGTCCAATACTATGCCACATTAAACAACATAATAATACTAGAAGTATGTGCCGATAGTAGACAACATTGTTCATGAATAAACCATAGAACTAGCAAGTCATGGAGACTACTGAGTGCAACGAGGCCACTTTCCCTTCTTCAGGACATCGGGATTCTCCTGCATCGCTTCTTTTGCTCGGTGTGCACGCTCAATCTTCTTCTCACTCTCCTCCCTGTACGCAACAACATGCCTACTTTCCTCCTCTTCCTTGTGCTCCTTTTTTGCAGCCTCCTCTCCACGTCTCTTCTTCATCATCTCCTTGTCCTCTGCCTCCCACCACAATAGTTTCTGCATCCATTCCTTGTCTTCAGGCTTGATCTTAGTGTTGATCCACTGCTCAAAATCACAGAGCGGTGGAGGGGTCTGCAAAAAATACAATTGTTACAAAACAAAAAAATCATGCAAGATGTCATATGACACAAACATCAATTCCTCACCATCTTGTTAATGCGGCGCTAATGAAGTGTAGGCTCAAACGCAAAATTGGAACACATCCAATACCTCTACCTATACGTGTCCTCTTCATCGGACTTGGCTACCTTGCAAGGATCACCGCAAAAGCACATGGGCACTGGAACACCACTAGGCAGAGGCAATGGGTCGAAGGCATTTCTGGTCATTCGGCCATAACTACAATTCAACCAATTTCGTTCTAAGAACCGAAAGCAATTAACATTAAATCCTAAACCTAGGGTTTTCCATTTGATGCACAACAATGAAGCCATAGCATAACAACATGCGCTGAGGTTACCTTGGTTTGCTAGCTTTTCCACGCCTTGGCATCCTATAGTTGTATAATACAAATATTAAAAATTGCATGAAACCCTAAGTAATGACGATTCTTAGGTTGAAAAATCTAACTAATATATACTGAATTGATGCAAAAAAAACTAGGAGGGGAGCGAGGATACCTTGCTCTCGAAGATCTATGGATAAATCAAAGTTTTCAAGGTCCAATATACCAATTTGTGAGGTAGGGCAAAGTGGGGAGAGAAAAAACCCAAGAGGGAGGAGAAAGAAGAGGAAGAAGGCTCGGGCAAGAAGGTTGGGGCAGGTTTAAAACACCACCTCGACGCCATAGATATTGGCACCAAGCTCGACGCCAAGATCTATGGCGCTAAGCTCGGCTCCAGAATCTACAACGCCGAGCTGCTTGCCAAGTCAGTGCCACGTCTGCATTGAGCCCAAGACCTCGGCGCCAGCAACGATGGCGCCGAGACATGTAATCTCGACGCCAACAACAATGGCGCCGAGCTAAGGGTCCATATTTTGAAATTGTATCTCCAAGGGCATATTTGTGAAAAATTTTCAAAAAAGGGCTAAAAAATAAATAATCCGGTCTCGCAGGCGGCGCCTGTTCAGTCGGCTGCATGCGGAGGAAGAAGCTAGGTACAACGTTGTGGACCGTGAAACTGAGCCAACCCGTGAGTGGCCTCCAAAACAGTTTGTCGTGGGCTGGTTTACGGGTTGGGCCAATGTGTAACCGAACTATGTAAAGGGCTAACTGCATCTAAAAACAAATTGTAGTGGCAGGTTCATAACAAACTTGTTTTGTGAGTGTCTTTGCGACACGTATTTCATTAAGCAGATGTAGAGTTTGACTGGTTACAACATTCCCAAGTAATCCATGGATTACCGTGGAAGGACGGAAGCCAACACAACCCAAATAAACCTAACTTAAATTACATTACAAGAAAGTTGTGCAATCAATTGGGCAGGTGCCAATGAGACTAGCAAGCCTCCTCGAACATACACTCGAACCCTGCCACATCGAACTTCATAAGCACTCGAAGTGCGGCCCTTTTTGTGGAGTCGAGTTGAAGTCTGCCACTACCTGGGAATCCGACGGCCGTGAGGCGGAGGGTTCCCACTTGGACACAAGCACCTTCTGCGCTTGAAGGGTGGCGTTAGGGGCCCGAGAGGCACACTTAGGCGCCAGATGCGTGCTACGGCGGATGGTGGCCGATGATGGAGAGCGACGGGTTCGATGTCGGGGTGGTGCCTTGAGGATGGGAGTCTTCAGCGGGGCAGAGACGTGCCTAGCAAACTCCCTAGCGAGGGTCGAAACTGGCAAATCGTCACCATCCACCCCTAGCGCCTCAACATCCATGAAGCTAACCTAAACCATTCGCGGTGGTGAATGGGTGTCCGCCAACGATGCCTGAGCCTCCAAAGAGGCCACAGTCGGAGTAGATGGGCGCCCCAATGCTAGAGCACCCATAGATTGACTCATGACAAATGAGGTAGCGAGCTCATCAAGCATCGAGTCGACCCATATGGGAGGCCCAGCACCCTCGTACAGCACCACCACGAGCAGATCAGACTCATGGGAGCAGCGTGTGGCAGTAGAAGTAGCGACATTGTTAGTCGTGGCAATGTTGATCTCCCTCGGCAACTTGCTCCGACGTCACCGGCGTCGTCGACGAAAGCCGTTGGTGCCCTCCACAGCCATCTATGCGGCTCCGTCCGAGCCACCATGTGGCGCGTGTAGGGAGGGCCGCGAGCCACGACCCCCTGCCTCTGACGCCATCTCCGTGGCATGCCTGGGCCATTTGTAGTTCCTAGCGAGGTGACGGTAGCCGTGATACCGTAGACAACGCCATGGCAACTGATAGGTCGCTACTCGGTGTGAGTTGGAAAGGCAGCTAAAACATCTACCATGTAGCTTTGCTGGGATCATTTGGGCCAGTGGAAGCTGCTTCTCGACCGAGGCGGCCACAGGTCATGTCCCCAGCCATTAGAGAATCTCACTCCACCTGTGGCGACCCGCCGCGTTAATTCGCCTAAATCGAGTGTCATCCACTTGACTGACCCAATTTAAGTAAACCAACATCGGTGACTCCCGAGGAGTGCTCCTTGGCAACTCCTCTTTAGGATCAGGTTGAATATCATACCATAATAGCCTCCACAACTCAAGATTACATCTCATCGCCGGAGCACATAATAATTCAGCGAAAACATATATTACAAGTCTTGTTGAATATAATAAATTGATTATACAACGTAAGACTAAATGTAGTGTGAACCAAATGACTCTCTTACCAACATCGTTATGCTACGAATCAATTATATATCTAGTAACTGGTGGTCGCCTTGCCCATGGGCATCGCCACCGTAGCTTGGACGGCACATGCCATTCACCCACTTTGCCACCAACGACGGGGTGAGATGGCCACCAATGTCCTATACTTGCAAAACAACTTAACGGCAGCACCGTGAGTACATTGCGTACTCGCAAGACTTAATTCCAACATATAATATTTGGTGGATGCAAAAGGTAATATCAGATATTTGTACATTTGAAGAAAAGCAATGGCGATGCTTATAAGTATGACATACCATGTTCTAACTCTTAAAACAAAAATATTTAGTTATTAGTCATGTATCACATAGAGGTCCATAATCCATCAACAACACTACCATGGGTATAGAAAGTAGGAACAACCGAATGATAATGTCCTGAGGGACTTTAGGCTTTCAAAACTCTGCAGAGGTGTACAACTGTATCCACATGGAAGAACGGGACTAACCACCATACCCTTGCGCGAGAGTAAGGGTTGCCTCATGTCTTCCAACCTTTTCTTAATCTGGCCAGAATGTCAAGGTTCGACTGAATGCCCGGGTCAGGTTTCCACCATCTTCCTAGTTCCTCGGGTCAGGCTTCTATATTGTAATGGTTTCTTGGGTCGTTACATACACCATCTTCCCGATGCCATCCCCATTGCCAGTTTCATGGATAGACTGGTCGTGATTAGTTACTTGGCTTGTTGACCCCATCCGTGACATGTGGTCTGTACGGGTGGTTACTTGGACTCACATATCCCAATACACGCTCCTTAATGCTCCACGAGCTACGTCGTTTAAGATCCCACACTCACAACGACCTACCCCTTGCATGAACAATAATTATCAAGGTTATTATCAGGATTATAACATTAAGTAATATTAGTCCTTAGCTAGATTAGTAAGGTAGATCAAGTTGTACCCTCATTAGTTTTAGTAGTTAATTATCTAGGTGTAGCATCCTACACGCGCGAGTATGAGTTTCCTTTTCATGCTCGACTTCTACCGTTGCTCAAACAACTAGGCATTAAGCAATTACGTGCTCCCATTCCCATCGTTTAGGTGAAGGGCTTCTAATAGATTAAGAAGTGACTCTAGGTGTCATGTAAACGAGACCACTGTCCAAGACTACATGTAATGCATAACTCATAATAAAACCCAATAAGTATCCAAAATAGGGTTGATAGTAGTGGGGTACCTGCCTGTTGGATAAGTAAGGATCCCATAGCTTGAAACATGGATGGACATCTCTCCAATATCACGTACCTATATATATGTCCATGTATGAGATACTTATGCATGCATGACATTATATTAAACATGCAAGAGGGAGTGGAGAGTACAAGATATGAGGTGTCATGCAATGATATTTATTTAAGTTGGTTGTAGTGTTACAAGAGTGAGTGTTTAGGTATGCATCACTACTAAATTTTGACCCTATTACATCGCTTCGCCTTGCATCAAACGCAAATCTGATGCAATAGGTGGCTGCTATTGCATCAATTTTGCAAATCTGATGCAATAGGTGGTCATTATTGCATCGAGAAGGAATTGGATGCGATAGTAATTTATGTCAATGCAATAGGTATGATCTATCGCACCGATTTCGAACAAGAGATGCAATAAGTAGAATTTATTGCATCGGACAAATTTGATTGCGTTACTATTGATTTTTGATGCAATATGTAGGTGGTATTGCATCGGTTTAGAATATGGGTGCAATTAGAAAATACTATTGCAACAGATTGATAGTGCTAAATTCCGATGCAATATTTAATTTTTGTTGCATCGGTTCAGGATTGTTTTGATGCGGTAAATTGTCACTATTGCATTGAAAGTTTTGCATTACAAGATGCTGAAACGTATCGATGGACCACAAGTGCCTTAAGGCCCAAGAGAAGGTTGACGTATCGATGGACCACAAGTGCCTTGAGGACAACGAAAAGGTTGACGCAAGCCTCTGAGCCCCGCGCCTCACTGTGTTGCACCACCCCCTAAGCATCAGCGTGCCCCCACATGTCGCTGACGACTAAGCCAGTGTGTGGCAACATCCCTCCATGGCTCCATCGCTGAAGACGTCCATGATCTTGACACTGCTAGGCTCAATATTCTCTATGTTGCCCGTAGGTAATAGTTGGACACTTTGAATCAAAGTTGCAACAGGTTGATTGTTAGACACATGAGTGTAATAGTTGGATGCGCATGGATAAGGCGACAAGTGGCAAAAAGGATTAACTGATTTTCTTGAAAGCGCATTTGGGTGCACATTTGAAAAAAGTGAAAGATAACAATTCAATTTGCATACATCATATAATGTTGATAGAGCAATAATAGATAACTAGAAACAATAATTTTTAACTTCTTGGTCAACCTCAAGCAAAAATGACAGCTCATGGAAAATGGAATAAAAAACAACACCTCGACTAGAAAAAATAGTACATTTGTTGGAAAAACAGTAAATTACACCAACTAAAAACACAATACAACAATTATTAAATCTGTCATTGGGGAGGGTATGGGCACACCCATACATGCCCATACCCACACCCATATGTTGCTTACCTGCATGTTCCCCTCCTCACTTTTGCTCATACCCAATTCCCCATATCCATTGGATAAATTGAGTATCCATTTTACTTTATCAAGGTACTGCTACAGCCAGGTTCCATACCGCACATCCACAGCCCTTGAATACACCATCACATGACCATGGAGCCGGAGATACGCTCATGAAATCACAGAACCATTGCTCAAGATGCAATGAGCATATACAATTAACGCATCATCATACAAAATATGACAAATAACTCAGTTCTAACTTAAACTCCATATAATGTTTCAAGTGATCCATAACACCAAAACTCGGATAATTTTAAAGGGTTCTCAAATAGACAGCTCAACCTGCTAACTCTCAACCTGAACACAACCCTTACAAGGACAGTTTAAGCTGAAGATAAAATCTAGCAGAAAAGCACGACCCTCCACACCTTGAAATTATCTGCATTGGATGAGACAGTATAAGAAGCAGATAAAAAGGGCCTTGTGTGGCGAACCTATAACAAACCAGAATTTTCCTGAAAACAAAAAGAATAAAAATCACAACTACAAATTTTTTTCTAGAAATAGCCAATGGTTGGTGACTGTCTTGTAGGAAAACTACCCTAGTTGTATAAGTAGTACCTATTGTAGATGTTTATATCCTTGTAATTAATTAAATTTGCATGAGTTGCTTCTTATGTTATTTGGTATTGATTAATAAAAGCAACAGCCTTTATTAAAATATCTAAATAAATGTGTGGGTGATGCTGCCAACCCTTGGTGGAACTCTAAATGACCTATAGAGGACCCCACTAGGGCATACATGAGTAGGCAACACATGTGTATGCAAGTAGGAACTATAGAGTAGCTAGAAAAATGATGAGATAACAAAGAAGAGCTAATTCAACTAGATTAAAATAGAGAAACCCTTTTGGCCCAGGAATTCAAGCCAGCCTAGCTTCACAGGCCACACGCAGGCTCCAGCCCATCTGGCCGCGCACCTGCACCCGCAGGCCGGCCCAACCCCCCGCCCCAAATGGCCCAACCAACCGGCAGCCTCGTTTCCACCGTGACGGGCCACGGATCCGGCGCGGCCCGACAACGTCAAGCGGCCCAGCTGGGAGCTGCCCTCCTCTCTCTCTCGGTCACCGCCAGCTGGGACCCCGTCGTCATCACCTTCCTTGCGCCTCTTCTCCTTTTCGCGTCGAGTCAGGACAGAGGAGAGGGAATCTCCATCGCCAGCCGTCTCTTCGCGTCGAGTGGCAGCGAACGCGTGGATGCGACGCCACCTCGGCCACCCGCACTGCTACCGCCCCCTGCTGGAGCCATCCGCGCCATGACGCCAGCGCTGTGGCCCACGTTCTTGCAACCACCTCCGACACCATCGTACAAAGCCTGAGCGGGTGGTTGCGCCGAATCAGAAGCGCCAGGGTGACCCGCGACCGCGCCATGACCGCAACCCTAGCATAAACACGCCGATCACCTCCACATGGCCCTAGGCCCCTTCCCGCCGTCCACCTCGCCATGATCACCCCCCTCCCTATAAGAGAACACCCCAAGGTGCCCTAGCCGATCCCCAACGCCTCGCCGCCGCCCTGGTGGCCACCATTTTTCGTCACGACCAAGAGAGGAAAGGGAAGGGGAAAGGAAGGGGGAAGCAAGAGAAGGCCGCCGAAGAGGAGCCGCTGGATCGGAGGACGACGTACCGTCCGACCACAGCGGAGCAGCTGCTCGGCACGGCACGGCCACGCCTCGACACTGCCTCGACTCGCCCGACATCGACATCCTTTCGCCATCGCCACCTACGGTGAGCCCCAATCACCCTTCCGGCTCTCCACAGTAGCATTCGCGGGCATCATTCGCCGTCACCGTACCAGGAGCGAGCGAGAGAAGGCCCAGACCCCTGTACCTACTTGCACACACACACACAGCTGCCGCCTTGACCACGGACCGCACCACGCACCGAGGGCCCAGGAACGCCGAAGGGCGACACGCCGCGGAGCATGCCCGCCATGGCTAGAGCCCACCATGGCGAGGTCCCGTTGTTGCCGCGTTAGACCAGTAGAAGCGAGGAGAGAAGGTGTACCTGTTTCGCTGTGGCAAGGGACGCGCCGTGCGCAGCAAGGTGGAGGGAGAGAGAGCCCCAGCAAGGAGCCCCTCGTGTTCACCTCGCCGGTGGAGCCGCGCTTCCGAGCGCCGTTATGCCGAGGGCGTACCCAGTCACGCTGGTCACGTCGCTGGGGAAGAATGGACCGGGAAGTTTCGGCGAAGCCCAAGGAAACGTTGCCGAGGTACAGCCGTGGCCAGGAACGGCCGCTCGCCGTCGGTGGGCGCGCCACCTCGCGGTGAAGCAAGAGGAGGGACCGGAACAGTAGTTCGGTGCACCGTGTGCACCATGAACCAAGAGGGAGAAAGAAACGGTGAACGCGGTCCACCGTAGATCCCACGTGCACCCGTGAACTGCTCGGTCATGCCCACCATGAGCCAAGCCCACAATGACTGGAACCCTTTTTCAAATCCACAGCGCAACGTGGCAACACGAGGAGCTGCCACGTGTCACCGCCTGGAGTTCCCAGTTCATTTTCTTTTCCAGAAATTCAATTAATCTTTAAAAATTCATAACTAATTCATTTTAACTTAGAAAAATACCAAACCAGTGTTCAAATTTTTCTAAAAAGGAGCTCTACATCATAGGCTTGTGTTTGAGTGCATTTGGATCTTTCGAAATTCTGTTGCTTCTTTGTGCACCTTTATAGGAGTCGCTCACGTGACCATATGTTACGTTTAAACAGAGCCGGAGGACCTGCCGACCGAGGAGTACGACCCTGACTACAGCGAGGACTTGGGAGACGACCTGCCAGGTGCCACGCCCCACCCAATCTCGTAGATCCTATTACGCATGCTATACCTATAAATGCTAGCGCTTTATCTCTTATGCAATAATATGATGTTAGGTTGCATGGTAGTTTTATTTGAGCCTTATACCATGTTGCCACCTTACTCCTGCACACCCGCTGATAGGCTAGATGCTCGCTTGTTACATACTTACTGCTTTACTCTTACTCGCATTATATCTGTGATGTGATGCTGGTGAGGGAGAGACGTATGTGCGTAAGGCATGAGGTGCCGTAAAACTTGGTAAAAACCGGACAATGAACATGGGGAGATCTTGGCATGAGTCTTGGGTGTGTGTGGTGAGGGTTGAGTCGATCGGACATGATCTTATGACGAGTCTTTGGGGCAAGTCTTGCCGAAGGGGTGCGACCTAGGCATCCTTTGCGAGAGTTACCTGTGGCGGGTACATGTGAGAGGTGGACCGGGGTGCTGGTTATCCCTGGTGAGGTGCTGTTGTGGCACGGGGAGTTGGTGATCCCCTTTGAGAAGATATCCTGTCCGGTCCCCCTAAGGACTGGTATGTCTTGAGAACCAGAACCATGGGACCTTCGTGCACACCACTCGCTCCCGATGGGCGGGGGACGATTACCCGACTGACTAGGGCGGTACCACTACTACTAGGTTGGAAGGTGATAGTGTAGGGAGGTACGGGCATGGGGACCCACACCCTCCTAAGACAGCATAGTGACCTTGGGGGCCCGGTACTATGTCTCACATTCTTAGCGTTTCGGTGGACTCCGGGGTGGCCCAAGGCTGAGTGGTAGGGTGGTACTGTACCGGTTGGAATGCAGTCGAAATCAGCCTAGACGAGCCGGATCATCGAGGATGGCGATCTTGTGGATTACCAGGTGTACCCGCTCTGCAGAGTTGATCGATCTATACGTATAGCCGCGTCCGCGGATATGGACATTCCCATGACCTACGCTTCACTTGATTAGAGAGATGAGTCCTTCTCTACCTTTCCCCCAGGTTACGTGTTGGATTCCGGCTTGGGCCGTTGAGGCGAGATCTGAGTGGGAGTTGATTTCGTCGCCTAGAGAGTGAGATGAGATGAGGTGTGTGTGAGATGGGTGGGGAGAACATGTGAATAAGATGGGTTAAGAAGAGAAAACCTGATGAACATACTATTATTATAACATTAACTTCTGGCATAGGAAACCCACAGCCTAAATAGGTCTCTTTCTACTTCCCCAATGCATTCTACTCTCCACAAAGCAATGCAAGCATAGGGTGGGCGATGCGTGGCCAGTACCAAGTGTACTGATAGATTTTTGGACAGGTTCCGAGCCCGAGTACGACTACGAGGGCGATGACTGGGAGGACTAGAGGGTCTGTTCTGCGCTCGAGCTGGTTCCAGGAGATCGTTTTCCACTGCTATCCTCATCTGAGGCTGTTTAGGATGCTATGTGTGAGTGTGTTCCGCCCTACGTGACGAAGAGAATAATTCATGTAAAAATCTATATTGTACTCTGATAATCGTGCATGACTTGCTATATCACTGAGATTTGGGTAAAATGATGGATTGTTTCATCATTTTTACACTTCATTTCTGTGGTTTTCCCTTCGTGGAAACCGAGAACGTTTCAGTTGGTATCAGAGCCATGCTTGACCTTAGGACGGACCCATAGGTTTGGACATTAGGATTATGAAAGATCTTGACACTTTCGGTTATATTACCGACCGTGCTGCATTTTCGTGCATGGCTTACCTCAATTTCGCACTCTCTTACCAAAAATTTCATTCTACTTTAACCATCACCTCGCTCCGTTCCACTCTGATTCACCCTATATCACTCAGGATTCATCTAGTATCACCCTGATTTACCTTGTTTCACCTTGTTTTACCAAGTTTCACTCTGTATTACTCAAATACTTCATAAATAACAAGTACTGACTCCGTCTTACGGTTAAAAATTGCAGATGGCTCCTGTTGTCGAGCTCCCTGTGGACGGACTGGCCTACCGTGGGTTCGCCACGATCCTGTATGATGTACTAGACTCGCTAGGCGCCCCCACAGAGAAGATCGAGTACGTGTGCCGGGGTGAGCCGGGACCCGACGGGTTCAAGGGCCACATCGTGGTCCACCTCAAGGTCCCCGCCAGTGAGTTCGTACCCGTGCTACGTGCCTTCGAGACATTGGAGGTGGAGAACTCCATCGCTTCGTGCGTGTAGTCTGTCTCACGCACTGCTCTCCGTGGTGTGATGCGTGACACACATGACTACCTCAAGACGGGACCATACCGCCTGCTGCCTACCGCTCTGGACCTCAATAGGTTCTCGGAGCCGCAGATCACTGCTGCAGAACATGCTGCGCGTGATGAGGTCGACCCCTGCCTGAGGGCCTCCACACAATACATCATCGCCCAGGATCGCTACATCATGGATGTGGAGATGCAGAACAGCCGCTACCGAGACTTCCTGTTCCGTTGCGACGAGGAGTTTCTCAAGGTGGAGCGCAAGGAGGAGGAGATGGTCGGCAAGCTTGAGGAGGAGCGCATGGGCTATGACAGGATGAAGACCTTCTACGAGACCCGTGAGAAGTCACTTCGAGAGGAGATCGCTAACCTCAAGGACAAAGTTGGGGAGGCTGAGCTTCACCACGACTATCTTGAGTCCAAGGTGCTTGAGTGTGAGGATCGGATTGAGCGTTAGAGGCTTACCCTAAGGGAGTTCCATGAGAAGGAGAAGCACCGTGGCATCAGGAAGCTTGCCCTAGAGGCTCGTTGCAACACAACGGAGAAGCTAGCGGTGGAGGCTGCCATCACCACCACCTACAACATGCAACATCTGGTTCACTACATCAAGTGCACCGAGTACCTACAGGACAAGGTGAACCGCATCAGCCAGGCTTGGATCGACGCTGATCGCAAGCGTGTCCCGGAGATCGAGAAGGTCCAGGGCGTCCTCTTACCTGGGATGCGCAAGAAGCCGCGCAGACAGCCTTTCCATGTTGAGGCCACCAAGCTCAACTTCAAGGCTTGCCCGACGGAGGATTACTTAGAGGTTCCGAGGACAGAGATGCTGGACTACGCTCTCACCTACGTCGCGAGGATCCACCGCTCCAACGACGAGCTCCGTGCCATGGAGGGCACTCCCAAGGCTTCCACTTCCGGTCCTTCTACACCACTCGTCACTCCCGGCCAGGAGTAGTTAATGTAGTAGTAGACATGTTGAGCCCTGCGTGGCCAAAGACATGACGCACTTGTGAAGTAAAGTAGGATGTCCCACTTTTGGAGCTGCCTGCGAGTAGCACGATTCCCGCGAATCTGTTAGTGTAGCTACTGGAGATGTCGCTATGCAATAAATTAATGTAATGGATGTTTTGGATCTTATTGCATCTTATGGTTTTTATTTGCTTCTTTGTATGAGTGTTGGATAGAAATCTCATTCTTAATTTGATAAGACCACTTAACAATGAATCTAACAAAAAATGTTAAATAATGACTTAACCCTGCAGAGAGATGTCTTGCCGCCGTTCTGCTCGTCTGAACAACCGCTCGCTTTCCCCCATGCCCATGGCCCATGGACGTGGCCGTGGCCGTGGAGGAGGCAGGGAAGCACCCTTCGGTGCCGGGGAGGAGCCCGCACTAGAGGAGCCCGCACTGGGGGCGGGTGCCGCCCAGCAGCTTGGAGGAGGAGCACCACCGCCGCCACCACCACAGTTGGCGGAGGTGATGGACCGCCAAACCTGCCGCTTGGAGATGCTGGCTCAGGGGATGCTTCACCACCGTGGGGGTCCTCCAAATGACTTCCAGCGGAAGTTGGAGGGTTTCCTCAAGCTGAGGCCTCCTATTTTCGACACCGCCGACGACGACCCCATCGCCGCCGAAGACTGGCTTCGTGAGATGGAGAAGAAGCTGGACCTCACCACCTGCACTGATGAGGAGTGCGTGGGGGTCGCCGCCCACTAGCTCACTGGCGCTGCACGCGCATGGTGGGACAGTTACTGTGACGCCCACGAGGACCCAGGGAGAATCTCTTGGGAGGAGTTTGCCGAGGCCTTCCGTGAGCATCACGTGCCCGAAGGTGTCATGGATGCCAAGGTGGAGGAGTTTCGCAACATCTCCCAGGGCTCCTAGAAGGTTCAGGAGTACACCACTCGCTTCACTCGCATGATGAGGTATGCTCTAGGTGAGACCGATACCGAGAAGAAAAAGATGTACTGCTTCAAGAAGGGGCTGAACCCTCGTCTCAAGGTGGCCCTCTCAGGTCATGCCTGCCGCACCCTTCGTGAGATGGTCAACAAGGTACTGGAGATGGAGAGGGATCGTCTGGAGGCAGACGCCCTCCACAAGGAGAAGAAGCGTCGGTTCGAGAGTTCCTCTCGTGGCCTGGCCCCGTAGAGGCCACGTGCTCATGTGCTTCCCCTGCCCCGCTCACGCTACACTCAGGGGGCTGTGACTGCTCCAAGCCATGGAGGTGGTACCTACACCGCCAACTACCACCGTCCCGCTCAGAGCCGTCTTGCTCCGAGTCGCCCCACTCAGGGAGCTGGCACATGGAGGACCGCTACGCCCACCCCCACAGGTAGCGCGCCCTTCACTTGCTTCGGTTGTGGCCAGCCTGGTCACAAGATCGCCGAGTGCCCCATCAAGAACGGCACACCGCCTGCTCCGACCCAGGCGAGACAGGCTACTACACCTGTTGCTCCGCACAAGAACATTGTAGGGGCTGTCTATAGTCGTCTCAACCACATGACCGTGGAGGATGCCCAGGACGCTCCCGACATGGTGTACGGTATGTTTTTAGTACAGGGAGTTATAGCTTCGGTTTTATTCGACTCTGGAGCTACTTGTTCATACATTTCCACCAAATTTGCACGGGGGCATAGCATACCTGTGACCCCCCGCAAGGAGCCCATCGACACCAGTTCACCTTTGGGTCGCATTATATGCACCAAGATATGTCAGGGAGTGAGTATCACCATCAAGGGCTACCCTTTTCTAGCCGATCTCACCTTACTTCCATCTGAGGGACTAGATGTCATACTGGGAATGGATTGGTTGACATATCACAAAGGAGTGATATCTTGTTCACCAAGGTACGTGGAGATCACACACCCGAGTGGTCACATAATCCGCTGTAAGCCTAATTAGGGAAAGACAGTCGCTCTGTTGAGTGCCTTAGAGGCCAAGATAGTCGAAGAGGTAACCGTTGTGAATGAGTACCCTAACGTGTTTCCTGAGGAGTTGCCAGGCATGCCACCTGATCGAGATGTGGAGTTTGTGATTGACCTTCTGCCAGGTACCGGGCCTATTGCTAAAAGACCCTACCGTAGTCGATGAGCTGGAGGAGCTAAAGAAACAGCTCAAGGAGTTGTCGGACAAGGGGTACATCAGACCCAGTGCTTCACCCTAGGGTTCCCCTGTTCTGTTCGTGAAAAAGAAGGATGGATCCATGAGGATGTGCATTGACTATCGGAACTTGAATGCCGTGACGGTCAAGAAAAAGTATCCTCTGCCCAGGATCGATGACCACCTAGATCAGCTGAAAGATGCCAAGTACTTTTCCAAGATTGATCTTAGGTCTGGGTATCATCAGATGAAAATCAAAACCGAGGACATTCCTAAGACGGCTTTCGTCACCAGATACGGGCAATACGAGTTCACAGTGGTGTCCTTCGGACTCACTAATGCCCCAGCCTATTTCATGAATATGATGAATAAGGTATTCATGGATGAGCTGGATAAGTTCGTGGTGGTGTTCATTGATGACATCCTTATCTATTCCTCCACCGCCGAAGAGCATGAACAACATTTGAGAGTGGTTCTGGAGAAGTTGAGGCAGAATCAGCTATATGCCAAGTTTAGCAAGTGTGACTTCTGGCTCGAAAAAGTCGCCTTTCTTGGTCATGTTCTCACTGCTGAGGGAGTCGCTGTAGATCCCGCAAAGATTGAAGCTGTGAAGGGGTGGGAACAACCCCGCAATGTGACCGATATCTGCAGTTTCCTCGGATTGGCTGGGTACTATCGAAGGTTCATCGAGAACTTCTCAAAGATAGCCAAGCCCATGACTAACCTACTAAAGAAGACTAATGAGTTTGAATGGACGCCCGAGTGTGAGCACAGCTTCCAGACTCTGAAATGGAAGCTTACCACCACTCATGTTCTTGCCTTACCCGATATCCAGAAAGACTTCGTAGTCTATTGTGATGCATCCAGACAGGGACTGGGTTGCGTGCTGATGCAATGTGGAAGGGTAATTGCCTATGCGTCCCGACAGTTGAAGGACCATGAGCAACGCTACCCGACCCACGACCTTGAGCTTGCCGCTGTTGTGCATGCCCTAAAGATCTAGAGGCACTACTTGATCGGAAATAAGTGTGATATCTACACTGATCACAAGAGCCTAAAGTACTTCTTCACATAGGAGGATCTGAACATGAGACAGCATAGATGGCTAGAGCTTATAAAAGATTACGACCTGGAGATTCACTATCATCCGGGAAAAGCTAATGTAGTCGCTGATGCCTTGAGTCGAAAGAGTTATTGTCACAATCTGTCCATGGAAGCTATACCACCCGAGCTGTGTCAGGGAATGGGTGACCTTCGTCTTGAGATTCTACCAAAGGGTATGCTAAATGAGCTTCGAGTGCAATACAACCTCAAGGATCAGATCCGCAACGCACAACTAGAGTGTCCGGAAATCTGGGAGATCCGAGAACTCATGAAGAGGGGCAAGTGCCCCGAGTTTAGGGAAGATGTGCAAGGAGTGTACTGGTACAAGGACAGAATCTGTGTACCATCTGATCCCACCTTGCGACAAGAAATCTTGGAAGGGGGTCATGACTCTAAGTATTGTATCCACCCGGGGGGCACCAAAATGTATGCCGATATGAGGAAACAGTTCTGGTGGAAAAACATGAAGGCAGATATCGCCGGACATGTCGCGCGATGCGACATCTGCAATAGAGTCAAAGCTGAGCATCAGAGACCAGTCGGGCTGCTTAAACCCTTGGACGTCCCAGTGTGGAAATGGGAGAGCATATCCATGGACTTTATAGTGGGTTTACCTCGAACCCCTAAGGGCCATGACTCGATTTGGGTGATTGTTGACCGACTGACCAAGGTAGCTCACTTCGTAGCTATGAGGATTGACTATAGAGTTGATAAGCTAGCAGATCTGTACATCGAGCACATTCTCAGACTCCACGGAGCCCCCACCAGCATAGTGTCTGATCGTGGCATGCAATATGTGTCCAAGTTCTGGAAGAGTCTCCACAAGGCCATAGGGACACAACTGGATTACAGCACCGCGTACCACCCACAGACAGATGGTCAGACAGAGAGGGTTAATCAGATTTTGGAGGACATGCTCCGAGCTTGTGTCTTGAAGTATGGGTCGGATTGGGAGAAAAGCTTGTCCCACGCAGAGTTCTCATACAACAACAGCTACCAGGATAGTCTCAAGATGTCACCGTTTGAGGCATTGTATGGCAGAAAGTGTAGAACCCCTCTGATGTGGTCAGAGGTAGGAGAGAGATCATTCTTTGGACCCGCAAAGATCAAAGAAGCCGAAGAAGGAGTCGCCCAAGTGCGAGAGAACCTGAGGATTGCCCAAAGCCGACAGAAAAGCTACGCGGATAACCGTCGGAGAGACCTCGAGTTCCAGGTGGGGGACTATGTTTATCTCAAAGTCTCCCCACTCTGGGGCACTGTCAGATTTCATGTGAAAGGGAAATTGGCCCCCAGGTACGTGGGACCCTACAAAATTTGTCAGAGGATCGGCAAGTTGGCATACAAGGTAGAGTTGCCCGAGGAGTTGACAGGAGTACACCTAGTGTTTCATGTGTCCCAGCTACGCAAGTGCTTGCAGTTGCCAGAGCAAGAGGTGCATACAGACGCACTAGATATTCAGGACACCCTAGAGTACAAAGAACACCCGATCTGGATACTAGACAAAGTCGAGAAAGAGACTAGAAGCACCGTGATACCCATGTGCAAGGTCCAGTGGAGCAACCACACTGAACGGGAAGCTACATGGGGGAAGGAGTCTGAACTCCGGATGCTTTACCCCTACCTATTCGAAAGGTATGTCACACCTTAAATCTCGGGACGAGATTTCTGTGAGGGGGAAGGACTGTAACAACCCAGAATTTTCCTGAAAACAAAAAGATTAAAAATCACAACTATAAAATTTTTTCTAGAAATAGCCAATGGTTGGTGACTGTCTTGTAGGAAAACTACCCTAGTTGTATAAGTAGTACCTATTGTAGATGTTTATATCCTTGTAATTAATTAAATTTGCATGAGTTGCTTCTTATGTTATTTGGTATTGATTAATAAAAGCAACAACCTTTATTAAAATATCTAAATAAATGTGTGGTGATGCTGCCAACCCTTGGTGGAACTCTAAATGACCTATAGAGGACCCCACTAGGGCATACATGAGTAGGCAGCACATGTGTATGCAAGTAGGAACTATAGAGTAGCTAGAAAAATGATGAGATAACAAAGAAGAGCTAATTCAACTAGATTAAAATAGAGAAACCCTTTTGGCCTAGGAATTCAAGCCAGCCTAGCTTCACAGGCCACACGTAGGCTCCAGCCCATCTGGCCACGCACCTGCACCCGCAGGCTGGCCCAACCCCCGCCCCAAATGGCCAACCGGCAGCCTCGTTTCCACCATGACGGGCCACGGATCCGGCGCGGCCCGACAACGTCAAGCGGCCCAGCTGGGAGCTGCCCTCCTCTCTCTCTCGGTCACCGCCAGCTGGGACCCCGTCGTCATCACCTTCCTTGCGCCTCTTCTCCTTTTCGCGCTGAGTCAGGACAGAGGAGAGGGAATCTCCATCGCCAGCCGTCTCTTTGCATCGAGTGGCAGCAAACGCGTGGATGCGACGCCACCTCGGCCACCCGCACTGCTACCGCCCCCTGCTGGAGCCATCCGCGCCATGACGCCAGTGCTGTGGCCCGCGTTCTTGCAACCACCTCCGACACCATCGTACAAAGCCTGAGTGGGTGGTTGCGCCAAATCAGAAGCGCCAGGGTGACCCGCGACCGCGCCATGACCGCAACCCTAGCCTAAACACGCCGATCACCTCCACATGGCCCTAGGCCCCTTCCTGTCGTCCACCTCGCCATGATCACCCCCCCTATAAGAGAACACCCCAAGGTGCCCTAGTCGATCCCCAATGCCTCGCCGCCGCCCTGGTGGCCACCATTTTTCATCACGACCAAGAGAGGAAAGGGAAGGGGAAAGGAAGGGGGAAGCAAGAGAAGGCCGCCGAAGAGGAGCCGCTAGATCGGAGGACGATGTACCGTCCGACCACAGCGGAGCAGCTGCTCGGCACGGCACGGCCACGCCTCGACACTGCCTCGACTCGCCCGGCATCGACATCCTTTCACCATCGCCACCTACGGTGAGCCCCAATCACCCTTCTGGCTCTCCACAGTAGCGTTCGCGGGCATCATTCGCCGTCACCGTACCGGGAGCGAGCGAGAGAAGGCCCAGACCCCTGTACCTACTTGCACACACGCACACACAGCTGCCGCCCCGACCACAGACCGCACCACGCACCGAGGGCCCGGGAACGCCGAAGGGCGACGCGCCGCGGAGCATGCCCGCCATGGCTAGAGCCCACCATGGCGAGGTCCCGTTCTTGCCGCGTCAGACCAGTAGAAGCGAGGAGAGAAGGTGTACCTGTTTCGCTATGGCAAGGGACGCGCCGTGCGCAGCAAGGTGGAGGGAGAGAGAGCCCCAGCAAGGAGCCGCTCGCGTTCACCTCGCCGGCGGAGCCGCGCTTCCGAGCGCCGTTATGCCGAGGGCGTACCCAGTCACGCCGGTCACGTCGCTGGGGAAGAATGGACCGGGAAGTTTTGGCCAAGCCCAAAGAAACGTTGCCGAGGTACAGCCATGGCCAGGAACGGCCGCTTGCCGTCGGCAGGCGCGCCACTTCACGGTGAAGCAAGAGGAGGGACCGAAACAATAGTTCAGTGCACCGTGTGCACCATGAACCAAGAGGGAGAAAGAAACGGTGAACGCGGTCCACCGTAGACCCCACGTGCACCCGTGAACTGCTCGGTCATGCCCACCGTGAGCCAAGCCCACAATGACTGGAACCCTTTTTCAAATCCACAGCGCAACGTGGCAACACGAGGAGCTGCCACGTGTCACCGCCTGGAGTTCCCAGTTCATTTTCTTTTCCAGAAATTCAATTAATCTTTAAAAATTCATAACTAATTCATTTTAACTCAGAAAAATACCAAACCAGTGTTCAAATTTTTCTAAAAAGGAGCTCTACATCATAGGCTTGTGTTTGAGTGCATTTGGATCTTTCGAAATTCTGTTGCTTCTTTGTGCACCTTTATAGGAGTCGCTCACGCGACCATATGTTACGTTTAAATAGAGCCGGAGGACCTGCCGACCGAGGAGTACGACCCTGACTACAGCGAGGACTTGGGAGACGACCTGCCAGGTGCCATGCCCCACCCAATCTCGTAGATCCTATTACGCATGCTATACCTATAAATGCTAGCGCTTTATCTCTTATGCAATAATATGATGTTAGGTTGCATGGTAGTTTTATTTGAGCCTTATACCATGTTGCCACCTTACTCCTGCACACCCGCTGATAGGCTAGATGCTCGCTTGTTACATACTTACTGCTTTACTCTTACTCGCATTATATCTGTGATGTGATGCTGGTGAGGGAGAGACATATGTGCGTAAGGCACGAGGTGCCGTAAAACTTGGTAAAAACCGGACAATGAACATGGGGAGATCTTGGCGTGAGTCTTGGGTGTGTGTGGTGAGGGTTGAGTCGATCGGACAGGATCTTACGACGAGTCTTTGGGGCAAGTCTTGCCGAAGGGGTGCGACCTGGGCATCCTTTGCGAGAGTTACCTGTGGCGGGTATATGTGAGAGGTGGACCGGGGTGTTGGTTATCCCTGGTGAGGTGCTGTTGTGGCACGGGGAGTTGGTGATCCCCTTTGAGAAGATATCCTGTCCGGTCCCCCTAAGGACTGGTATGTCTTGAGAACCGGAACCATGGGACCTTCGTGCACACCACTCGCTCCCGATGGGCGGGGGACGATTACCCGACTGACTAGGGCGGTACCACTACTACTAGGTTGGAAGGTGATAGTGTAGGGAGGTACGGGCATGGGGACCCACACCCTCCTAAGACAGCGTAGTGACCTTGGGGGCCCGGTACTACGTCTCACAGTCTCAGCGTTTCGGTGGACTCCGGGGTGGCCCAGGGCTGAGTGGTAGGGTGGTACTGTACCGGTTGGAAGGCAGTCGAAATCAGCCTAGACGAGCCGGATCGTCGAGGATGGCGATCTTGTGGATTACCAGGTGTACCCGCTCTGCAGAGTTGATCGATCTATACGTATAGCCGCGTCCGCGGATATGGACATTCCCATGACCTACGCTTCACTTGATTAGAGAGATGAGTCCTTCTCTACCTTTCCCCCGGGTTACGTGTTGGATTCCGGCTTGGGCCGTTGAGGCGAGATCTGAGCGGGAGTCGATTTCGTCGCCTAGAGAGTGAGATGAGATGAGGTGTGTGTGAGATGGGTGGGGAGAACGTGTGAATAAGATGGGTTAAGAAGAGAAAACCTGATGAACATACTATTATTATAACATTAACTTCTGGCATAGGAAACCCACGGCCTAAATAGGTCTCTTTCTACTTCCCCAATGCATTCTACTCTCCACAAAGCAATGCAAGCATAGGGTGGGCGATGCGTGGCCAGTACCAAGTGTACTGATAGATTTTTGGACAGGTTCCGAGCCCGAGTACGACTACGAGGGCGATGACTGGGAGGACTAGAGGGTCTGTTCTGCGCTCGAGCTGGTTCCAGGAGATCGTTTTCCGCTGCTATCCTCATCTGAGGCTGTTCAGGATGCTATGTGTGAGTGTGTTCCGCCCTGCGTGGCGAAGAGAATAATTCATGTAAAAATCTATATTGTACTCTGATAATCGTGCATGACTTGCTGTATCACTGAGATTTGGGTAAAATGATGGATTGTTTCGTCATTTTTACACTTTGTTTCTGTGGTTTTCCCTTTGTGGAAACCGAGGACGTTTCAGAACCAAATACTTCTTCTACAAGGAAAAAAAAGGTAAGGTAACTCTGGCACTTTGCTATGCTAAGCAACAGAATCCCACACAAAATACTGTTTTCAGAGATCAACCCAGAGCTGAGTCAAACAGTAGTCTGATAGGAATAACTCAGTTGCTGTACCTTATAATCTTTCAAGAAAAGCGTCAACTGATTGACCTTGTTGGTTTGTAGTTGGTGACAAAGTTGCAGTAGGAAATATGACCTCTGCTGCCATACTTGACTCATCTGTTTCAATCAAAAAAAATAGCAAGTTCCCAAATCATTACAATATTATTTATTTAGGAAACGCAAAGCAGTATAGTACAATTTCAGAGGAATTGTATACCTAGAATGGCACTTCTCAACCGATCCTGTGTACACATTAAAGCCTCAACAGTTTCCGGGAGCAAGCTACGACGGTTGTCATCAATGATCAGCCCTTCTAAGCTAAACGCCGATTCAAATGCAACAGTATATGCTGGAACACTTAGGATGTCTCGTGCCATTAGAGAAATGGTTGGATATTTTGGACCATGCAACTTCCACCATGCAATGATGTCAAATACATCATTATCAATTTCAGGATGAGCAGGATCATCAAGGTACAATTCCAGTTCTGACCTCTTGTGTTGACTTGAGTAACTCTCATGGATAAACCTTGATAAACCTAGCGTGGTAGCAGATAAGCCCATTGACGACTCCAATGGATAGTGGGCATGAATACCCGGCAACAGGTCTAGCAATTATAACTTTGTTAACTTTGCTGGAAGGGATGGTCATGGACAAGATAACAACAGTCGCACTAAGTGCATATTGGAGATGCTACAGTAAATGAAACCTTGCCGTCACCAATTGCATCCTGGCTTGACGTGGAGGATTCAAGATCAAGGCTTACAATAGTGATTAGCTCACTTGGCCAATTTCATTCTTTCAATAAAACTTGGCGTGATCCGAGTGGAAATATTCTACACGGAGGGATACAGACATCTTAAGGGAAGAGTAGTCTAATTGCAGTTGACTTGTCCTTCCCTAGGTTCAACGCCAGCAATAGGTCTACAGAATACATGAAGTTGAACTCAATGCTGGCACAGTCACCACCAGCTATGATACACTGCCAGCCATTAGGTCTACAGAATACACTGCCGCTAGTCAAGAACTCAAGATTAATTACCAGCAATGCTAGGCCCAAGTGCAACATGGATGGCATTTTACCATCTTGTTAAGAATGAAATATAGAAAATACAATAATGAAATAATATACCATCTCACAAATCGCAATCACTTCACATGTGCATCACTGTGACCATGGCATGCTGTTTGGAACATTGGGCAGATTGGTAAATCATTTCATCCATCAACTTAAGTTGCAAGGATCCCTGGGTGAAAAAGGCACCCAACAGGAGATTTAAAGTGCATTGAAAGCAAAATGTTAACTGAGTAATAAATTTCCTTGAGAGTAGTATACAAGTAAATGGTTACAAAGGTCTTAAAAATATTTGAAAAATTGGCACATCAAAGAGGGTTAATACCAGCCAATGATAACAGTTGAAGTAACACAAGCTTAACAAATTATATTTAACAACACTTCGATCATACAAAGCTACACTAAGCATTGATGCCAACCACACCATTCTAAATTTTCAAATGGTATGGTGGACTGCAAATCACTGAGATATACGATAGAATATCATGCACTTAGAAACAACTACAAGATCAAGATAGAAATGCAGAAAATTTCAAGTGATTCTTACACTTAAGTGCGTATATGAATTCTGCAGAGACAAGATCCATGGGAAAATATTTCAGCCTGTACCATTGAAGAGAACATTACAGCACGAATTTCTTGCAAGTTACAGTACATAAATGTTTGGGAGAAAACTAAATGATGCCTATGGGATATTGAATCAAAAGCGGTTGGCTTGTTACTAGTACTACCTAACCAAAAGTCACAGCCCCTCAGGCCTCAGCCATGATGAATAAGCACGTTAAGCATTCTGTCGAACAGCTTGTGTGCGAACCTATGAAGGTACGGATTCTAGAAATGCTCTCACCTTGATGTGGTCCCATGGAGACTTTCTAGGTGCGGAGACGGATAGCAGAGGAGATGGATCGGAGAGGCTTCACCTCGCCGCCGCATCCTTCATACCGTCCTTGTCGGGCTAGCCGCACCGCCGGCTCCATCGTCCTGCCCTCGTCGGGCTGCCAACAGAGCAACGACCCCGCCCTCGTTGCGCTGGTTGCGGCTCTGCGGCGCCGCCTCCTTCGTCCCGCCGCTTCCTTTATCGACCTTTCCTCTCTCTCTCTCTCTCTCTGGTGTGGTTGGGGGCGATTTGGGGACGGGGCCGGAGGCGGAGGCTAGATTTTTTTTTGCTTTCTGGACTGCGCGGGAACGGAGGAAGGGCACTACTTGGTGTTGTATTTTGGAAGCGACAAATTTCAGGTTCCAAGCCTATGACATATATGTGTTTATTGTCTGTATTTTTGTAGTGCAACTAACATATCTGTGTTTATATTAGCGAATAAGCACCACAAACTCTAGCAATTCGCAGCATCGACAAACAATACATCTTACAGGATCAAAAACCTTTTTCACAAGTTAGTTATGAGCAGGTAATGATATGGAACCTAATCTTCTTCTTTTATTTTTTACCTAAACAGTAACCATGTTTAATTTTCACATCTTAGAGAAACCTGAAGACCGGTGAAGAGCCAGATGGTTTGACATTTTGGAGGAGTACACGCATCAAGGAGGGCCGATGGTCTTCTGATGCTGCTAAGGAAATATATGTAAATGCTACTTTGTTCATTAGTACTTAGTGATGTTGCAATTATATATAACATAATTATTATATTGATGGTTGTACATGCCCTGATTGGGTGATAAAATGTCATCATCTCCTTGTCCTTGTGTTGGGTTTGGCAATCCTATCTTTAGTTTCTTATTTATGCTATTTTCAGCTGTGCCACCTGTTCTTTTTGGTATAGCAAGTTTGGATGAGCAAAATGCTTCCAAACTTTTCTGTGGTCTCCTGATAGCATATGGTAGCTGCTGTAATTTTTGTAGAATTTTCTATGCAAGTCTTGTATAGGGTCTTTTATGCATCCTTATATCTATTTAAATTTAGAAAATCATCAAATAATTTTATTTTATGATGGCCATCATATTTTCTGGTGTCCATGAGTTATGTATGTTGCCATGATATGGTTGGTATGGTCCAAATGTAAGTTTGGAACATCGTTAATTCTTTAAGTGAGATGTTGGTCCCATCTGGACAGATCTGGGAACTTAGAGAAGTTCACCTTGATAAGTTGGTTTCCTAGGAAACTTGTGAATACCAAAGTCGAAGATAATTGTCATATCTAGCTGCTGTTCAAATTTGAGGTCATTTGGCCTAGTGGTTTGAAAGTTACAGTTGTTTGAAGTTACCTCCCAGTTTTTGGGTGCTCTCTGTTTCAGCAGAGTAGTTTCTGTAATTCTGCTATTTTGAAGTACTTAAGTTCTGAATCATGCTTTGATGTATGAAGATGAAATCTCGAGAATTTTATAAGCTTTCCAGAATGTCCTCTTGCAAGTCATTTGGACTTGTATATCTCCAGATATGATTTATTTTCTGTACAGCTGTTGCATGCCCAGATTTCTAGGAACTTGCTGGAAAGCAAGTTGCTTATGTTAGATGCTTTATGTAGTTGATTATGTTCTTTAAAGTGATTTGAATAGATCTGGGCTACTCGGTAAACGAGTGTCCAGTGATGTATGTTCTCATAACATGTTTTATTCATTTATCTCCAATGTCATACATATCTCTGAAATGCTAGAGTTCAACTGTCCATTGCTTTTTACCTATCAACATGCTTTGCTAGGAATCATATTTGCATGATTAACATGGACTTGGATTTTTTGAGGAAGTAATCAGTACATGAATCTAACTGATACAGTTTGATTTCCAAAGTATCCATTTTACCTAATTCTTATTATACTTGAACTGGAACTGTTGTTGCTACTTGCTAAAGTTGAAAACACTAATTGTGTTCTTAAATTTAGGAAAGCGCCTTCTCCAAAATTGCAGAGAGAATTGAGTTGGAAGCTTATGTGATTTCAAAAGAACAAGAAAGGCACATTCTTCATGAAACCTACAAGGAAACCACTGGATGCAGGAGCAGGAAAGGTCCTGGACATGGATACTTGGCAAAGTATTCGACCCGAAGCCAACTTATGAATGAACGAATTGAAGAGCAAGCTCGTGCATCTGCATTAGCAGCAGCAGCCCAATAGAAGAATAGTGAGATGCAAGCTGAGGTAGAGAAGTTAAAAGAAAAGCTTACCGTTCAAGCCGCTGAGAGGGAGAGCGACAAGGAAAAATTCAGCAGCTGCAACATCAACTAGAGAGTACAAGTAGCAAGATTAGAGAAGAACTAAGGCAAGAGTTTTTTTCACTAATCAAACAATACAATCAAGCACCGCCTTTGGTAATAATACTACTTCTTAATTGTTACCAACATCATTGATTTTAGTAAAGCTTGATTGTTAATGTTTCTCCTTATAACTCCAATGCAAGAATGCTGCACCAATCACAACAGCCCCTCAGCCTGCAGAAAATATGGTTAGTGGAAATGAAGGTGCAGATTTAGCACAGGTATTATTTTTTGATAAATGCAAACTGCGATGTAATGGATACCTACATTTAATCTGACATAATGTGTTAATCTTTTTTTTTTAAATATGAAGGCTGGTACAGAATCTGCCCTGCCCACACATAATGAACCTGTTGTTGTTCCGACTCCCATCCAAGGATCAGAACATGTGCAACAGGTAATATACTTCAAAATTATCACCTGCAGTTGAACAGATTCTTAGAATTGCTAAGTGGTGATTGCTCCTTCAAATCTTCTGGTTTTTACAGACTGTACCAGACAGTGTATTGTTGAGCAAACAGAAGAGTATCCAACCTAGTCGCCTCACTCGCAGCGCCAACAGATCACTTTTCCCAAATGATAAAGATAGTAATGAGAGAGTGACATTTATTGCATCACAAACACTGAGGAATACTGCTGCAAATAAAAAGCTACAATGCAGAAAGAAAGGAGGAAAGGTATGAGCAATCAGGTGTCATTTTAAGTTGTCCAGATTATTAACATGAACTTTGTTCACTTATACATGTATGTTTGTTCACTTAACATGAGCAATCAGGAGTTCATGCCTTATGTGTTTATAGTTCGGCTTCAGTATCCATTCTATTTGTTAAACCCAAAAATATTGTTGTCTATCATGTGTTGTCTATGTTTGATTCCAACTGTGTGATCAACTATATATATTACTAATGCATGTCATTTTGACTTTTTCAGGAAGATCAACCTTGAGGGAGTCTTGGCAAGCAGAAATGAATCAAATATTGTGCAACGAGAAAGATGTCATGTTGATCTGTGCTAAGAGACATGTATTTTTGTTTATGATTGCCTATTTGTAGTATAAGTTAGTGGTTTGTAATGCAGTTCAACTTTGCAATTACCTATTTGGAAATAGGAAGGCATTTGACTTCCTTACATTGTACAAACTATTGAATGCTTATGATCCAAGTTATTAATATGATTGCCTTTTTGTGCCATTGAATTTTGTAATTTTATGAATTTTTGTGCAATGAATTTGATGCAATAATTGGTTGCCCTTCAAATCTCATGTCGATGCAATAGTTTGTATTGCATCCAAGCTCATGTCGATGTGATAGTTTGTATTGCATCTAACCTCATGTTGATGCAATAGTTCGAATTGCATCGAACATAACGTCGATGCAATAGTTCCTATTGCATCGAACCAAAATGATGATGCAATAGAACCTCTTGCATCGAATCAAAATGGTGATGCAATAGATTATATAGCATCGAACCTAATATGGATGCAATATAGTCTATTGCATCGAACGATAGCCGTTGCAATAGATGTATTGCATCAACATGATTTGGATGCAATAAGCTATTGCATCTCTCAATTTTGATGCAAGAGACAACGGATGGACGATGCAATAGCTGCTCCTCGCATCAACCACAAGTAACCGATGCGAAAGGCTATTGCATCAAGACCACTTGCATCGGCTGGCATCAAACGAGAAATTGATGCAAAACCGAACTATTGCATCTATTTTAGACCTATAACATCAAAAATTGACCGGTGCAACAGGGTCAAAATTTAGTAGTGCATTGAAGGACTGTCGGTTTGTGTTATCAGATAGTCCGGCGTGAATGTCAGACGGTCTGATGGTTCTGGGACTTAGTGGGAAAAGGACATACTGGGAACATCGGGCTCTCCAATCTAATATCGGACCCTCCGGTATTAGGTCAGTGCTCTTGGAAACCTCCATGTGTTCGGTTTATAATTCAACGGAACGTTCTGCCGTAATGACAGACCATTTGTCAAATTAGGTCTATAGGATACTGGTGGCTGCTAAGTGTTCAGGTTCCACTGAATAATCCGTTATGTGCGACGGAACATCCGGTACGAACAAGGTGTTCTCGGGTTTTCAACCTTAAGCAGCAGCGGATACTCCAGTATGGTGGTCGGACACTCTGCTATACCAAAACTGAGGCCAGGGCCCACGGGGAGTTCTCTGTCTCTAGTGTATAGTTTATAAATACATTATTTTGGGTCCCAAATGAAGTGTGCCTTTTGGTACCATATTTATGCTTAGGTGATATGGAATATTTTATGGAGCACAACGAAACTCATTTCACCATTTTTGGAGGTCAAATGCATCTTCTATGGATTTTACAAGTTAGGGCTGTGCGCATGTGCAGTGATTACCAGACACTCCACCAGAACATCGGAACCTTCCGATATGCCTAAGCTGCTCTCGGGTTTTGGCTATAATTCAACGGACACTCCGCCAAAATGATGGACCATCCGATAAACGACGAACAATAGCTATGCAAACACATTGAAATCAATTCCTGGGGCATCCGTGCTCCAAATCGAGTGCGGTTTATTCCTATGGCTTTCTAGTGATGTAGGGAACCTTCTCCAAGTGTTGGATGTGCCATGCATGGGCTGTGGGGAGCTCGACCCCATCCATGGTAGTGGTGGCCATGGATGAAGGTAAGGCTCATAGGCATGGCCATCGGAGGTTGGGGGAGATGATGTTGGGCTTCGGGGATGTGCTCACCATGCCGTGGGGATGCTCCATGTGTAGCAGCTCGGCTTGGGATAGCTTGAGGGTGTAGATCGACCTTCGGGCTCCTCCATGGCTTGAGCTTGAAGAAGATGAAGCTTGGGGTCTTCTCCTCCAACTCCAGCAAGGTGAGGGCGTGGGGGAGCAGTAGCTCATCGCCAGCGTCGTCCTCTAGTTGGGGCTAGGCTCCTCCTCCTCTTCCCTTCCTTTCCCCTTCTTCTTCTTCCTTCTCCTCTCCTCCTCTCTTTCTCTCCTTTCTCTCTTCTTTGTTTTCCTGAACATGGAGGTGTGTGTGTGTGAGAGTGGGGAGGGAGTGGTGAGATGGCTGGTGGGTGTGTAGTGTGTGTGATATCAATGACATGTGAAAGGTCCTAATGGCTAGAGGGGGTGAATAGCCTATTAAAAAATTCTACAACAACACTTAGAAAACCGGTTAGACAAATATGAGGCGAAGCGAGTGTTGCGCTAGCCTACAAAAAATGCAAGCCACCTACCACAATTCTAGTTTCTATAGTCCCTATCCACACAATGGCTATGTCACTACACTAAGTTAGTATGCTCTCAAATGCTAACTAAAGAGCCACACTAACCAAACTAACAAGCTCTCACAACTAGCTACACTAAAGAGCTTGACAACTAGTTTGTGGTATAGTAAAGAGAGAGAGAGAGAGAGAGAGAGAGAGAGCAAGATAGTTGTACCGTCGGGTCGAGGAATGAATAAATCAATCACAAGAATGAATACCAATAAATACCAATCACCTTGGAATCAAATGATGAACACAATGATTTTTTATCGAGGTTCACTTGCTTGCTGATAAGCTAGTCCTCGTTGAGGCGATTCACTCACTTGGATGTTCACACGCTAATTGGCATCACACGCTAAACCCTCAATAGGGTGCCGCACAACCAACACAAGATGAGAATCACATAAGCCACGAGCAATTTACTAGAGTACCTTTTGGCTCTCCATCGAGGAAAGGTCAAGAACCCCTCACAATCACCACGATCGGAGCCGGAGACAATCACCAACCTCCGCTCGATGATCCTCGCCGCTTCAAGCCATCTAGGTGGCGGCAGCCACTAAGAGTAACAAGCGAAACCCACAGCGAAACACCAACACCAAGTGCCACTAGATGCCAACACTCAAGCAATGCACTTAGATTCACTCCCAATCTCACAAAGATGATGAATCAATGATGGAGATGAGTGGGAGGGCTTTGACTAAGCTCACTAGGTTGCTATGTCAATGCAAATGGCCAAGAGAGTGAGCTTGAGTCAGCCATGGGGCTTAAATAGAACCCCCCACAAAATAGAGCCGTTGGCTCCACAGTCCACTGAAAAATGGGGCGACCGGACGCGCCGGTCAGTTAGACCGAATGCAAGACTCTAGCGGCCGGTTGCATGATGCATACCACGTGGCCCCTACTTCAAGTGCTGATCGCCCAATCTCAACGGTCAATGGTGCACTTAAGTTGTGACCGGACGCTCTACAGTGTAGGACTGGACATAGGACCCTAGCGTCCGGGCACTTCTAGTATGGTTCTAGTCACGACCAGATGCATTAGTTTGATCACGACCGGCCATGGATGAAGGTGAAGCTCATGGGCATGGCCATGAGAGGTTGGGGGAGATGATGTTGGGCTTCGGGGATGTGCTCACCATGCCGTGGGGATGCTCCATATGCAGCAGCTCGGCTTGGGATGGCTTGAGGGCATAGATCGACCTTTGGGCTCCTCCATGGCTTGAACTTGAAGAAGATGAAGCTTGGGGCCCTTCTACAACTCCAGCAAGGTGAGGACGTGGGGGAGCAGCAGCTCGTCGCCGGCGCTGTCCTCTAGTTGGGGCTGGGCTCCTCCTCCTTCTCTTCCCTTCCCTTCCCCTTCTTCTTCCTTCTCCTCTCCTCCTCTCTTTCTCTCCTTTCTCTCTTCTCTGTTTTCCTGAACGTGGAGGTGTGTGTGTGAGAGTGGGGAGGGAGTGGAGAGATGGCTGGTGGGTGTGTAGTGTGTGTGATGTCGATGACATGTGGGGCCATGTGTGGTGTGTGTGTGACAGCACAACAAATTGCATGTTACAAGTGTCGACCTGTCCTAACGGACAGTCCGCCATGAATGACGGACGCTCCATCAGCATGAGCACGTCTGTGTGACAACGCAACACATGCAGGGGGACACGTGTCGACTTGTGTCGACGGACAGTCCACTATGGGTGATGCACAATCCGGTGGTGTGCTTGACAGGTTGACCGACTATGTAAATATCTCGATAGACAATCCACTAGTGGCAATGGAAGGTCCGCCAGGCTGGTTGGCTGTGCAATGGCTCCGCCGGACAATCCGTCGATGGCGATGGACACTCCGTCAGTGCAGGTGTGGGCTATAATTATTCCAAGTCTATGAGATGTCTTGATGGATGGTTCGGTGGTGATGTCGGACGATCTGCCAGGTCGGGTAGTGTTTGGTCTTGGCTAGGCTAAGCACAGGTTGATTTCCAATTTTTGATGTACTTGATGTTCTAGATACTTATGACAAATTGTAGCGGTTTTCAGGTCGTGACACCACCCATCAGCATTGGCATTGGCGAATGGGGACGCGGCCATCCACAGGCCGAGTAGGCAGGTCGTGCACCAACTGGGGGCGCAGTCAGCCGTGTCTCTTCGGCCTTCGCCCACGTCCTTGCCGACCAACGTCAGCACCGTCCTGGCCCCCAACCACTGCTGGACGAGGCTGGGCACGTGGCGGGGACGTCGATACCGGCTTCGTCTGCTAAAGAACGACGTCGAGGTAGATAGTGGGTTGGTCGTCGTCAGACTCCTCGCAGTCGTCGTCCGTCCACTGACAACTCTTCGTGCGCCCTACGGAGGAAGGACATGGGTAGAACGGGGCCACATCCGGCGAGAGTGAGGAGGGGCTGGTGGAGTCCGGCGGCGCCATGGCCGCGCACGGCAGTGGGCTGCCAGCGGCCGGCCCCGGTGGTGGAGGGGTCGAGGGTTCGTCGGTGGAGGAGTTGGCCGCGTTGGCTGAGGTGGCCACGTGCATCACAACCGTGGCAACCTCGGGCCCTGACGGTGCAGCTGGCGAGTGCGCCAGTAGGGTGCAGGGAGGTGGTGGAGGGGGCAGTGGGGCATTCGCCTCAGCATCTCCACGGTCATGGGCGGCAGTCACCGGAGCAGGTGATGAGGGGATCGAGGACTCGGCCGGGAGCACAGCAGAGGATCCACCGGATCTTGGTGCCGGATATGCCCCAGAGGGGACTGCAGCGCACCCAGCTCCCAGCCCTACCAGCGTCTCTCCGCCAAGGCGCCAGAGGCGGTGGGAAAGGCAGCTTCGATGTCGTCGTCATTGTCCCAGTCGACGAGCTCCACCTCTTCCTCTTCTTCATCTTCAGACATCAGCTCTGGTGGATGCTGGGCGGGGAGGGAAGCTAGCCAAGGATGGGGTGGACGGCAGTGCCAGGAGGGACACCGGCGTGGGTGGAGGGGAGGGCTCTCAGGCTCCATCTTGTTCAGACCATGGATATGGCTGTGAATTGCAGGGGGGCTCCACTGATTGCGCCTCGCGGTGGTGTGGATCGACCTCAAAACCGCCATGGGAAGGTATACCAGGGAGTGGGGAGCGCAGATCCGTAGATGCATTGACGGGCCTCGAGGTCTATGGACAGCGCCGGTCCTATGATCTTGAGGGCCCTCTGGCGAACTCGTCGTCGTGGAGCCCTACCTGGTTGCCGCCGTCGTGCGCCGTTCTCGGTGGTGCGGCTCGTCGCCTCGTCGGACTCCGCATGTGTGCGTCGAGCACTCGGGCGTCGAACACACGAGTCACGATCTACGATCAGAGTGCGACACTGCAGCGCGGCTCCTTGCCTACTCTCTGCCGTGGCCCCATGGTGAAAACTGGCATTGGGAAAGAAAGCCAGAAGCCAAGGCTGTCGATCTTCTTGGGCTAGCTGGCCAGTTCTCTCCCTCTCTTCTCAATAGTTTATTGATGTCTAACGGACTATAGGGCCGAGGGTTTGTATACCTGGGCTTAGGCCCCTCCTCCGCCTGGGCCCTTGGCCGTCGCACCCCATGCCCTACCCCTAGGGCCGGCACTGTCTGTGGAGTGGGTGGGGCGGCGGCGGCGGCGCCGGGGCTTGGGGCGTCAAGGAGTTCGGGGCTGGGGGCGTCGGGGGGCATGGCTCAAAACCTCCCCGGCCCCGTCAATGCGTCGCACACTTCCTGTTCACAGGAAACTGATCATATACTTGTGTTCAAGGCCTCTTTGAGACTGATCGTTGCTTGACCCTGGTGAGCTGGTGATGGAGACCGAGGCCTCATTCACTTCGCTAAAAAACAAGCTGAAATGTTATTCCGACTAATTTGTTGTGAGAGGAAAAACACTATTTTAGCTAAAAAGACACGCTGAAAAATACGGATTATAAAAACAAGCAAAGCCTGATTGTCGCCCTCCGGTGAGGGCGAGCCTGGTGGAGTTCTTTTTTCTGTTACCGATATACTTAGACTGGTGGAGATAGATCTCCTTTGATTGTGGACTAGACTCGGAGTTCGGAGTTCAAACACGAGGGAGGGAGCGGAAACCGTAACCGTATCTTAGATGGACCCAGATATAGACGGATCGAGCGCGCGCACGAAAATAACTGGTTGCACGAAAGATTTGGTGTAGATGTAGAAAAAGAGAGAGAGATAATGGAGCAGTACTTATATAAAAAGGATTATAATAGATCTACGCCGGAATGGCTATGTATTTATTCTCGGTATGGAATACGTATAATGTTGGCTATGTATTTATTCTCGGTATGGAATACGTAACGTGCAAGATTAAATGTCCGTTTTCTTCTCTCCGCCTCATATAAGGTATCGCCAGCTGTATAAGAGTCAAAGACAACAGTTACCGTACTTAACTAGTTTGCATTGCTCCGAACCAGATATATACATAGATCTTTTACAATGATGGGAAAAGTACCTTTGGAACCTCCGTTTTTTTCATCTTTTTTCTATTTTCTAAGTAATTAATTAAGAAATATATTGTAGATGGTTTGTTAGTAATTGAGGTTGTGTCCGTCTCAAACTTGGCATAACCCCGCTGCTAGCTCAAGTTTAATAGGGCACTTCCGACACCCCCCGCGCCGGTGCCGCAATTCAGTTGTGCATCTCCATCGATCCCACACTGAAGACCTTGGGCATCCGGTGTACGTGTTTGGGCCGCCGCCGCCATGTACGAGTAAAGGAGGTGCTTGTGTTCATGTCGCTACTAATCATGGCACCTGTGATGGTTACTGACTACTATGGTGTAGATAAGGACAGCCTAGCTCGACGGCACAGCTGCTGCCAAGCCAAGCGCACGGCGGCCAGCGGCCTGATCGCCCGTTGGCGCAGCCTCTGCTGCCGGCTGCATAGGGAAGAGGAGCAAGGGCAGCATCGGCTTGGGAGGCGCTGGGGATAGCACGTAATCGACCGGGCAGGTGCGGCTGCCAGTGGTCGTGGCCATCCAGCGAGAGATAGCACGCGCGTGTCACTTTCCATGGTCAAAGCTTCGACGGATGAGAGAAGACCATGGTCCAAGAGATGGAGGAGGAAGAAAAAGGACTAAAATGACGGATTTACCATTATTTGAAAATAAAATATACAATGAAAAATAGATCTTGTCCCATATATTTTGGTACTAGCTCCACCTAATTTGGTACTATTCTGACTTATTTGGTACCTCTAGATACTTTCAGTTGGACCTCCTATTTTTCCATCGTCCGATCTCACCCACACTAGTAGAGAAACGGGTTGTACTCCCGGTTCTCAACCCCCTTCAGTCCCGGTTTTGGAACCGGGAGTACGAATCCAGGACTAAAGGGCCCCTGCCCTTTAGTCCCGGTTTCGTGCCCGCCACCTTTAGTCCCGGTTGGTAATACCAACCGGGGCTAAAGAGGCCTCCCAGCCTGGCCACGTGGGCCGGCTCTTTAGTCCCGGTTGGTATAACACCAACCGGGACTAAAGGTTTTATTTTTTTTCTTTTTTTTTGTTTCTATTTTCAATTGATGATTCGTTCTGGTTTTCGAATAGGTTTTCGAATACGCATTCTACGCTGCTAATAATATATATATTCTACACGTTTATAATGTTCGAACATTTTGTACAAACTAAAGTATGAAACTAACGTATATATTACATGCATATACATATATCGTTATTTTATGTACATATAATATGTATATATATATATATATATATTAAAAATAAAGCTTGCACTGTATATTCTATCATATCCTTGGGATAATAAATTTACTCCATCTGGTTTGGCTTTCATGTTTCGTTCACATCATTGTAGAACTCGCCGGTGGGGTTTAAGACCTGGTCATTAAGAAATCCTGCTATAGTCTCTTGAATTGCTTTCAGTTGGTCACGTCGTATGACTTTTTCCTTCAACCATAGAGTCTTCAATAAAAGTTAAAGAAAAAGTATTAATATATATATATATATATATATATATATATATTGGTCACGTGATTACTTATATATATATGAGCAATAAAAGAAATTGTGAATATATGAATATATTTATATAACGTACTTTGAGGTTCTCTTCAGGAGTTCTTTTTTAGTACGCCATGATGAACTCGTAAACATAGTATCCGCAGTAGTTGTTCCCCTGTTCTTGCCTCAGAACCCACTTTTATGAGAAAAAAGATCCGGGGTGAATTGAAAGCATGCATGGTGTTAATTGAATTATATATTTATATATATATATATATATATATATATATATATAAATGTAGCTAGTACTTACTTTGTGTGCAATTATATCCAGTGGCGCTTTGCAATGTTTCATGTGGTGTTCCTCAATGAAACTTTTCCAAACACTACGCCCAATAAAATAAAAATTTATTTTGGTCTTTAATAATTGTTGCAGTTAAGAGATCGGGGTATATATAGTTGCTAGAGAGACCAAATTACCCTTGAATAATATCTATCATGTCTTGGTACTCTGTTTGCTCTTTTCTTAACAAGTCTAAGATCCTCAACCGACTATTGGTCATATCGATGACCATCAATATCCAGTGATTGCTGCATATGTTTTTATACACAAATATGATCGACATTAACTAGAGTCAATATATGTATATATGGGAGATAGCTTAGCTAGTAAGCAAATAATTGAACAAATGTCCATATGATCGACATTAATTATTTAATACTCACTTGAAGTTGTAGGGGAAGAGTATGTCCTTGTTTTGTTGGTTCACTAAGAACCTCATGAGATTTTTCTCAAGTTCAGCTTTCCATCTAGGCGGGGGATCAGGGTGTTTGAATATGACATTTGGATCAATGAAACCAACATCATTATTCTGTCTCTTTCTAAGTTCTGTCATCTCATATCTACATATATAAAAATATAGTGTGAGGATATATAATTTATATATATACACTTTAATAGTAGAAAATAATCACACTTACAGACAATAGCAGCTAATGAGACTTTTGTCGAGAGAGTCCAGGTGACATAGTTGGTGTAATTCTCCAAACTCAACATATATAACGTCATCGCCACGGAAGTAATATTGGTTTCTAATTCTGACATAAACAAAGTTCTCTCCCCGTTTACACGCCGCCATGTACCACTTGTTTAGCAGATACATTTACGTACCCAGTTCACCTAAGGCCCCAGAGTTGTATAGACTCTTTCCATGTTCAAATTTCTTCCAAGGATCCACTTTTAGAGTAGATGGTCCTTCAGCGAGCACTTGGGCAAGGTCCAAACTAGTATCCTCGTAAAACCGAACCAGTTCCTCAAAATCGACGTCCGGTAAGTCTAAGTTTGAACCATATTCATTACGAATGACAAGAGGGGGGACTGATTGTTGCGATTGATGTCCGAGTTGTGCAACACCTTTCCCTGCTCTAGTCTTTTTCTGCGCCGCCTCAAATGACTTGGTGAGAGAGCGGTCGTAGTCCGATTTTGGAATTTCTTCTCTGGCACATTTATTATACCCTTTATATTCGGGGAGAATCCAGATGGTACCTTGATACTTGTTAGGCATTCAAACATGCTTTTCTTCTCTTCTTTGCTAAGAGTGTAGCTGGCAGGACTTAAGTAATGACGTCCATCATCTGTCTTCTCTAGATGTAGGTTGTCTCGTTCTTTCAAACATCGCAGGTCCTGTCGTGTTTCAAGTGTGTCCTTAGCCTTTCCATACACACCCATGAAGCCTAGTAGGTTCACACAAAGATTCTTCGTCAGGTGCATCACGTCGATCGCGCTACGGACCTCTAGGACTTGCCAATAGGGTAGCTCCCAAAATATGGACTTCTTCTTCCACATGGGTGCGTGACCATCGGTGTCGTTCGGAATAGGTTTGCTGCCATGTACCTTTTCAAATACTACTTTCACATCCTTGACCATATTGAGTACATCCTCACCAGTTAGGTTGCCCGGCTTGGACTGGTGGTCTGCCTTACCTTTAAAATGCTTGCCTTTCTTTCTTAGGGGGTGATTCATAGGAAGAAATCGACGATGGCCAAAGTACACGACCTTTCAACATTTTTTCAAGAATATACCTTTAATGTCATCAAAACAGTGCGTGCATGCATTATATCCCTTGTTTGATTGTCCTGAAAGATTACTTAGAGCAGGCCAATCATTGATTGTTATGAATAACAATGCTCGCAGGTCAAAGTGCTCCTGTTTGTGCTCATCTCACACACATACACCTAGTTTGTTCCACAAAAGTAGAAGTTCTTCAACTAGTGGCCTCAGGTACACATCGATGTCGTTGCCAGGTTGCCTTGGGCCTTGGATGAGCACTGGCATCATAATAAACTTACGCTTCATGCATAACCAGGGAGGTAGGTTGTAGATACATAGAGTAACGGGCCAAGTGCTATGACTACTGCTCTGCTCCCTGAAAGGATTCATACCATCCGTACTTAAAGCAAACCTTAAGTTTCATGCGTCATTTGCAAACTCCGGGAATTCTCTATCGATTGCTCTCCACTGGGACCCATCAGCAGGGTGTCTCAACATATTGTCTACTTTACGATCTTCTTTGTGCCATCGCAATAACTTTGCATGGTCTTTGTTTCTGAACAGACGTTTCAAGCGTGGTATTATAGGAACATACCACATAATCTTGGCAGGGATTTTCTTCGTGGAACGTTCGCCCTTAACATCACCAGGGTCATCTCGCCTGATCTTATACCGCGATGCATAACATACCGGGCATGCATCTAACTTCTCGTACTCCTCGCCACGGTAGAGGATGCAGTCATTAGGACATGCATGTATCTTCTGGATTTCTAATCCCAAAGGGCAGACTACTAGTTTTGCTTCGTACGTAGTGACGGACAATTCGTTATCCTTCGGAAGCATCTTCTTTTGGATTTTCAGTAACTCTCCAAATCCCTTGTCAGATACACCATTCTTTGCCTTCTATTGCAGTAATTCCAGTGTGGTACCCAACTTTTTCTGTCCCGCATCACAAATTGGGTATAGCACTTTCTTGTGATCCTCTAGCATGCGCTCGAACTTGATCTTCTCCTTTTTACTTTCGCATTCTCTTTGTGCGTCACGAATGGCCTGACCAAGATCATCAGCGGGCTCATCTTCTGCCACTACCTCTTCTTCAGCTTCCCCCATTGCAGTATCATTGAAGACACTATATTCAGCAATAATGTCATCATCGTCCCATTGTTCTTCTTCACGTTCTTCCATTACAACCCCGATTTCTCTATGCTTCGTCCAACAAATATAGTTTAGCATGAAACCTAACTTCAACAAGTATGAATGAAGACTCATTGAGCTAGCATATTCCTTCAAATTCTTACATATGGCATATGGACAACACATGAAACCTTCGTGTTTGTTTGCTTCGGCCACACGTAAGAAAGAATGCACGCCCTCAATGAACTCTTAGGAGCGACGATCAGCATTGTACATCCAATGCCGGCTCATCTGCATTACACGACATACATACCATATTAAAATCTAGAACATAATTAGTTAATTATACGACATGCATGCCACCACACAAGGTATTAATTTATGAAAGTCTCACTACAATGTAAACAATCCCAACTACTACTAAAAAACTAAAGCTAATATGCACTTCAGCAGCATAAGGATTTCACGACCAATCCCAACTAAAATAGACAGATCATGCGTTTGTTCAACATCTATGGGCTTCTTCCGCAGGATCACTGCCTCATTAGCCGCCATAGCCGCCTGTGCAAGAGAGTTTTGCACGTGTTCAACATACTCTTCCTCCCAGTACCAGCCTGAACATCTAGTGCCATCCCACTGAAATTAAAATAAAAAATTAGAACTTTAATTACAATCATCATAAAAATAAGTATAAATTAACCATAATCATCAAATACGATAAAATAACTCACACTGCGATCCAGACACTTGTAGAAGATACGGCCCTTGTTGGGACACTCCTTCCTCACCCGGTACTCCATCACAATCTTCTCCTCACACTTGCCGCATGCAATAGGAGGAAGGTCCGGCCTCAGTCGCTTTGTAACCCGAAGAGAGGCCGAGGACCCAGAAACAGTTGTCATCTACTCTCTATACTCATTTTTAATATAATATAAAATTTTCATTTTATAAACAAATAAAATTAAAAAAACTCTAAAATCCTCTATATCTCTAAAGCATGAAGTGTGCTATGCATGCTAGAAATGAAAGCTCAATACTAGTTTTGAATAACTACTTTAACCTTCCTTCAACCAAATACGCAAACTTTAAAGTGATTTTGAGCTTAAATGGCTTACAAGTAAAAAAAATCTACCATAAAAAAACCACATATATCTAGTCCACAAAATAAAATAAGCTACTGATGAAACATGGGAGTATAAAGTTGGTAACCTTTGAACCGAAGAATCGATGGAGGAATGGAAGAAATCTTGTGATACACCGGTGATGAGAAAGAAGAGAGGCCGGCGATGAAGCAAGAACACTGAGCTCGAAGTGGCTCGGGGTCGGGGAGGAACAAGGGGTATATAGGAGAGGACCTTTAGTCCCGGTTGTAGACAGAAACTGGGACTAAAGGTCCCTTCCTAGTCCTAGACGGAGCCTCCAGCCAGAAGTAGACTTTTACTCCCGGTTGGAGGGACTAACCGGGAGTAAAAGTTAACCTTTAGTCCCGGTTAGTAGCTCCAATCGGGACTAAAGGTCCCCTCCAGCAAAAGTCTGGCGCAGTAGCCGTTGGACAGGGACTTTTAGTCCTGGTTGGAGCTACAAACCGGGACTAAAGCAGCCTGTTCGTTTGGCTGTGGCTTGTCGTAAACGATCGTAAATTTTCAGCCGAAACAGTATTTTTCTCTCACACAAACCAGCCAGCAGTACTTCTTCACGAACCAGCAACGATACGAACCAGCCAACCGAACAAGCTGAAGGTCTCTCTAGTCCCGGACACGAAAAATACCGGGACTAAATCCAAATTTCGAGCTGGATCAAAGATCGTTTCTCTACTAGTGCCAGTTTTTTCCGACCATCGTAAAATTTCTCATATATATATATATATATATATATATATATATATATATATATATATATATATATATATATATATCAATCAGCACCTGCGTGGTAGAAATAGAACCGTAGATGCTACTAGCGCTTTCGAAGGTTGCGGTCGAGACGGACTGCAAGTTGCTCCGATCTCACAACACATGTACGTACGGAGACGGTGCAAACTCGATTACATCGTGCACCGTGCGGCCCGCCACAAATGCATAATCCCGATCGGGGCATCGGGAGCCGTCGCCGTCGCCGTCCCTGCAGCTGCAGGGTACGTAACGTAACTACCAACGTTCCAGCAGCGCCCGCGCGAGCCGGGGCGCCTGGGATTCCACATCCACATATATATCCCATCCTTCATCACGTACCCCCCGGCCCGCGCGGTCGTCCATTTATTTGCCCACACAGGCGCCGGCCGGGTTGACGGCAACGTAGACGGCTGGCTGCATCAAGCAAAGGCTCCCCCACGCGCGCCAGGGCTACACGCGCCTCGCCAGGAGTCGCACACGTACGCGCGCTCCCAGCTTGGTGTCTCTTCCTTGCATGCAAGCGTGTCGAATTCCGGACTCCGAGATGCCCCGGTGGATGCCGCCGTCGATCGGGCGCCTGCTTCCGCCTGGTCCACGCCCCCACCCAAGCGACCGGCCGCGGTGACTTGGTGTTTGCTCCCTCTGGCGCCGGCGGCGGGCCCGAGCGCATCTTGGCATGCACGTGAACATCCACGCGCCGCGCGTGCCCGGCGCCACCTGCTCCAAACGAGACCTCGTCATCGATGGCCATCCCTCCTCCAGGAGCGCGAAACGTAGCCGCCGGTCGGCGTCAGGCGATATGGTTTCGCCCTGGCCGGATTCGGGATTCGACGGATCGCGCGGCCAGCTGACTGCCGACAACCCGCATTGGCTAGCTACCGCGCAAGGAAGTGGAGATGCCCCGGGTTCGTGAGGTGAGGGCGTGAGGCGATGACGCCGCACGAGCGGTGCGTTCTCGATCGACATCGTGCACCGTCGCTGTAAGCTCCACCACCTGTATTGAGTTATCATTATTCGTTAGTAGGCCTCAGGCCTCAGCCGTGTGTGGATCAACCGTACCGGACTAACCTGTGCCCGTGGGGCTTCTCTGGTGAATCCATTCCATCCCGACCCCGAGAGCCAGGTGGCCGCTGGCGATACCTTAATTTGCTTGGACATGAACAGTCCAACGACGCTTCAGTTAGGGCTTTTGCCTTCCACAAAAAGGGCAGGTTACCTTGAAGCCACTTGAATACTTGATGCTCGAAGAACATAATGAGAAGTGGCTGTTCAATTCGTTCCTAGCTCATCATATTTGCGAGTGGGAAGAAACCCATGGATCGGAGCTAGCTGAATCACACATACAAAAGGGTCACCTTCTTGGATCACATGTTGCGACATGCAAATATATATTTGCATGGATGATCAACACACACGGCATATTAACTTTTGTCTTGCACAATTCAAGTCAATATACATATCTTTTGTGACGTTTGACATAGACCGGCGGTCATGTATACATTCATGCATGACAAGTAGGCTAAGAGCCATAGATATGGTGGTACACCATACGTTTTGTCTAGATCTCAAAGTCTAGCTGATGTGATAGACATATATGTACATGTCACACAAATATATAGCACATAGAAGAGAAGAATCTAATAAGGCAATAATGTCTTATACCCCTAGGAGAATGACCTAAAGTAGTTTACTTGAATTTTGTCAAACATACTAAATGAAAGAAAGTTAAAGACCTATCATTATCCTCAACTATTCGGTCTATTGACTTACCACCAATACAACATTTTACCAAATCACCCCCCCCCCCCCCCCCTTACAAAATTTGTGGCTTTTGTTTATGCTCATGCAAGTTGTGTTTTGTGGGTTCAAATTTCATGGTGATGATAATTGGCATCATAATCTATGTTACAAAGTATTACAAAAGTTTCCTTGGATTGCAACTGTCAAATACTAGTACAACCCATGAGATATGAATATGCATGAATAACATAATGGTTTTTTTTTCTATAAAGTATTTTCCTAACATAGAGATGATATCAATTGTCACCTTACAAAATTCATACTTAAAGTTATACAGGATGAAATGGAAACAATTAGTTTAAATAGTTTGAAACAATAAAGCGAGTCAAAACTTTGTAAGGAGGTTGAACGAAATGAATGAATTGAGGCAATAAAGTTGAATTTATCCAAACAAAAAGATAGTTTCGAAAATATAGAATGACTTTGGTCAAACCTATGACGATGTCTTTGTATCGAGTCATGTTTATGATCCTTGTTTCTTACACTTATCTAACTAACATGGTGCTTCTTCGATTCTTATTACAAATTGGTATTACTTCATGTAACTCGATACAACATTTGCTCCCCACCCCCCTCAAAAAAAAAACAACACAAACACGAAATATATTAGCACAATATCATAGTCTAAGTCCATTTTAACTACCAAGTCAATAAACCCACAATGCGGTATCTATTGTGTGAATGAAAGATGCATCCTAATTTTATTTTTCAGACCACTAAAGTACAGATAAGGTATTTTAGGTACTATAGATCGATGAGCAAACAACAAAGCAACAAGTGGACACGTGTTGCTTATCCGTAGTCCAATAGAAGCATAATCAAAAGAATATACTCAGGATTGAATGGAATAAAGGGAAACCCGCATACACAAATATAAGAGAGTGACTCTGCAATCTGAATCCTGTAGCAGTGTGAGTGACTCTGCAGCAGTGCAGCAACAGCTGCAGCTGAATGAGTACAGCTAGCCGATCAGGCTGAACAATCTGAATCCTGTAGCAGTGTGAGTGACTCTGCAGCAGTGCAGACACACTGCTACAGGATTCCGATTGCAGAGTATATATATATATATATATATATATCATGAAAGAGAGTTCTAGAGAGACGATAGAGATGTAGTGCTAGAGCATAGGATAACTGTTAGAAAGCGAAAGGCAAGCAGAAATGTAACGCTTATGTTATTGTGCTAAAGGCTCTCTGGAGTGCTAAAGGCTATAGTATTCTAATTAACTTTCTTTTGGAAAAAAAAAAACTGGAGCACTTTATGTTTATTTGTGTTTGAAATAAGAACCCAAATATAAGAAATGACACAAGTAGATTCAGCTGAAAAGGCTATTATGTATTATGATGTTTTTGCAGTTTACACCAGTATATATTATATTATGATAAAAATCAGTGGTTATTTTCTCAAAAATATAAAACAGTGGTTATAGTTCTTGATATGAAGACAAAAGGAATCTATAGTAATTATGAAACAAATACATGTATAACTATTGGTGCTTTTACTATGAAATCTCTTTCTGCGTATTAAGATCGCACTTACAATTTATTCATTCTTCATTCACAAAGGACCGAAACTTGAAGCTCTGTTAGGGCCTTGTTTAGATTGTCTCAAAATTCCAAGTTTTTTCATTCTCTCTCCATCACATCAATTTTTGGACGTATGCATGGAGCATTAAATGTAGGTAAAAAAAATAACTAATTGCACAGTTTGGTTGTAAATCACGAGACGAATCTTTTGAGCCTAGTTAGTCCATGATCGGACAAAGTTTGTCAAATACAAACGAAACATGCTACAGTATCCCGATTGCAAAAATTTGCAATCTAAACAAGGCAAAACAAGGCAACAACCCCTACAATGATCGTCGTACACTGCTGTCATACATAAAACAAATTTACAATAAATATCACATACTTCGTCTAAGTTTAGTAAAAATTAGTATGGTCAATCCAGATACCTTTTTGGTTGCTTTTCTAAATAAAGGATAAAACTTCGACTACATGCATCCCATGGATCTTCCTGCAGTTCTGTATGGAGGGAGTATTGCAGATGAGAGAAAAGGTTGCGTATTCATTGAAATACATATTAGGAGATAAAAAAGAGATCTCTATACCATCTGCGCGTAGTAAAGTTGAGCTTTGTTTCCTTATCTAAAGAAAAAGAGATGCATTGAATTGAAGTAGCACATATACAAGAGATATACCAAGAAATTTCGTCATTTTTAGATATTATTAAAACACGAGTAAACCATCTGCACATATCTGCTAAGTACACCGTCAGTATTCACCTGTTGCTTATGTGGTAACATTGCATCGAATATTATGTCAATATACTTAGATCGTGTCCTGCCGTACCAACCAAAGATCCATTGTAATATAATTCGACAAGTTAAAGGTGCACGCAGATAAGAACAACGTTTCTGAGTCGAAGAACAGGCACATGAACGGTTGGTCCAGAGATGACGACCGCATATCTCGTTTTTGAGAAACGGTTCATGCAGTGCTTATAGTAGCTACAGTTCTTTTCAACGTATGAAATCAGATTATTATTCCCAGCACAATTCCAAGAGATTGTTCATTCACGAGTGCAAATACCATTTTTTCTAAAAAAAAAAGTGTAAATACTAAATGCCCTTTGTCGGGTCAATGCGTCGACTTGTAGTTAACCAATTTTTTTCTCTATGAGAGTACATGAGTAGCTAAGGTAGAACTAATAGTTTGTTTGTGCTGTCGTGTGAAAATCTTCTCTGATGCTTACAGCAACCTACTAAACAGATGCATATACAACTGTCTCCGTTAAATATGAGCGGTAGCTCACCAATATTATATAAAAAAAACATAGTACGCTCATGAGTCATGCATACCTGGTTGCCCGAATTCTAATGCAACGGTTCCGTCTCCAAATAGAGAACATGCTAGCCGACAGAAGCACGCCCATACTCCCAATGGCTCAACATGCCATATGTTTTAATGCGCCAAACACTGAAACACTCCTCGTGCCCGTCTCCCAACAAAGTCACCGAGGAATGGAGATCCCGTGCCTGCTTTTGCAATACCGCCACAGAAAGATAAAAGTTCCATTTATGGCGTACTCAGCAGCAAGAGATAGCAGTTAGCTTATACATGTCATATCATGACCACTTCATGATGAATCTCATATGTAAATAATTTTTTATTCTACATCTTCTCTCCTTCCTCTCTCATTCTTTATGAGTAGGTCCACAAACTATCTCGTTTTCTGAGCTAAGATAGGTGTTGAGATAAGAGATAGTCTCTTCTCTTTTCCACCTTATCTCTTCCACGTCCGAAAAGTGCCGACATAGATTCCTACGAGCCAGTTGAAGTGACACTGTTGGGACGCCCTTAGCACCGCTGATCAGGTAGCAACAGGCAGATTAATTAAGCCACAGAAATGTCAAACCATGCATTAGTCCTCGCGCTCCTTTCCTTCAGCAGGGCCAATGATTAGCTGTGGCATATAGTAGCACGTGTGTGGGAGCAGCTTTCGCACGCTTTGTAGCCGCACACGCACCTTTCTTTATCAGTGGAGGCTAGGCTCTTCAGAGTCTCCTCGGCGAGTACTATCGTCATCATAATCGGTCGGTCGCACAGACGCACAGGAGTACACACATCTGAGCTGGATCCGCAATAATCAAAGCGGCTTTGCCTTCCTTCAGCTAGTTCGCTTTCTTTTCTGCCTCTTGCTGCTTTGCTTTGGCAGCAGCAAGGTGTATCGCTGGGACTACAGTGTTAAGTTGCACGCCCACAGATCGATCAGTCAGCTTGTTCGTTTGATTGTGGTATAAATTTCTAGTCGAAACAGTATTTTTCTTTCACATAAATCGGTCAGCAGTACTTGTTTACGAATCAGCAACGATACACGTGTCAGCAAGGAGAAGTACGCTTGGTGCAGTTGCTTGCGCAGGCTGTCAACTGCAGCAGGGCAGCACGAGCTGCAGCAGGGTTCCCCGCTGCTCATCATTCATTTGATGGATTTGGTCCCCGCATCCCCCGATCACCCAATCATTTAGATCTAGATAGTGCGATCTGTACTGAACGATGGATCGGATTCGTGCTACTGCGGATGAAGTAGGTAGATGTCTGATATACTTTCTCTGATCTAAAATAAAAGTTGTTATGGGATGTAGGTCAAACTTTCTGCACCCTGATAGATCTTTCTTACCGCTAGTAATAATACAAACAAGCTAATAGATATTGTAGTCAAGCTACAATAAAGATGCCAGGTCTATATAAAAAGGTAGAATAAATAAAGATGCCAGGTTAACAAACTATGGGCTTATCTCATATTCAGGTTTGTTCGGCTTCTTTTTTTAGTCAGAAACAGTATTTTTTCTCTCACAACAATTAAGCCATAACAATGTTTTCAGTCAATTTCAGTTAAGTTTCAGACAAGCGAACGGGTCCTAGTTATAGTTATATGAATCTTCAGGTTAGTCGGTCAATAATTAGTAACAAGGATATTGCTAGTAGGTACTAGCAGCTACAGAGCATAGCATTGAACTAGTATGGCAGCCAACTGCGCCTAAGAAAATAATTGCCGTTGTACCCAACTCCTATCTAGGAGGAGAGAGGAGCATAAATCCAAGAGAGGAAGAGTACAATGAAGATACCGTGGGCAGCACAGTGGACGGATACCCACGGCCGGGCCGGTACAGAGCACCGCCTAGGCCGCTGTTACACATTTGCCCGTCTTATCTGCTTGTCCATTTCCATCCAGGTTCAGGTCCCCCACCTTACCCTCCCGCTCGCTGTTAACTACCCTTCTCTACCGAGACCGAGAGGGCGAGAGCTCCCACAACCTTCCTCCGATCCTGTAGCCAAGAAACCTAACGCTGAGCTTCTGAGGAACAAGCAGCGCCAGCAGAAGCAAATCGTTAGCCGTCGCGTCGATCAGCAGCCAACCTGCTGTTGCGTGTTGCACCGATCGACGTCTGTTCCCAGTTGTTTGCTCACCTTCATCAAGCGTGTCCTGCTGTCGTCCTCTCCTGCTTGCCGCGGGCTCCTCGCGCTCATCCACCAAGCTCCCCGGCGCCGAGATGTGAGCGATCCCTTTTCATTCAAGCTGAAGCTTGTCTCTTGATCGGTTCTTGCTTCCTTAATACAGCGCTGATTGTATGCATGTGCGCGTGGTGCAGGTCCGACAGCGACGAGTTTGCCGAGCTGCTATGGGAAAACGGGCAGGCGGTGGTGCAGGGGAGGAGGAAGCAGCCCCAGGCCGCCTTCCCGCCCTTCACTTGCGGCGCTGCCAGCGGCAGCAGAGCCCAAGAAAAGCAGCCAGGTACCGACCCGGTGGCGCTGTTGAAGACGGGAGGCCTCTTTGGCGACTTCTCTTCCGGCCTAGACGCCATCCGTGACAACGGTGATCTTGATGACAGCGTACCCTGGATCCACTACCCCATCGTCGAAGAAGACAGCGCCGCACCTGCCCTCGCAGGAGAGCTACAGCCCAGATTTCTTCTCGGAGCTCCATGCAGCGGCAGTTGCAGCGGCGGCGGCGACGACGAACCTCAGCCCTCTGCCACCACCAGTCCAGCACACCGGCAACAACAGAAGCATCCCGGTTGCCACCACCAGCAGAGGACCAGAACCCTCAAAGGAAACCCACCGCATACCAGTACCAGGTCCAGCCAGCAGGCCTGAGCCACAAGCTGAGTTCGCGGCCACCAGGAAACCTCGGCCGGAGAGCGGCGGAGAGGGCTTGATGAATTTCTCCCTCTTCTCTAGGCCAGCAGCCATGGCGCGAGCAAGCCTGCAGAGGCCACCACAGACAGGCACAGACAAGGCGTCCAATGTCACCACGAGCACCCGAGTGGAGTCGACGGTTCTACAGTCGACCAGTGGACCAAGAACTGCCCCTGTGTTCACGGACCAGAGGACGCCGTGGTCACAATCCAAGGAGGTGCGGTTTTCATGCGCAGCAGCACCGACGGCTGGTAACCTGCAGCAAGAGATGCCCCGGGACATGACTCCGCAGAAAAAAGTTGAGACCAGGAAGGCTTCTGAGGTTGCAGCCGCTACTTCATCGGTCTGCTCTGGCAATGGTGCTGGAATAGGAAATGACGAGTCCTGGCGCCAACAAAAGAGGAAGAGTCAGGCCGAGTGTTCTGCAAGTCAAGATGATGTAAGCAGAGGATGTGAGATAGCAGTTGAGTATCTGACTGCACACACCTTGTACTGCTAATAATTAATAAAGCTGGTTTTCTTCAGGATCTTGATGATGGCTCTGGCAATGGTGCTGGAATAGGAAATGACGAGTCCTGGCGCCAACAAAAGAGGAAGAGTCAGGCCGAGTGTTCTGCAAGTCAAGATGATGTAAGCAGAGGATGTGAGATGGCAGTTGAGTATCTGACTGCACACACCTTGTACTGCTAATAATTAATAAAGCTGGTTTTCTTCAGGATCTTGATGATGAGTCCGGTGGGATGCGAAGATCAGGCAGCAGAGGTACGAAGCGCAGCCGCACCGCGGAGGTGCACAATTTGTCCGAAAGGGTAAGCAGGCAATCGATCTCTGTACAGGCTCATTCCTGATTCTCAAGCTCGAGCTGCAATTGAACTGATCGCATTGTAATGCAACAAACCTGCAGAGGAGAAGGGACAGGATCAATGAAAAAATGCGCGCCCTCCAAGAGCTCATCCCCAACTGCAACAAGGTATGGCAATCCATTTCTATCATCTTTACTTCCTTATCCACCACTTGAATCCGAAGGCATTTGGTAAACTGGTAGCAACAGATGTATCATCTTTTTGCAGATTGACAAAGCCTCCATGCTGGATGAAGCGATTGAGTACCTCAAAACCCTCCAGCTTCAAGTTCAGGTACATTAAAACCACCTAATTCGAAATGTAGCATGATTCTTTCAGATAAATGCAAACATAAATGCACTGACAAGATGGTGGTTATCTTTGACACACAGATGATGTCCATGGGAAGTGGACTGTGCATTCCTCCCATGCTGCTGCCACCAACCATGCAGCACATGCAAATTCCTCCAATTGCTCATTTCCCTCATCTCGGCATGGGATTGGGTTATGGGATGGGTGTCCTCGATATGAACAGCACAGCAGCGGTTCCATTTCCGCCCATGCCTTGTGCTCACTTCCCTTGTTCAATGATCCCAGGCACGCCACCACAAGGTCTTGAAATGCCTGGCAGAAACACGATGCCGATGTTTGGAGTCCCTGGGCAAGCAATCCATCCCTCAGCATCTAGCATACAGCCATTCCCATCTTTGGCGGGTCTTCCTGTTAGGCCAAACCTGGCACCTCAAGTTTTAGCCGTCATGGCTAACATGGTGCAGGAGCAACATCAAGGCGTAGCAACTCAGCAGCAGCAGAGCCTGAATAATGAAGCTCAACAGGGAGCAAATACAGGAGATCCTCAATTGCAGACTATCGTGCAGGTAGCATTTCACAAATAGTATAAAAGTAGATGAAAAGATCTTCACCAATTCTTGTCTGGGTCTCTTATATCCAAATTTGACAATGATTCCAGGCTGAGAACCAGCATTTTAGTGTGCCCTCTTCAGCACAAACCGAAAGCAATCAGTTTTTGGATGGTGGTGGCAACAGGACTCATACTGCAGGGAGAAATGAAGCTGAAACATAAAAACAGTCAGCAAGTGCGAGTGTGTGACCTGACTCAATGCTAAACTTGACACAAATCATGGAATTTGGCACAACATTCTTATCCTAATAGAGAACACGGCTGATGATTTTTCAGGTCTCGACTAACAAGCTGCAGATGTGAATATCAGCACAACTCATCCTGGACGAGCTTAACGAGTTTCAAGATCCACGAAGCAGATCTATCACTTGAAAAGAGTCCAATCAATCAAGACAGATTTGGTGGCAGGATGTCTAGCTTTAGCGAGCTAAGATGCTCCAAAGTTTTGTGTAAAATGTAGGTGGTACATGGAACCTGGTTACAAGAAACATTTCTTGACAGCCAGTGCAGTTTTCTAGGTTGTTTTTGGCTTCACTAAGGTTTTCTTGGATCAATATATCTTATTTTCGCAGGCATTCAGCGATCGTATGCACAAAGATATCTGTCTCCATATACTGGCTCTGCCTTAACTAAATCTCTTCGCAAATAATAATGAGCTAACAACTGTTTAGAGCTGCATTCTTAAGCAAATATGTAACCACATTATTCTGCAGATGTGTGCATAGGGCCAAAAGAGCACTAATATGAAAGTTTTGCAATTTCCAGTAGTGACACCATAGTTAAATATCATTTGAACAACAAGAAGCAGAAATGAATTAATTCACACAGATGATCTGTTTAGTCAATATACCTTTAGCCGAAGTTATGTTCTAGACTGCTTAGTTTGCGCAGCCCCCCCCCCCCCCCCCCCCCCCCCCCCCCCCCCAAAAAAAAAAAGAAAAGAAAAGAAAAAAAGAATAGAAGATGTCATCCATATGCTGGTCAATCAAAGTATTACTTTAAAGGGTATGTAGTCTGAATTTGAACACAAGCTACTGGAGAGATGTCTTAAAAAAAGGAGCTTCTGGAGAGCGTGCAAAAAAGCTCAATCATGAATATATGTTACCTACGTTTGATTACATGTTAGCGACAGCATGTTGACTTCAATTCATCAAGTGTCACCTTTGTTAGCCCATCAGGAAACAAACGTTAAATTATTAATCATAATATAAATCGCAGATTATAATTAACAATACTAAAATAAGTTCAGGACCCAGAGCATGCAGCAAGTACAAAGCAAGAATGAAAAGATGGGGCTAAATTTTTATCTGAAATGCTGCACTTGAATAAAGTCTTAAAGTACGTACATCTTTGGCCTAGAAAAAGAAAGCATGCACCACGGTGTACTAGTTCATCTGCCCTGGCATTTTCAATCTTATGTTTTTCATTGCCCCACAGCATCACTCTACAGTAACTGTGTAATAGGATAAGCTAGTTGTGGTATCTAACATTATTGTATCACTTAATGGTGATACAGGATTGCTTTTCCCTACCTATTTTATTCCTGATTTGACATAACTTTGAAGACTGGTGTGGACAGGCATCTGATACATTCATGCATCTATGCATGTGGCGAAAGCACAAGCAAAGTCCCCTCCAATAATTCAGGTCTTATCAGGGCTAGGTGTTGTCGCCAGTTTTCAGGCCTATCTTCAGATCGTCCATTGATGGATCTTGATACCCTCAAATCGAGGAAATGCTATGTGCCTTGCAAGATTAGACCTTTGCCAGCTTATCCTACGCCTATCTTTTCTTTTCCCCTCTGCTTTATTATCACCGACATTTTACTACTCCATCCCGACTTGCAACTTTTGGTCAGCACCTATCCATGCCCTGATCATCTACAGTAAGGAAAATCACAGACAACGATACCTAAGAAAGGAAACACTAATGTACATATATTCAAGGACTGAAGTGGGTCAAGAAATGAAAACATTTCATGTGGTGTCAGACAGAAATAAACATGTACATGACAAGATAACTCTATTGTCTTTATTATAGATATTATTCCCGCGATACCTGGAGTTGTACTATGACGGACTCAACAATCACAATCAAGCCACACAGTTCATCTTACTGAGATCCTTCTGCATGGGATTCTTCAGTTTGCACCACAGAAATCATAGTAACAACTTGTTTCTAACCAAGCAGTGTAGGCAACGGCACATAGCAATAATTGTAAGCCAAAAGCTCATTTCCGTTTTGTACAATTCCAACTAAGTATATCACTTCAAAAATATGTTCTCCACCACATCAAAATAAGCACTCATATTGCATACACCCCAATTTCTTTGGGAACTGCCCTACATGTTGATGTCATGACCGATGGCATTTCAAACTCTGGTGCTTAACACCTGATAGTTTTGACTTGAATTAAAATAATAATTTGCACAATATAATACAAATAATAGTTGCATGTCGGTGGACAATAAGCATGATGTTTTGTTTAATATTTAAAAGCTACATAGACTACGTTAACTTTTTGTCAAACACACAAATGGGGTTCAAATTTGCATACAAATCAAGGTGACCAAAGCAGAAATTTGCCTCTTTTCAATAAAGTATAATCTAGTAGCTAAGACATAAACACTGGCCAGAAGCTGGAAATGGGGGCTTAAACAGTTCTAAGAACCACACTACTGCCTACCATAACCTCCTGGTGTGATATTAGGTTAAAGCAAGTACACGGTGGCTAGCCAAATTATCTAATTAATAAGAAAGGTATGGCCCAGTACAATTGTTTGCATGTGCTGCTTTCTTTTCATCCTCACATCATAGAAAAAGGACCTCAGATACGCATGAGTCACTTTCAGGCTTTATGTTCCTATTTTGAGACTCTGATAAACTATTAGCACTAGCATTATATGTAAGTGGTAAGCAGCATCTATACAAATGAAAATGCTTTATAATAGCTTAAAGAAGATTTCTTAACTTCGAAGCCCCATAGACTACTACTGCTACTACAACAATAACATAGTCTTTCAGTCCCAAGCAAGTTAAGGTAGGTTAGAGTTGAAACCCCACCAAGAGCCCTAAGTCACGGTTCAGGCACTTTAATAGCTGATTTCTAAGTACTCATATTCAAACATAAATATCTAGGTATATCCTAAGCTTTCAAATATCTTTTTTATTGCCTCCCCCTATGTTAATTTCGGTCTTCCTCTACCTCTCATCATATTATTAGCTTCGCTTAGGACTCCACAATGCACTGGTGCCTCTGGAGATCTCCTTTAGGCATGGCGAAACCACCTCAACCGATGTTGAACAAGCTTTTCTTCCGACATAGCGCGTCGCTAAGAGGGTTATGCCCCAACATGATTCTTTTGGGTTTCATCTTCATTAAAGTGGCTAAGTTTTTACATTGGCTCGCAACGCCTAACACAGCCCTCCTCCTCTACCAGAGCTCGAGACCTGTTATGCTGGGACACCAAAGCGTCCCACCATAGGCGGAGTTCCCCATAGACTCACCAATTAAATAGATTATTCCTGCTTCTGGATTTATGATTGCTGACCTCTCTCATATGGAGAAAGACTGGTCTGGAAAAGGCCAGCATCATCATGTAGAATAGATATCAGACCAATCACTTCTGTTGCCAATACTTAATAAGATCCACCTGCAGATGATCCATCCATTCTTCTCCCTTCTCCATCACCATTCAGGTAGCAATGGTAAGAACGTCTCACAGTTCAACAAAGACGGTTCATTTTTATAGGAAGTCAACTTTATGAAAGGATGAACTTAGAACCTGCCACATTACAAATCAACATCACAAAGAGTGATATATTTCAGTGATTCCTAAAAAGCCCTATGCCATTTACACAAAATTCTCCTATCATAAGATGTGTTCTTCAATTTCTTCCGAGAGAGGCCATATACAAATATGAACCACAGGTTCAGTGCACAGAAAATAACCAAATTTGTAGATAGCATAATAAAGAGCTGAATGCGAGCATATAAAGTAAAATGCCAGTAACTAAATGATATGCATCAAACAGTATATGAACTAAGTTATTAGGGTATTGAAACCACCGTTTTAAAAAAGTAGGAGGTGAACTATTGAGGCTCAATAAAACAGCAGGCATCATTGCGCTCATGTCAGGAATATATCTGCAACAGAATTTCCTTTTTATAAGGATGTTGTCACAAGAAACATAACACAGACTGATGGGACCAGATGATTTGACTAGATCACACTATGTACAGGTCAAATTGATTAAGTGAAAAATGAAGCGTTTAGATGGGCTCCAGTCTAATGCTTGACATGTTATGGCTCAATGATTCAACCACTTCATCAGGTGATTCCTCGTTGGAAGGTGCCATTGGTTCTTGAACATGAATATGAGGGATGTCATCCTGCAATTCCGCTTCAAGCTTGCTGAACTCTTCCTCAATATCTCCTTCATCATCTAACGACTGGAGAGGTACTGATTCCTGCAAATAACCCAGTCAGAATGTCACAGAAAAAAAATAGAAACTATGTTGAAAGTTCGTTAATCCTTTTTAGAGATGAGTGTAAACCAAAGGCTTACATAGAAGTACATGGGGCATATAAGTATTACTGTATTAGCCAAAAAACAGTGCAAACTCGATCTAGACTGACACTAACACGATTATTTCTATTTTTCTATAACTTATCCAATCATACATGTGAAGTTTGCAGTGGAACCAAGGGTAACACAATGCATGGAGTTCATTGTTCCAACTAGGCAACTGAGAACATGATCATTAATGTTGCATGTCTACAGGCCAGAAACAATTCATGTCTATCTCGTCTATACAGTAGTGCACGCAGATAACAAAAAGGCAAGAAAAAAGGCCACATGATGAAGTAATAGTGATCACATTATTTAACAATACTACCTCTAAAACATAGTAGTTCTCCAAAACAAATAAAATGAAAATAAGTCTGAACCATCTGCATTGGTCAGCTTGGTGACTAGATTGTTGGATATGGGCAGAATTGGGCTGGATAAGGTTTTAACTAGGTTGAGCTTATATTGGTCTCATGTAGGCCTAACTTGGGCTCAATTTACCAAATTAGTTTAGATTGGCTGGAATGAAAAAAAAACTACCAATCTTATGCCCAGTGTCAAAATCATACCATTGTCTTTACCTAAATAGAGAGAGCTCTGTATGCAAGTTACACTTCCTTAAGCTTGTTAGATAAAAGGTTAATGTTCATTTTATAATCTCCAACTTGCACATTGGTCCGAATTTCAATCCTCAGGCTACGAAACTGGGCACCGGACACCCTCAAACTGTTGAAACTGGACAAATTTGGTCCTCTACTTGGTTTCAAAGGTGGTTTTCCATTTTCTAAAAATAATAAAAAGCCAGTTTTAATCTCTAAAAATTCATAAGTAATTTATCTTAAATCAGAAAAATGTGAAACCAGTATCTTTTTTTTCTAAAAATGTCAGTCTATCTTTTGGTGCTCTTTTTAGACTTTTTTAATCTTATTTGTTCATGTTCTTAGTGTTTTATTACACAAGCAGTAAAAAAGAGGAACAAAATAAATAAGTTCCAAATAAATCTAAATAGATTCACCAACAGATATACAACATTTTTAGAAAAAAAATGGTACTAGTTTCATATTTACCTGATTTAAAATAAATAATTTATGATTTTTTAAGATTAAACCAGATTTTTATTATTTTTAGAAAATAGACGACCACCTTTGAAACCAGCTAGATGACTAAATTTGACCATTTCAATAGTTGGAGGGCATTCGGTACCCTGTTTCGTAGTTCATGGTTGAAAATCATACTGCCGTGCAAGTTGGAGGTTAGAAAATGGACTTCACCCTAGATAAAACCCTTGGCTCTAGAATTCCTAGTAAAAGAACCACAAACAACTTACCAAGGACAGCATCAACTTCTCTTTGTGCAGCAACAAGCTCATCAACCTCCTTCATGTGGATGCTAACCTCATCTATGCTGACATTGTTATCCTTCATTGCCAGGATACCAATTTGTATTGCCTCATAGACCTAGTATCATGTACAGACTACAGAATTAATTATGCTATACAAAGACTGTCATGGTTTGTGATATCTATATACACATAATGTAATTACTCATCATATAATTATAAATTTGTAAGAAATATCACACCTTCTTATTTGATTCAGCACTAGCAATTAGGCTGATGACTTCTTCAATCCTTTCCAACAACTGTGTGCATCTGCTCCGGCTTTGTGAGAATAATTTAGATTGCCTCACATAACGATAAGCAGCTTGTTTATCTCCGGACTTGAAGGATGCCAATGCCCTTCGCCTTGAACTATCACAAGATAATTCTTTACAAATCAGAACAATTTTAGAACTAGCATTTATCAAAATCCACTATGACCATACTATGTTCATGGAGTTCAGTATTAACCCATAGCGCACAACCTTATTCAGTTTATGATTTAATCTAGACCTCCTTATTGCTATATTATCATACCAATAATTGCGTGACATAATTTTAACACTGGACAACATCCAGCATTCCAGCAGCCAAATGTAGGAATTTGAGAGCCTAATTTTTTTTTATATCAAAAAATACAAAAGGCAGAAAGGAAGCAGCAGTATCAGAAAGGCATGAGGAAGTGATGGAGAATCCAATAGCATGAAGTTGTCAAATCTGGTAGCAGGAAGCAATGGACTGGGTAGCCCCTTCCCAATTCATAAGGTCATATACGGAAAATCATAAAAGCCTATTCAATATTTACTTGCGGTGCTATTGATGTGTTGAAAATAGATGGATCACGTTCGGGGAACCAGCAATATTAAATCTTGTGTGCACTTCTATGTACAAAACTGGCCAAAGAAGTGTAATCTGTTGGGATGTGCAAGGATCAAAAAGGCAACGCCTCCTCCCCGCCTAGGCGTGCCTAATCGCTGGGCGATGGGGTCCCGCCTGGCCTATGGGGGTAGGCGGACCCCTAGGCGCTCCCATCCCCGCCGGACGAGCTCCTCCCCGCCGGGCGCTCGCATCCCCGCCGGACGAGCTCCTCCCACCGAACGCCCTCCTCCCCGCCGGGCGCCCGCCTCCCCGTCGGGCACGCTCCTCCCCGCCGGACGCCCGCCTCCCCGTCGGGCGCGCTCCTCCCCGCCGGACGCCCCCTCCCGCCGGGCGCTCCCCTCCCCGCCGAACGCGCTCCTCCCGCCGTACGCGCCCCTCCCGCCGGTCAGTCCCCTCCCCGCCGGTCTCCTCCCTAAGCGGCAGCAGCCAGCAGGTCAGTCTGTCCTCCCCTGCTCCTCTCCTCTGTTTTCTTTGAACTTTGAAGTGGTCTGGAATGACTGAATCTGAAGCCTCTGAATGACTGAATGACTGAATCTGAAGCCTGCTCCTCCTCTGTTATTTGACTGAATCCTTTGATGGCTGCATGTATGTATCTATGATTGCCTGAACTCTGAATGTATAGCTGATTGACTGAATGTATAGCTTAGCTAGTTAGCTGATTGACTGAATGCATAGCTCAGCTAGTTAGCTGTCACTTACTCACTTGTTAGTTTACACGCTGAATGCAAAATTAGGAAAACGCCTCGAAACGCCTAGGCTAACCTAGGCCGTGGGTCGTCGCCTAGAAACCAGCCTAGCGCCTTCTTGAACATTGGGGATGTGTACTCTTCAGGAGTTTGCATTCTATAGAAGACAACCTAATATGCGCAAGACTGTCCTTTTGAAAGTTGAAATACATGACAGCTACATTTAAACTGCAGAGACCAAATCGCGAAAATACTTACATCTCCCATCGGCGATCAAGCACATCAAGCTGTCCTTGCAACTTCTCTTCTGTCCAGACTAAGTGCAAGGTGTCGTGGTCAAGTTTGGATACAGCAGAAACTTGTGAAGCAGTGAGTACAAACTTGACACCCTGCAGGCATGAATCCAACTGAACAAAATGCAGCATGGTAGTGGGCACTTGCTTCAGCAGAATAACAGAATGCACGAGAAAAAGGGAGCATACCTCAATAGCGTCTTGTTTCCTGCCCGAAAGGATACCTAGCTTTCCCATATTGCGTCAAAAAACATAATGCGACATGAGCATCCTCCCGGTCAACAAAGAAGCTATTGAATTTGCTAATCGTAACAACACATGTCGATGTCCAATGAGAGTCACTCAATTGCCTAGCAATATCAGCAGCCCGTTCCTGCAATCAACTAGCAGCGAAACAAATAAGAATTCCTGCATTCTACCAAGCAAAGAGCCTTGGGTGCAGCATTTTCACGTACCTCAACCAACAATTTGAACACGAGGATGTCCTCCTGCGAAACCGACCTTCTGGAGCCGATGGCCATCAGGCTCACCCTCCTGACCAGCTGGTGCAGGCTCCTTGAGGACGGATCGATCAGCTCGGATTTCAGCAGTATGTCCCCATCCGCACGCATCTCTTCCTGAAAAAAATGCCCAAAGATTCAAAAAGCAGTTCCCATGACCTACCGCAGCAACAGGAGAATCCGAGACAGTCGCGGGACGGGCAGACCAGAACTTGCGGCAAGCAGAGCGGCGTGAGCCCCTCCGGGGCGCGCGAACCAAGCGCTTCGTCACCTGCAGTTTGTCGGCGTCGCCCCGTCAGAACATTCAGAAGAGAGGAAGGGAGCTCAGGTGGGGCAGTGGGCGAGGACGCCTACGAGGTGGGCAGGGGCGGAGCAGACGCGGAGTCGCCGGGCGACGCGGAGGAGAAGGTCCTTCCAGAAGAGGACCGTGGGCTGGGGCCAGTCGCTGCGCTGCCCCGTGAAGGCCTTGAACCTGGCGCGGAGGTCGGCGCTGTCCGGGTCGTCCCACCAGGCGACGGCGCCCACCTCCGCCCGCACCGCCGCCTCCCACCCGACCCCGGCCCGGCCCCGGCCCCCTCGCCGGAAGCCATAGTAACCGAGAGGCGAGACGGTGCTGCGGGCGTGGGCTCGGCCGTCGGCCCCCGGAGGCGGAAGCGATACGAATTGCGGAAGCGGGCTTGGAGACCGGCGCCGAGGGGAAAGACCGAGAGAGAGACACGGAGGAGAAGCAGGATTGCAGGAATGGCGAATGGGGGGGATTTTGCTGGGCCTCGGTTTTGTGACCGTTGTTCCAAGTTGTAAGGCCTGAGTACCTGACCAGTTATCAAAAAGGCCTTTTTCTGGCCCAGTTTCCCATAAATTCTATCTAACCAGGCCATCACAGCCCAAGCGTTTCCAGGGCCGCTCCGAGCCCATACCAGCAGTTCACTCGCTTCGATTGATCTCGAGGGCTCGCGGGCCAGAGCCAGAGCACGTGTCGTCGTCGTCCCAAAGCAAGCACGGCACTAATTGCGGCTTTGCTGCTGCTGTAGTATTAGTTAGTGCAGCAGCCTCTAGATGGGCGACGTCCCGCTGACGGCACTGACCGAAGTAGCCAAGACCTCTAGCGTGTAGCCTTAATTTAATTTGTCCGATGACAGGCACACCCAGGCATGCAACAACTAACTCGGCTCGTTATTACGCCCATAACTGCAGTGTGTGTGCACCACGCCCGCTGTACCTAACGATGAAGAATCTTCCGTTACGTTCCCAGTTGGTCTGTTAACGAATTACGAGAATCTCAGGCACTCCTAATCTGCAGCAACTTTTTAAAGACCGCAACCGCAAGTCGAGAATATAAACTCCATCAGATATCAGACACGTCTTCCTTGGCCTCACTGCCGGCAACAACCCGCGCTAGCTATGCATGCGCTGCCATTGATCTGCCCGCGCTCACTTCGCCTGGCAGTTGCCATGCACCACCGATGGAGCACCAGCGACGACGTTATTCCGTGTTGGTACCTCGCTCCGGTCAGCAACAACGACGACGAGCCATCATTTCACCAGCCCAGCAGGCCGGTCAGCAACGACACGTCGCTGTGCAAGATGATGACTGATCGAACGGAACGAATGCAAGTCTTGTCATATATTATATTATTAACGGCCTTATCTCCCATGAATATCTAGCTATTAACGGCCTTATCTTTAGGCCGTTTGATGACGACGGGCAACGGCTACACACTGCACGCGCGCGCGCGGCGGCGGGTGATCGAGCTGGAAAGGTGTCGTGGGCGTAAGTACGTACTAGCTACGTGATGATGAGTAGGGCGACACGACGACGACGACGACGACTGCTGCCAACATCGAGCGAAAGGAGAGCAAAGCAACTGTAGCTCGGCGTGACCGTGTGATCAATCAGGGTATAGTACGTGTATTAATGTTAGCCGTTCCCGGTGTCATCTTGTGTTTGAGAGTTTCCTTCTCAAGAATACCGTAGGACCTGCTGCTAGGCCATGCGCGCATATCGATCGACGACGCATATGCATGCATTTGTTTTGTTCCTTGTCTACACGTGTTTGGACCATGAGCTTGATGCTGCGTTCAACAACACTATCATTGCGATGAGACGGACGACATTGTTCATCGATCATCATCTCTGATGGATACCGCAAAAGACCGTGTTCACGTCTACCCTACCTGTGTATCATTGCCTCTTCTTGATGATCGGCATATTTCTCTGTGGTGCGTAATAATAAGTACTCCTTTTATTCTAAAATTGTACTAAGAAGTTGTTCTGGCTTTTTGCTATCTAGAAGAGAAGCCATAACAATTGACAATTTAGAATAAAGCAGGTGTTTAACTATAAAAAATGTGTGTGCGTTTTAGTGAAAGAAAGAAAAAAGCTATCGAACATTTATAGAAAAATGACGATGAAAATGATACATATTTATTTATGCTTTTTATCCTTCCTAGAAAATTTCAAAGCTATAATTTATTTTATGATAACCATGAATCTATAATATAATAATTAAGTTAATATTGTCAAAAATATGACGGTATCCTATTAGGTATGCATCGAATTAAAATACAACCTTAATAGCTTTTTTCTATCATTGCGAAACACAGAAATATTTAGACGCAAATACATCGCAACTTTAATTTTTATATTATCCATGTGTTCTATACAATTGTATTTCGAGCTCCACGACTTTCTTTAAGGACCCTAAAAATATGTAGTTCTAGATTCTGATTAATGTCGGCAAGAAGTTAGTCATCAACATGTCAAGGATTAGTTTGACCTCTTAATTCTCATATGGCAATCCTCATCGAGATTTTTTTTGAAAGGAACTGTGGAGCAATAGCTCCCCAGCACAACACCAAATATACTAAAACGATATAGGGGTACAGAGAGACGCTTACAGAACAGGCTAAAAGAGAGCCAAGAGCTAACTAAGCAGAACCCCTATACAAGAGACTAAAGAAGAAGAGCAGACTATAAATTATTGAGCCAATTCATTACAGACAAGTGAAAAGAAGGACCGATTCTATGCAAATGAAGTTTAACTTCACTTGAGAAGGACGACTTCCAAGAAGACAAAGAAGGAGACGTGCCATTGAAAATCCATGCATTTCTCTCATTCTATATGCACCATGCGGCAATCATGTAGACTTCTATGAAGAAGGGTAGCTTTAGAGTTTTCTTTTGCTGCTCGATCATCTGAAAAATGGCACCCTGTATGTTCCAGACAAATCGAGATTAAGAGATATATTAGCTAGACTCATGTACTGAAATGAAATATAACTTTGATAGATTTTTTCTCCGGTTGCAAAGCACGAGAATATTTAGACTTTTAGACGTAACATAACTTTAATTTCTATTATATATCCATGTGTTTCTACAGTTGTATTTCAAGCTCCATGACTTTCTTTAAGCTATGTTAATTAAACCTTTAGGCTAGCGTCTATTTTTTACTCAGAACTCGATCATCCAATTCTACTTCTTTGAGTTCCCGATCAAATCCTTATTTTCCCTCTGCCATTCTTCACCTACCTACTCCAAGCTTTCACAAGTATGCATCACTTAACACTCCAAGCCACGTCCTAGGTCGAGCTACTCATCTTAGCCCTCCTCTATAGTATGGCCAGAGAGAAAGCTAAGACCTAACTCTACTCTAAGTGCATCTAGAAAGCGGCTATTAGAATTATAGTCCTTAATGTTCACGAATATCCTTGAACCAAACCAATAGAATCCATATTAACTGGACCCAAAGAAAGCCATGTATAGCCAATAGTTTGACTATTTGAAGTAATGGCGCTGCAAAGCACATTTTAGTCACAGTGACCTGCTTTCATTCATAATCAAAATCGAATTAGGGGTTTACATGCTTTTAGTGGGTCATGGGAGGGGAAACATTTTGATAATAAGAGGTGGGAGAAGAAGGCATGAGAGAAGGAAAGAAGAGAAGTAAATAAAGTAAAGGGGGATGAAGTGGAAGAGTAAGAAGACATGGAAGACAATCTCTCATATACATTCTTGGCATGTATCTATCATGAAGGCCGCACTGGTAGTATAATTGCCTCGGAGTCTAAAATATGATTGGGAGAACGAGCTCTAACCTAGTAAGACCAGCCCTAATAATCACCACACGTCCTTGGCACTAAAAAACGATCACCATATTGTCGTCGTAACACGAGTACGTCTTCGTGCAAATCGATGGAAATTTTTTTTTTGTATGAATGAGCCCAACATTTGCATCCTCGATCACAGTTGGTTACTTAGCGACTCCCATGCTTGCCTAAGTCTGTGGTCATCGGTCCTTGCCCTATCTACACACAATGCGAGCATCAAAACACTAATCGTGTGGTTCTGTTTCGTGATTGGGCAGCTCCCATGGCAAGTTGACACAATGTGACAAGAGCCTCTGTAGACAACGGAGTGTAACGGCCAACGGACGACAAAGGGGACGGGGTCAGGACCTGGCTAGGAATCTAGGACACACCAAGACCCCGCCGGCCCCTTGCCACAAACTAATTGGAGTTGATGAGGGTGAGAGGAGACCCGCCCCCCGCTTTCGTCGGGGGCGCTGCCGCTCTCTGTGCGTCCGTCCCTCCCGCGGGCAGCGACGCCGTCGTACGTCGTGGGCTCCTCTACGTGCGGTAGGACGTCGCTGGCCGGCCAAAGCGCGCGCCGGGCCGGGCTGTCGTGGTCCGACTCGATCGGAACCATGCATTGTTTCGCGCGCCGTTTCGCCGTCTTCGCTCCACGACGGCCGACGACGTCGCGGCCGCGCGGGCCGACGCAAACGCAACGACGTACGTACGCCCTAGCCTGGCGCGATAGATGGGCCGCCGGCGGAGCCCACCGCTGCCTGCCTTGTCTTTTTCCGCGCTCATCACTTTCCACCTGTTGTTCGACCGATGGACGGTTACGTGCGAGCGAGCCTGCGTGGAGAATTTCCCATGGCCATGGCCCCATGCATATGCGTGCACCACGCGCACTGTCGGTGCACAGGCATGCACGTCCTCGTCCAGCGCTCCTCGGCTTTCGTCGCCACTTGCTCTCCTCCGTAACGTCTCTGCGTAGAGATTAATAATTAAATATAATTGAACGGGTACAACGACGCATGAGTGACGCGCGAGATGACATGATGGTCGTCTCCGCTAACCTATCACTGCCGGATTCAGCTTCTTTACCGAGTGCCTCAGACCGATATATACTCGGCAAAGCCTTTGTCGAGCTCGGTAAACAATTTATCAGCAAAGACTTCTTTGCCGAGTGCACTTTATCGGACACTCGGTAAAGCCTTTGCCGAGTGCTAATCTGACACTCGGCAAAGAATAGTCGCCGTGACGGCGAGCGCCACCGTGACGGCGTCTTTGCTGAGTGTCAAGGTCAAGCACTCGGCAAAGGTCGCCGCTTTGCCGAGCGCCGTTGACTCAGACACTCGGCAAAGGTGGCCACTGTGCCGAGTGCCACCAGCAAGACACTCGGCAAATGTAGCCTATTTACCGAGTGTCCTGTCAAGACACTCGGTAAACATGAGACCTTTGCCGAGTGCCTGGCCCGTGGCACTCGACAAATCTGCGATGTTTGCCGAGTGCAATGGCCTTTGCACTCGGCAAAGCATGTTCCTAGGTAGTCACTTTGCCGAGTGTCATGGCTATTGCACTCGGCAAAGTGATTGAAAACAACCTTTTTTATTTGTTTTTTACAACCCATCCAAATAAACAGAAGATATATATAACAAACATCACCAACATCATATATATATCATCAACAACACATATATATCACCAACACCATATATATATCACAAACGTCACATATATATCACAAACGTCACATGTCTCACAATATATCACAAATAAGTTCACAAGTAATCCAAGTGCTCCATCATCTACAACCACAATTGCAAATAGAAGTACCATTAACAACCACAAGAATCTTAACCAGATGGCTAATGAGACTGATTTGGTGAAGGATTCGCTGGAGCATGAGGATCGTTCGATATCGCCGATTGATTCTGCACAAATGAGAAGGGATTGCATGTGTGAGAAAGATAAATATATACCATACATGAATAAAACTTTCATACTCCACTAGGTTTGACCGTAAGCATGAACATATAAACTAAAACATTTATACTCACAGGAGTAGAATAGTGAGGAGGTGGAGGTGGAGGTGGAGCGAATAGCGAAGGTGGCGGAACTACACCTGTAGCGGCGCCAAGACTTTGCATGTACTGAAGAATCTCCAGCCATCCTCCGTTGCTCGGACTCCCGCTCGGCCTCCACCCTCTCCATCTTCGCCTACATCTGCTCCTGTATCCTCCTCTCTTGTTCCTAGCTGGGCCTATAATATATTCACCACAATGTTACAATAATGCAAATGAAAGGTATAAAAAAACCAATAAGGGCTCCTTTGGATGAAGGGTGCCCAAAACCACGTGTGTTTAAGCCCCCAAGGGGTTTTCTCCACTGCACTTGCCACCCCTGTCCCCCAGGAGATGGAATCCCCTAGTGGGAAAAATTACCTAGCTACCATTTGGGAAACATGGGGATACAAATCCCAAACGACAAAAACTATTCAGAATAATCAGAAAAACACACAAAATTCAGAAACGATGTTTTCTCAAGCTGAAACTTAGCACCACAGATAAATTTAGTACTGATACGTAATTCATTTGCATAGACTTTCAAGATTATGGAAGTAAAGACAGACATGTCCAGTTCAAGTAAGGAATAAACATAAAAGCGGCATCGTGGAATGCGGCAAATTGGAAATTTCTCAGTGACTGATACGTTCAGTAGCTTTGACACTTCATGAGATGCCTCTTCAAATGTCCTGGACACTCAAACCCGCATCAACGAACATTGTCATTATCACAGATGTAAATATAGGAACTGCAAATACTAATGTTAACTGCACACAAGATCATAGCTAGCAATAGATTATCAGATTAAATTGACGTCAATACCTGTAATTATTATGGTTACTAGTATCTATCAAGCTTGCTATCAAACTAGTAACGGCTTCTAGTCAAATATCATTTGTGAAATTGGTAATTGCACTCAAAACATACTGTATAACCAAAAACGGATTCATGTTGCATACTTAGGCCCCTTTGAAATGCTAGAGTTTCACACAATCATACAGTACTCACAGAAAAAATATTGGATTTGTGCAAATGAAAATTTGGTTGACTAGCTGAAAAGTTTCCTCAGTTTCTCAATACTAACAAAGAAAAAATCTGGTTCCCTATCATTCTTCTTGAGCAATAATTATATCAGCTTTCATTCATGCTCATGCAGGATAACTCAATACTAACAAAGAAAAAATTTGGTGAAATTTAGATTATGAAAAATGTTGCAGCCCCTTAACCATGGTGATTAATTGATTTATGAATTTAATTGTTCCTATCCTAACTTCCATTTTCTAATCTTCCAAGTAATTAGTTAGTTGATTTCTACTCCTATTGTCTTTTGGTTGATTGACCATTGTCTGAGGGTAGGTGAATCTTGCAAGGAATTGATTAATTCATTTGATTTTTGTAGGAGGTCATCATCACACTACAGATTTGGGCCATACTTTTGCCAGATTTTTTGGTTTGCCTTCTTCTGCATCAGGCTAAGTTGCCTATGGTTATGTTGTAGTTTCAGATCAAATGGCTATTACACACTCTGAATTTGAGACACTGTTGAATATTCTAGTTCCCAAATCTTATCACATCCAGGGATAAGATGCTCTGGTCCAGTACAAAGTTTATCCCAACAAAACTACTCCCGGTCCCGATGCTCGTCATCCTAACACTAATTAACAGCACCTACGTCCCTAGAACCAGTCCACTGGAACCTTGCTGGTCCATGTGGGACCTCAACAACATCAGACTGGGCCTGTGCATTGACCACAAGCACGTCATGCCCACCCATCTCAGCCATCACAGCTGGGTAAAAAGTTGTTAAAATAAATTTATGGAGTTGTAGCATAGAAAAATGTCACCACATATTGCAAACCAATATAGCCAAAAGTATAACTTTTTTAATTCTGATGCTCATTTTTATTGCCAAGTTTCATGTCTCGAGAACAAGGATCTACAAAGGATAACTTTTTTATCATATAGCCAAAAGTATCATTCTTCTACATGCACACTAGATTAGAAACTTTGCTTGTACAGCCAAATTAATGAAAAGCTTCCTGCTCTACATAGTACTGTAAAATTAGGCATTTGGGTTTTCAGTTTTAGTCAAAGGCACTGTAAAACTCACTAGAAACTCCAACAGTCAATTGCAGCACTAGGCACTGACATGGTCGGATTTCATAAATAAATTCTACAACACCATGTACTTCTCAGAGTACCGTAAAATTCTTACACAAGGGGTAGTACTAGTAAGGTAGGTAGTCACAAGAACAGTAAACTTACCTTTGGAGCAATCTCACCCTTGATCCACAATAGGCAAACTCTTGGGTTTGTGAAGTTGATAAAAATTTCTCTGTTCACCTCACACTTCATGACGCTTGTTGCTTGTGCCTTCTCTTCATCTGAGAGCTCTTCCATGGATTCCAGAAGATCCATACACTTCTTGATAGAATAGTCACCTTTACTTGTTTCATCTAGTGATTCCACAAAAGTTTTGCTTTGCTTTATCTTGTGGTCCAAATAGCCTTGTAGAACTCCAGCAATGCTTCTCTTTTTCCCACTTCCTGATCCCTTTTGTCCCGAACAAGTAGAGGAAGCTGGTTCTGCTCCTAGTGAGGTCTATAGGTTCACTTGATGCCCTATGATCATCCATACTTGCAGAGAAAGGGTTCATGCTGCTATCTAGGAGCATCTATGTCGCTGGCGTTGACATGTTGAGTGGAAGACGGTGGGTGCAGCTCAAGTGGCTCTGTTGATGTGAAATTTAATCCACCTGTTGCAATGCTTCCTATTTCATGTGAATAAATAAACTCAAGTCACATGAATGTCCCAAAAATATTAGCAGAAAATGATAGTAGTAGCAGGAAAGCTACTACTGTACAGAACACATTGAAATAAAAAGTTTATTTCAATAGTTCAAAAAAAGCTATCTGCAGGACAGTTACACATCTGCACAGTTTGAGAAACACATGCTAATAGTTTAAAAAAAGCTATCTGTAGGACAGTTGTACAGCTGCAGTAGTCTAACAAAAAGCTATCTCAAAACAAATGCTAGTAGCTCAAGAAATCTAAAAAGCTATCTCAAAACAAATGCTAGTAGCTCAAGAAATCTAAATACTGAACACTACTGTAGGACATGTAAAAAAGCTATATGCACTAGTAGCTGAATAAAAAGTTTACCTTCATACACTTTCTCACACTCGTGATACAAAGGAAATGCTTTTGCTTGGAACTTCTTAAGCCTTGGATGATCCTAGCAAATGCAAACTAAAGTTAGCAGCATAGTAACAAGCTAAATTATCTAGCAAGTGAAATGATCTTACAACATACATCAATAAGTTTCTTCCATTTGTCTGGTAAAGCATTGATCATGCACAAAGAATCATTCCAGCCAACCCCACTTTCCTTAATCCCTGCCCGAATGGCCTTGTAGTTTCCTTTAATGTCCTTCTCCTTGTCTTGAATCCGTGTCTTCGAAAATCCAGCGGATGGAAACTTCTCATTGAAATGCCTTATGATACTTATCCATCCTTCAGGTGACCAACCATTTTGGCCCTTAAACCTTTCTTGATTGTGTTCTTGAAGTACATCAAGAAGTCCTTTCTCATAATTAAAGCTCCATGATGCTCTTGAGCTTTGTCCTTTAGTCATAGCTAGAGTTTACAAAAATAACATTCAAACACAACTGTAATAGTTTGGCGACATATAACATAACTCACACTAGATATGAAGTCATAAACATAGATGTCTTATACAATAGCACATTGGCATGTTCAACATTTATTACATAACACACTACAAAATAATCTTCATGCTCTATGACTTGACTGCTACTTCCTAAGCACGACTTTGATTGTAGCGTTCCCACATTTGCATGGCAATCTGATCTCTTAGGACGTTTGCAGCATGGTCTTGTAAATTCAGCGACTGCACATCATTTTGATGATTATCATCTCCTTGTGGCAGATCAACATGATCAGATTCTGGTATATAAGTAGGTTGGTGATCTAACCAATTCTCGTCACCATTTAGACATCTAATTATGTTATGAAATACAACGGTTGCTGCTGGAATTTTTATTTGAGATTCTATGGGATGATGTGTTCCCACTTTCAGAATTTGAAACCTTTTTTTAAGAATCCCAATAGCCCTCTCAATATGGTTTCTAAGAAGTGCATGACGATGATTGAAAAGCTCTTTGTGATCAGCATATTCTCTTCTTCGAGATGAGCGCCGCTGAAACTCAGCAATGTGATATCTAACTCCTCGATAAGGCATAAGGAATTGTGGTGCATTTGCATACCCACCATCCACAAGATAAAACTTTCCCTCAGGAACTTGGAAACCCTTGGAAATAGCTGATCGAAGAACTCCAGCATCTGAAGTAGACCCTTCCCACCCACAAGAGATAAATGTGAAGTTTAGGTTGAAGTCACATGCTACCATGACATTCTGAGATAGTGTGCCTTTCCTATTCCTATATGGGGGGGCTTTCTCTTCTGCAATTGTGATAGGCACATGTGTGCCATCGATAGCACCAATACAATTCTGTGAAAAAAATAAAACTTATAAACAGAGCAAAATGTTGGAGAGACAGTAAGGTCTAGTGTTATGCCTCACCCGAAAAAAGGGGCCAAAATCTAGGATCCGTAGCGATCTTAGGGTGAGTTTGGTTGGAAGTAGGAAGCTTCAGAAATCTATAGGTGAGAGTGGGAATGATATTGAAAACTACCCTTATGTGCCTGTGGACAGTTTCACCACTATGTTGAAATGCTTTCTTTAGTCTATCATTGCTAGCATTGTGTGAAATCATATACATAAACATCCCTAGCTGCTCCTCAATGGTAACACCTCGTGTGTCACGCAATAGACCCTCATGCCTAAGATAGTTACATGTCTCCTTAAATATCCGTGTCTTCATACGAAACTCAGATTTACACCAATTCTCGTGCCCCTCTAGAATTTCCTTCACCTTCTTAGCACTAGTATACTCGGAGGTATGCTCTAGCCTCTTCTCTTCATTCAGACATTCAAGTATTGCAGGAACAATGACAAGAAACAATTCATCATCATCTTCTTCTTCCATCTGTATGAATTTTGTAATTTTCTCCTTCCTAGAGCCCATTATCTAAAAGTTGCAAATAGAAACAAGCTGAGATATTAGCCTACTTGTGTATTTATAATAAAGTACGTGTTAGTACTTTATTTTTATCTCTAAACCGAACAAGATCATAGGTAGCATCAGCTCTATACCAGCTGAGATATTGGCCTACTTATGTATTTATAATTGAAGCCTATGTTCCAAAATTTCCCAACGCGTCTCTCTTCTAATTGTCAAAGTCACATATGCCAATTTGTGACATACTGACCTTACAAACAATTAGTACTTGCTTAAAACATCACGGAAGTAAACAAAAGAAATGAGTAAACATAATTAATCTAATAAAAAGTGTTACTGCTAACAGGCTACCCAAACAAATCAAAAAGCACTCACTGAACTGAACTGTGAATACTATTCTCAAAAGCTTGAATATTCAGAAGCTGCACATGAAGCACTTAAGAGCTAAGACAACTAGCAACCGATGGAAAACAAACAGCTACTACAAATAAATCTCTGAACTGACTAAAAAACAAAGTCTGTAGCTGAGCTTTACCTGAACTCTCCACTGGTCAGTTACTACTGACACTCTAAAATGCAGCTACAGCGCGCTATCTAAAAAACAAAAATAGAGGAAACCTTGAGCCAAACAAAGAGCAGCAAGCTAGTTTGACAACCTCAACTGAACTGGAGTTATTAACCTAATGTTCAACTAAAAAAAGAAGCAACCAGTCGCTGCAGCTAACAAGTGAAGGAAACAAATTGACAGGATTGCACCTAAGAAAAAAACATAGAACAATAAAAAAGCACCAGTTGTGGCAAGAACCACCAGATCACCACACAATTCATGAACACCAAACAGATCTAAAAGAAACGTAGAACAGAGGAGGAGGCGTCGAACCTATAGCTAGAGACCACGAGCGAGATGGCTGGCCGGGGATGTAGAATGTGCAGGCGGTGGCTCAACGAGTGTGGCAGCTGGTGGATGTGGGACGGAGCAGCGACTGGCGGCGTTCAAACCCTAGGCTCCATAATGGCACTCTGCGAGGAAGACGAAAAGAACAAATGGCCTGTGAATAGAAGGAGCAGAGATTGGAGGAGCACGAGTAGGAGAGGGTAGAGCTTGAACCATAGCCACCATGGCTTACCTTGCGAGAGGATGGAGTACGTGGTAGCGCTGCTTCCTGGTGGATGGATGGAGTGTGTGGCGCTTCTGGTACAAAGCGAGTCGTAGGATGGTGGGAGATGGGGACGTGTGGCGCACGCGACTGGGAGTGGCGGTGCTCAAACCCTAGCCACCATGTCTTGCTTTATGCGGATGCACGAGTCGATGTCGATGGCGAGCGCGAGAGGCGACGGGGAAACAGAGACACGACTCAGGAGGTGATTTTTTGTTCCCCCGTGGCTCCATGTGGATAGGGCTGAAAAGGCATGGGCTTTTTTAGCCCAAGGACTTCCAAACTGTAGAGTGGAATGGAGAGGGTGCCCGCTCCCACAGGCCTTGGCTCTCCCACGGATGGGGTGGGGATACCGACGGTATTGCGGTATCCAAACGAGCCCTGAATGACGAATAAACCAGGAATAACCTTGAGTGCCTCCACCTGGTGGTGTGAAGTGTCCTGCCGAGGTCATATGGCCGGGCTCATGCTCGTGTTGCTTGCTCGAATCTGGGAGAGACTGGGAGTGGCGGCCAAGTTGATTGCGCCATCACCAATCCAGTATCGCCCATGCTTCTTGCCTCCTCCCACCCTCATGATGACTTCTCCATCAAGGTCCCTTGCCATCGATGTGTACTCACTGAGGCAGTTGTGGATGATCGCATTGCTGTACGCCTCGGGCCCGTCCTCCGGGTTGTAGTCGGACGTCGCCTTGCCCTTGTGGGCCATAGCAAATGCCTTGAAGATAGAGCAAGGCTAGCCACCATGTGACGCCGACTGCGAGAAAAATAGCAAGATGATTAGAAATCATGCAGAATTGAGCGTTAGAATAAATAAATGAATTCATGTACCCATGTTTCTGCGTATCCGCTGAGGCTGCGGCTGCGGCTGCCTTGATGGTGTGCTACACCTAGCATCATCAAACGCCGCTCCTAGCACAAGTTGTGCATCTCCTCCCACTCGTTTGAGCACCACTTGTCCACCATCTGTACCCAACACTGGGGATGCGCGGCGCACCAATAAGGAATCATCTATAGGCCATCAAGTACATGACATATCAGAAGATGAAATTAAGCCTACTTAATCTCAAAAGGAATCAGTATTAATGTTCTGTATTTACCTGCAGGTACTGGTCCTGGGTCAGCGTCATGGTTCTTGCGTCCCTTTTGGTGACCTTCGTTCTAAGGATGGTCCTGTGGTAAGTTACGACGGCCTGGATGTGTGCCTCATAATGCATGTCCACGATGAGTTTTTTGCAGCATTTGGTAGCCACCGCATCTGCCCTGGCCTCATGTCCGTCCTGGCATCTAAAGAAATCCTGCATACAAACACGATGTATCCATTCATTATTTCAAGAATGTCCAATGAATGCGATGTATTGAGCAATGTAGTGCGAGGAAGACTTACCCACGGCTCTTGCTTCACCCGCTCCGCCTTGTTGTTGAATACCCTGTGGGCCTGATCTGCAACATTGGGGGCGACAACGTAGTGGTCAAACGAGTAGGCCGGCCCCATCACTCCGGCGTACTCAACCAGGCCAGGGAAGTGCTCCTTGCACAGAAGACCGAGGATGCCATTGACTTGGCATGTGTGAGCACCTCCACTCGCCACAATCGTCTAGTTCCTACCCAAGTGATTAAGAAAAATTATTAGTTTCTATTTTGATTTTCAACATATCATATAAAGTAGTGATAACATCTAAAGTTACTTACTTTTCCCCCTCGGGTCGAATCAGCAGGCGTCTCTCACGAGGTATCGGTCGCTAAGGGAGGCTTGCGGGACCTCGCAAGTAGACACTCGGTGAACTAGAGGAAGCGGAACCCCCTGCTGTCGCCTCCTCCTCCTCGTCCTCCTGCGCGTCCTCCTACGCCTCCTCAGCGTCCTCCTAGGGCACCTGCTCCTCCTCCTCCTCCTCACGCGATGGGGCGGCAGGCGACGGCTCCCTCCTGCGGCTCCTCCTCCTCCTATTCTCCTTCGGTGCAGCGGTCCTTGTCCTTCGGTACAAGGACGCTAGCTTCCTCATCCCACCGCCCACCATCTTTGTTCAATCACCTGTAATTAAAAAGAGTAAACCAATAAGCACAGATAAACAAGAAGTACTTAGAAAAAGATGCAAAATAAACAAAATGTAATTACAAAATAACATAGTATTACATGTATTAGAAATAATCTTCATGATCGGGATTAGCTGGATCATAAGTCTCATCATCAGTATCAATCATGTCAAAATAATCAACACTATCCGAATGAGCAATGTTGCCATTGTCATTGTCATTGTCTAAATGTAATCGCTCAAGCATTTGAAAGTCCTTCACATTTTGCACCTCATCTCCTGCGTCCTCTTCAATAACCGTTTCATTGTCTACTTCCATTCCAATTGCTTCGATTAAGTCTATCTCAAACCTCCCTTCTAGTCCCTCTTCTTGAAAGAACTCTCCATCATATGTGTTTGGGTCTAAGTTGTAATCTTCATCGTTTGAGATAGGCACTTTACCGTATGGCGATACCCTGTGCACAATATCCCAACCCTTAAGATGCCTTTTGGTTTGACATGCATATGGGAGATAATAAACTTGTGTGGCCTGTTGGGCCACAATATAGACATCGTCTCCTGGTAAGATGGAATCCTATCAAATTTCGACTAGCCCAAGATTAGAATATGTCCATCTCGTTACTTCAGGATCAAACTAATGGCATTTGAATATGATGGGATTAAAAGGTTTGGATCCATGAAACTTGAGTTCGTATATTTCTTCAATTCTTCTATAATACTCGACCTCATCAACGCCGGGCGTAAAAACTTTGGAACTTGTGGTTCTTCGATTGGGTCAACTCTGCTCATAGCTTGTTGTGCGAAAGCGATATCCATTCACGTCATAACCGGAAAATGACCTTACCCTATAGGCAAAGCCATGGCAACCTATCTCAACTCGGCACGCATAGATGCATCCCTCTGGCCCTGCAAGCTCAAGCAGGATACATCGTTATATTATTCGCACGTACGAGTAACTTGGAATGTCAAACTAAGTACGAGCTAAATTAGACGGTACCTTTCGTTTGAACCAAGAAATGAAATCGGGCATTCCATTTCCCGCACCCTATGTAAGAAGGGTATCTAGCTACTATGGGGTAGGATCCCTTGATTGACGCCAGAATTCATGAAGAAATTCCCTATACCAACGAGAAACAAGGGGGTTGGATGCAGAATAGTGACGGCGTATTTAACAAGTTCGTTGAGAACTTACTGCATGTACAACGCCACTTCATCAAGGTTGGTCAACACGTATAGCATGATATGGTGCCACTCTTCATGATTCAAGGTCTTGGGGGTCGATGCACTTGCGCTTCCGAGTTGCCCTCGGAAAAGGCTGAGGTTCGATTCATTTTCGCCAGCATTGTAACGAGGGGGTGGATTATGCACGCTAGGGAGGTTGTCACCATAGTATGTTGTTGTGAAGTTCGCCACCTCCTCCAGAATGTATGCCTCTACAATGGAAGCCTTGATTTTGCATTTATTTCTACATTTCTTTTGAAGAACCTTTAGACATCTCTCGATTGGATAGCACCAATGGCCCTACATGGGCCCCCCATTCATGCCTCATATGGGAGGTGCAAAATCAAATGCTACATCAGATTGAAGAAGCCGGGTGAAAAGATCTTCTCCAACTTACAGAGCAACACAGGTGCCAATCTTTCCAAGTCAGCAATCACGGTCCAAGATAACTCCTTGGCACAAAGCTGGCGAAAGAAATAGCTCAACTCTGCCAGCACTAGCCAGACATGCTCAGGGACATAGCCTCGAACCATTGCTGGAAGAAGCCGCTCAATCCATATGTGGTAGTCATGACTCTTCATCCCTAAGACTCGCATAGTAGATAAGTTCACTCCCCTCCTTAGATTAGCTGCATACCCATCAGGGAACATTAACGTCTGGATCCATTGTAGTACTTCCCTCCTTTGGGGCTTGCTCAAGACAAAATCGGCCTTAGGCCTTCTCCATGTCTTGCCGTGACTAGGAGGCTTCATATGTTGGTTTGGTCTATCGCATAACGTTGCCAAATCCACTCTAGCTTTAACGTTGTCCTTTAACTTGTCAAGAATGTCCATGATTGTTGCCCAAAGTGCCTCAACGACATTCTTTTCAGTGTGCATTACATCAATGTTGTGTGGAAGGAAAATGTCATCAAAATAAGGGAGCCGAGTCTAGCCCAACTTATGTGTCCACATATGTTGCTCACCATATCCCACAAAACCACCTTCTGGATTGACCACGAGACCATCTATCTGTTCATGAACCGCGACACCAGTCATTATCGGTGGTGCAGGGTCTGTCACTATGACACCTTTTGTAAAGTTGTTGATGTTTCGTCTGAATGCATGATCAAAAGGGAGGAATTGCCGATGTTTGTCAAACGATGAATACTTGCCACCCTTCTATAACCAAATGAACCTCAGACCTTCCTTGCATACTGGGCATGGGAACTTCCCGTGAACACACCAGACGTAGAATATCCCATACGCCAGGAAGTCATGCAGGGAGTAGTGGTACCAAACATGCATTTTGAAGTTTTTCTTTGTAGCTCGGTCGTATGTCCATATCCCTTCCTCCCAAGCACGGACCAATTCATCAATCACAGGCTCTATGAACACACCCATCTTATTCCCCGGGTGTCCAGAAATTATCAACGACAAGAATACGTTCTGTCGTTGAAAGCATACGCCGGGGGGGGGGAGATTGAGGGGGATAACGAACATGAGCCAACATGTGTATGGGGCAGCCATCATTCCATAAGGATTGAACTGATCTGTTGCCAGCGCAACACGTACATTATGAGCCTCTTTAGCTTTCTCATGATGAATGCCATCAAAGTGGGTCCATGCTTCACCATCGGATGCATGTACCATCCTGTCAGGATTGTATCGTTTGCCGTTTTTGTGCCATGTCATCTGTTTCGTGGATGCCTTGGTCATGTATAGCTGTTGGATCCTCGGTATGAACAGAAGGTGCCATAGGATTGTCATGGGAATGTGAAGCTGCCTCTTCTGGTCATCACTAGAATCTACCTCCAAGAACCTAGAGGATTTACACTTTGGATAGTACTTTGCTTCCACGTATTCTTTCCTAAATAGGATGCACCCCTTTGGGCAAGCATGTATCTGCTCATACGGCATCTTAAGTGCACGAAGGAGTTTCTATGACTCGTGCATGCTCTTTGGCAGAAGGTGACCCTCTAGAAGCAGGCTGCCAATAACTGTCAACATACCATCGAAGGCGTCTCGACTCAGGCTATGCTAGGACTTTAATGCCATTATGCATCCAATGGCATCCAGTTGAGAAACCCTTGTTTGGCTGTGAAGAGGTTTCTGTACCGCGACAAACATGTCGTAGAACGCCTTTGTGGTTGCCTCTGGCTCCTCCTCCGTACGTCCTTCAACGAACTGTGCCTCGTGATAGTCATTTAACATGTCTGCTACCCCCGCATCAGCATCATAATCCCCGACGCATGGTCTCAGCACCTCCTCTCTCATACGATCGGCTTCACCATGGTAGACCCACCGAGTATAGTCTGTCGTAAATCCATTCTTCCAAAGATGTTCCCCCATGACGTTCTTCATTTGTCTTTTCCTGTTTGCACATTTGCTGCAGGGACAGCAAATTTTACTCACTCCTTTAGCAGCCACGCTAAATGCCCGTTCCAAGAAAGCATCGGTCTTGTCGATCCATTCATTGGTGACCTGACTCTGACTTGCGCGGCCCGTGTACATCCACTCATGGTCCTCCATCCTCTAACATTTATAGCGGTGAGTGAAGGGGGACCTGACGCCTAAGAGAGAAGGGTGAATTAGGTACCTTAAAAATCTAACTCAAAACTATGGCCTGTTTTTCTAACCCTAGCAAAACCTATGCAAAAGATAAACTATCTAAATGTGCAACTACAGTTTTGCTAGTGTGTTGCTATCTCTACCGCAAAAAGAGTGATGCAGTCAATGTAAATGCGGAAGGTAAAGAGCAAGGTAGAGATATGCAAACTCCCATCGATGACTCCGGTATTTTTACCGAGGTATCGAGAAGCGCGCAAGCTTCCCCTAGTCCTCGTTGGAGCCCCTCGCAAGGAATCCCTCGCAAGGGCCAAGCTCCCGGTTGGGTAACTCCGTGGATAGCCTTGGGTCTTCCCCACGCGCAAGTGGGTCTCCAACGTGCCTTCCAGCAAGCCTCTCCCGGATGCTCCCCGCCGTCTTCACTATCAAGCTTTGGGCCGAACCACCGCGGACCTTGTTCCCTCCGATACACGGTGGTGGCCACACCACAAACGCGGTTGGTGTGATCTCGCAAGACTACAAGCCCCTCCGATGTACAACAATGGTGCGCGCAAGCACCGAGTGGTAAGAGGTATGCAAACCTCACTAAACACTAGGCCTAAACCTAGAGCAAGCGCATAAGCGGTGGTCTAATCAACCTAAGCACTTCGCAAAGCACCTATGCTAATCACCTAATGAAACACTAAGCACTATGCAAGTGGAGATCACTAAAATAGTGTATCAACACCCTTGGTATGTTTCCTCAGCTCCACTTATCTTATTTGGCTGGTTGGGGGTTGTATTTATAAGCCCCACTGATAAAGTAGCCGTTGGGGACAAAATCTCGCTTTTCTGCTATTGACCAGATGCTGGAGTCGTCCTGATCAGACGCATCCGGTCGTCCTGACCGTTGGAGCCACGAACAACTGATCGGATGCTGCCAGCGTCAGGTCACTTGCCACCGGACGCGTACGGTCGCAAGTTCGCCGGTCGGAAACCTCTCTGTACTCGATCGGACGCTGCTATCCTGCGTCCAGTCGGTTTGCCGCCAGCGTCCGGTCACTTGTTGAGTGTGTTGTCGGACTGATGAACAGTGCCATCGGTGCGTCTGGTCGATTCACTTGTTCAGCGTCCGGTCACTGCTGCTGATGCCGAGCCACTGATCGGAGCGTCCGGTCACTTTTCTCCAGTGTCCGGTCACTTCTGTGAGCTCGTTTCTTCGTGATCTTGCGTACGGCTTGGTTCATATCTTCGTGCTTGGACTTTGCTTGATATCTTGGGTCTTCTCTTGTGGTTCTAAGGTCTTGCTTGAGGTGTTGATCATCGGATCATCATGTCGCCTTAGTCCAAGTCACGTCTTGTATCCTATTGAACTACAAAACAATCACTTGCAAATTCATTAGTCCAATTTGGTTGTATTGGTCATCAAACACCAAAATCTAAAGTAAATGGGACAAGGGTCCATTTTCTTTACAGCGAGTAATATAAACATCAATTGCATCTACACGACGTTCCTACTATCTAATAGGTGAGGATATGTCCTAATCCCACGCGAGGATCCGTAGATGAGGTTAGTTTCCATGCTCTACTCCTATCCGAGACAGAATTTCGGCAGCACCTCCCCGCTGTTCTCCAAATACATGTCCTGTCAGGGAGAGTGTGTATCCAGAGAACAACAGGGAGATGATGCCGAAACTCTATCTCGGATCGGAGCAGACCATGGAAACTAACCCCACCTACGCATTCGTGGGCTGTCCAAAAAACGTGGACAATTCGAAACAGATACGGTTTTAGATATGGAAATATCTGCATATTTCCAACCGTATCTCTTTCGAACGAGAGACGCCTAACTGAGTTACGTGATCTACAACCATGATACGGAAAGAGGGGTTATACCTAGGGTGGCGGTGGAGTCAGGCTAGCGGGGCCGTGGTGGGTCGGTGCAGTGGTGAGGCGACGCAGTGCAGGTAGGCCCGCAGTGGCGAGGAAGGCGATCGGAGTCGCCGAGGTACTCTGGCTCCGCTCCGACGGGCTCTTCTCTGCAAAAAAGAAACATAAAACTGTCAATACAAAATTTCGGCAGCACCTCCCCTGCACGGTGAGGTTTCTAAAACCTGCAAGAAAACCAACGGCACGATGGCCGACATGCACATATATATGAACGGCACGATGGCCGACATGCACAAGATTATATCCAACCACATATATATAACAATGTCACAACCACTCCTACGACTCCTACGACTACCACCACTGCTACTCTACTACTACTACTACCACAACTACTAGTAATACTACAACGACGACGACGGTAGAGCGTACCTAGTGGGCGTCGTAGGGCGGTGGTGGTGAAGGGGCCAAGGCGCCGGTGGACAAGGCGACGGCTGGAGAAGCGCCAGGGACGTGGCAACGGTGGCCGGGGCGCCTCCTCCTCCTCCTCTCTTTCTCCTCCTCCAGCGGCGCGGCGTGGGGGCGGCGTGGGCGCGGGCAGGGGCGGCGCGGGCGCGGGGGGCGGCGCGGGCGGGGGCATCTTGACAAGCATCGTACGTGACAACTTGCGCGGAACCTTCTCAAATTTTTATCACAACCTCCACATATGATATCATGGCATCTTGATAAGTTTCATGATTTTTGGACTTCGTTTGCTTTTTATAGAATTTAAAAACAACTCGACCGCAAGTTCGTGGTCATGTTTCGTGAACAAGATGTTCGAAATTGGTGGTCTGTTCCTGGATACGGCCTCACATTATACTAAATAACATGAATATCATTTTCCATTCATTTTGTCATTATTCGAATGACTAGCGGTTATAATTTAAATTATCCAAGAAAAATCAATTAAATGAAATAAATTAAAGAAATATAGAAAAAGTCCGAGAAATGTGCCACATTGGAACATGGAGTACCAGGTATTGTATGAGGACTGCAGAAATAGTTTGGAGGTCAAAAGTGAAAAAAATATGGTTTGCCGAGTGTAAAAAAAAATGACACTCGGCAAATCACCGCTTTGCCGAGTGTCAGGAGAAGACACTTGGCAAAGGGTTAACGGCGGCTACCGGCCGTTAGCGGCGGCAGCCCTTTGCCGAGTGTTCTGGTTTGCCGAGTGCCCGACACTCGGCAAACCTGGTCTTTGCCGAGTGCTAGTTGTTTGCCGAGTACTTTCTCTCTGCCACTCGGCAAATAGCCTCTTTGCTGAGCGCCCGATAAAAAGCACTCCGCAAACTCTGGGGCACTCGGCAAAGAAGCCGTCTCCGGTAGTGCATCACAGATTCACCGAACCAGAAAAATTTGCAGCACGTAGCAGGGCCTGCAAATCTTGATGAAACCACCGCGCGCTTGTCCTTTATTTAGCGTTATCAATTAACGTCTTCAGCTACCCACGCTTTGCTCACATACTGTCAAAGAAATTGTCTGAATCTGAAGTTATAAAGTGTTAAACATAGTTATTATTATCTTATGGAGAGATAAATACGTGTAGTAATAAACATTGTCGGTTTTGTTGTCTCATGGGCGCTTTGACAGCCAACTCGAAGTGATATATCATCTGTGCATTTTCTAAAGAAACTTTTGGCCGCTATGTTGCTCTTTTGGAGCGCATGCAGGCAGCACTAACGGTACTACGCATCGCTGAATGTTTAGTACTAATAAAGAGCATTAAATATAGACTAATTACGAAACTAATTACATAACTTGTGACTAATTTACGAGACGAATCTTTTAAGCCTAATTAGTCCATGATTTGACAACGTGGTGCTACAGTAAATATATGTGCTAATGACATATTAATTAGGCTTAAAAAAATCGTCTCGTAAATTAGCCTCCATCTATGTAATTGGTTTTATAATTAATCTATATTTAATGCTCGTTATTAGTATCTAAACATTCAATGTGACATAAATTTTAGGAGCGACTAAAGAACCAATCACCCCTTTAATTATGTGCACGAGCCCAGATTGAGAGACGAAGATCGAAGGCTCACCCGACCGCCCGACCGATGGTGACTGTCGGCGGGTTTAGCGGGGGGCGTGGTTTTGCCTTGTTCTGGCTCTACACCCGAGTAGCAGCAAATGGCCCTAGCTAGCTTGTTTTGTCGCCATGCTGCCTGTCGTCCGTCCGTGCGTGTACGGAGTATCATCCAACAACGGGCCAACCTATATCTAAGAGTACAAACGTACAGATACAGTTAGCAGCTCTCGCGATAGGTCGTTTAGTCTGTGATGAGTACTGCATGCATGCACGGTATATGTGGCCAGCTAGCTAGCCTGCTGCCAGTCGGTACTCCGTAAGTTGTAAGATTTGCCCGTGTTTAGGAATCGATACTAATAATGATAAGAGATGATGAAGTGACTTGAGACACAAAACGTACTTAATTATTATTATATATACACGCTCCATGTATATATGACACAAACAGCCTTTTCGTTGGTTGGTTTTTGGACCGATAAGCCCGACTGGTACTGGTTTGTTACGAGAGAAAAACACTGTATCATAGCTGATAAGTCCTGGCTGAAACTAACCAGCGAACAAGCTGAAAGTATTTGTACTTGCTAGATCATCCTGCTGCGGATTAAATTCTCCATTAAGGAGCGGATATACGTAGCGTACGTACTGTGAGGACATATAGCAAACTCGCTCGTAAAAGCTGGTATATATGTGTGTGCATGATATGGTACAGTGCACTACAGCGACTGAAAACCGCCGTTTGATAGATGGATCGACATGGCGGAAGGTGCGGCTTCACATCGGAGCCGCGTACGGACGGACGCGCTAGCTGCATGCCTCGATTAATTGACGGGTTACCAGTTAAACAGGGCCGCTGATAGTGCCACATAGCTGTAACACGCGCGCCAACACATACAAGTATTAACATACATATACTTGTCATATACAGTATAGCATATAGGTTGGTTCACACAATCACCCAACACTACCTCAGATCTGGACATCACTGCCGGTTCAAAAACCCACTTCACTGCTGGATTTTGAACCGACAGTGGTATACCGGCAGTGATGGGGGTTGACATCACTGCCGGTCCTTCAAAACCGACACTGATCTACAGGAAAACAGTGTCGGTTCCTGGCTCCACCCGGCAGTGCCTAGTTGAACAACACTGTCGGTTTATAGTGCCAACCGACAGTGACGGTTGCTTCAAGAGTGTCGGTTCTTGGCTCAAGCCAGTAGTGTTGAGCAAGCCTACACTGTCGGTTCATGGATCAAACCGGCAGTGTTGTAGTAAATATCAGTGTCGGTTCATGGATCAAACCGGCAGTGTTGTCGTAACTATCAGTGTTGGTTCATGGTTCAAGCTGGCAGTGTTGAGCAACACTGTCGGTTTGTTTCTAACCGGCAGTGATGGTTACGACAACATTGCCGGTTTGTTGCTAACAGGGGGTGATGGCCCGTTCGTATTTTATTGTTTTATAATTTATTTTAATTTATATTTTTTCGTGGAATCGGGTTTTGCTTTATATACGCTACGTAAACGATAGGTCCATCAATATTAAACATTACAAATGTTACGATTACAATTCAAATGTTCTTATCCACATCTCGATCCCTCAAAATAAAAAAAGAAATGTTCTTGGACTTCGCACATGCTTCTCGGACTTCTTACAATAATCTTGCGAGCTGCTCTGGGCCATACTAGTCCTTGTACCTCACGGATTGTGCAATGGAAAATACTCCATCTTTTTCCAATACCTCGGCTAAGATGAATTTTGCGAGCTCCGATTGCAGTGCGACGATCTCCATCTCTAACAGCCTTTGGTGGTTATATTTCTTGCGCTGTCGTTCAAAAAAGATGATATCCAAAGAGGAACATTACATCATTTTATTGAATTATTAACAGACATAAATGAAATAGGGATTATACACACCAACTTATCGGCTTCTTCCGATTTCCCGCCGATGTAGCAAAACATTGCCCACATTACATAAAACCCGCATTCATTGTTTCCCGCCGGTTGTAACAGGTATTTCCCCTCCATTTCGACAACCTTGAATGGGACCGGCATCCCACTAATATGTCTTCTTTGGACACTGAGCAACATTAAAGGAAGAAACATTAGAAAGCGGTATATGTGATTAGAAAATAATATGTTATTAGGATCGCTTACTAATTCAACACTGCCACCAGTGCATCCAGATGATCAAATGGTTTTTTCTTCGATTCCCACACCTCGATCAGATTTTTGGCAAGATTGACACAAATGAAGACGAAATGGTTGCTACAATCACAGAATCCTAATTATCGAATAATCTTAATGAAAAAATAAGCATAAAATTAAAAGCCGAGAACACATACTCGCAGTTGTAGGCTAGAAGTATGTGGGTTTTCTTCTTCATCGTGAATTCGTCAAAAACAACAATCAATCTCTGTTTTAGGTCTTCTACATCACATCCATAGAGGCCTAGACATGTCCTCTCATTGACTCGTAAGGGGTCCAAGAAGCCTATGTAATCCCATTTGCTTTTTAGAATGCAAAATTTTGCTATACACCTACATAAAATCATGGAAATTGCTCAAAAGTTAATAATTTGTCTCGAGAGAGTAGTTAATTGTAATATCGTGCGTGTAGGGTACTTACATAGCCCACTGCGTCAACATTTGAACATCGAGAGAGCGTTTCCGGTATAGCTAAAATAAGCACTCCCACTCGACATCGAACTTCTCTTCTTCAGGATATTGGAAAACATGTGGCGAACGGATAATAACCTCAAAACCAAAGTCGTCCGTCTCTGTTGCTTGAGCCATGTAATATTCACGGAACTGGCGCATACATATTGTCAGATTTTTATACTCGTCATCGGGAACCAAAAGATTGCCCCTTTCATACTTCATTGCTGGTGTTGCCGTCCCTTGTACATCATAATAGATGGTCGTGGCCTCTTCCATGGTTAATCCTGGGTTGTCTTCGACGTACTTCTGTATGTTCCTTAAATCTTTATTGTGTATTTCTTTGTCTCTTATTGTAGCGTATTTATTCTGTGTTTGCCTTTCGAATTCGGACTTCAATAAAAATGAAGGAAGTGAGGCACATAGATTGAAGAAACTAACACAATCTTCCTTCGAGATGTGTGCTGTAAATTTTTCTTTCATCAAGGTGATAACGCTGTCACTGAACGACCTTTTTCTTTTCTGTTGGTCTACTTTGGGAGCATTAGCGACCGAATCCAAGGACCTTTTCTGCGGCTGCGAGAATGTCCTTGATCTGATTTTGGGCTGAGGTGGAGGAGGAGGATGATGATGACGAGAATTTTGTTTTCCTGGCGCTGATGAAGATGGAGGAGGAGGGGGAGGAGTCTCTTTTCTCGGGGCTGATGAAGATGGAGTCGGACGAGGAGGAATAGAAGGAGACCTCTGTCTTCTCAGGGGTGATGGCTCTGGATGAGGAGGGGAGTGATCTCTGTTGGGAGATGGTGAGTGATCATCGCGGGTGGGCGAATACTCGCAGTCGTCCTCATCATTAGAGGACAATTGATGGTCAAGCTTAATGAAGCGCTTGCGCTAGGCCACTTGAGAGCCCTTGTTTTGTCCAAGTTTCGGCCTGTCTTCTGCTACGGGGTACTCAATGGGTATCTTGTTAAACTTCTTATCAAGTATTCTATCAATGGTGACGCGAGCATACCCTAGCGGAATTGAGCGGCCATTAATTATCCCGTCTCCCATAGGCTAGGTATGGCCGAGCGCCACCTTGTCCTTTGTCCATTCCTGATGGATGTACAACCTGACATTGATGGGTTCAGTGATGTCGTCCACCGGATGAGGCACATTCGCCTCTTCTTCGTCGAGCGGGGTCAATCCGCAGCTGCTGCGACCCCTAAACTATGGGCTAAAAGCAGTAGGAGTAGGGTTTTGTGGTACTACTGACCCCTTGGACAGCAAAATTTGCTCGACTCGCGCTTCAACAGTTGCCTCAATCCGTGCTTCCATTCTGTCTTCCATCTCTTTTAGTCTCCTCAAATACTCTGCCTCCTGTTCTGCTCTACCCCTCGAGCGGCTTTGGTAAGTGTTAGATTCTTGGGGGGAATGCTAGTTTCCAAGGAACAACACCGGTTCCTCTAGTGCGACTAGGGTGCTCCTTGGTTCCGAGTGCTTGGGTGAGCATGTCTTTCTCCCTATTAGAAGTGCGAGTCCCTTGCCTCTCCTCCTCAGTTACCTAGGAGATCCTCTGGATGAGTTCACTCATGGGTTGATTTGAGGAGCTAAAGCTCCCGTCCTCGGCGTGCCGTACATTTCTCCCCATATAGTTTAATACCGATCTGGGCTCCCAATCGGCGGCCTCAACCTAAACGCCTTCCTCAGCAAGGCGATCCATCTTTTGAAGTTCTGCTTCAAATTCTGGTATCTTTTTGGCGTAGCCATGAGAGCTGAGATGATGAGGATTCGTCGCTTTCTGTGAATTCTCCTTATTCTTCCTGCTCGGTTCTAAGTACTCCTTGGATAACCTATGTTCCTTGAAAGCCTGCCAGAAGTCCTTCTGCTTGCTAAACTGTCCACCATCGAAATCTAGCTCTTTATTTTGGAGGACAAAATTGTTGTTCAATGTCCCCTTGAAATTCTTGAAGCATGTCCCCATGATTTCTTTTGCTTTTTTCTTGACTAACTCCGTGTCATACTCGGCTGGGAAAGTGAAATACTCTGGGATCTTGACATCCCATATGTAATCCTTCTCAC